>NW_003526940.1:1922344-1930256 GCF_000181795.1 Trichinella spiralis
CACGCTATTTTATTGGATCGTCAAATCTTAATCACAACTGAAGAGTTTGAATCAATGAGCAATTAGACAAGGAAAACCAATACGACAAAGGTTTCACTGAGCAATTAGACAAAGAAAACCATTACGACAAAGACTTCACGGCCAAATAAAATGAAAACCAATACAACAAAGATTTGACGGTCTAATAAAATAGCGTGGGCAAAGACCAATGAGAGAAAAGCGGGACCGAGTAAAACCACCCCGTGGCCGCCGTCTGGAATCTCGTTCCTTGAACTATTTACATTCTGTCAAGCAAATGAGAAAGGAATATTTTTCAACAAACAGTGAAAGAGCAGCGTAGCGCAACGGAGTTAGAAGCATGCTTGGTGGTAGAGTCAAGAAGAAGGCGGAAGTGAAAATTGAGTGGTTTTGTTTATTTCACATTTTTTTGTTCATTTTGTTTTTGCATAAATTTTATGTAAAAGAGAAAAAAATATATTTTTGTTTACCAAAATTCAATATTTCTGTTTCTTATCATTATTTTATGTTTCTCAAGTGTTTCAAAATTTCAGAACTGGAGATTGTATAGTATTGAGCTGAGATTGATATTGAAACAAATTTTAAAATCAGTTCTGGATCAGCATGGTTGATAATTAATTTTTCTTTAACATCATGTTGTTATTTCTGAGATGGATCAGCAGCAAGTAAGATTGCTTTCGAAGAGCACTTTATTATTACAGCATGCAGTGAAACACAAGAAGAAAAATAAGGAATAAACAGTAAAGGGAAAATCACTAAGACTAAACTAAACAGTAAAGGGAGAATCACTAAGACTGAACAAATGCAAAGAAACGCTTTTTATGTTGTAAAGCAATGATTTAGCCCACAGCAAAATTTTACACAAGCTTAACCCAGATGTCTGAGCAAACAACGCTGACTGAACTATGATTCGTCGCTGTGTAGAGTCGTAGGGTACATTGTAATTTCACGTATCTCGTTTTGATGCAGAAAATTAAGGTTTCTGATTTGTATTAAAGGATAGGTGGTTTTCTCAAAGATGCAAAATTTAGTGGTGCAAAACAAATAAAGTGATAAAAAGTCCACTTTTGAAAAAGCTCTTCAAATGTTAAACAAGGTTAGCTTAAAGATTCATTAAAAAGTTAGTTTAAAGTAAAACGATTTCTCAGAAGTTATCAGCAGATGATGCAACAACGGTATGGTATAATTTAAAGCGGTTCATATACAACATTCAAAATAATGGTAAACATTTTGTGTTTTTTTTTTACATTTACGGGGTTCATTTACGAAGAAGCAGTCATGAATTAAAAATTGAATTAACCTCTGACTTTCAACATTCAGTAAAACTGTTTCTTGAAAATGGAACTGAAAGATGAACTGTAATAATCATTAGTGATAACTCATTCAAAGTATTTTTTAAATTTAAATGCAAATTCAGTAATAAAAATGAACTGTAATTTTTTCAAATATTTAGTGGTATGTAATGACAAGCTTTTAACAAGAAAAAATGATAAAAGACAGTGATACTATAGCGTGTGTCTGTCCACCGTTCTGATAACATTAAATTAACATTAAATGTGATTACATTAAATTAGTATTCAGAAAAAAAATTTAATATTCAAACAATTGAAGAATAAACGGCATGATTAGTAAAATATAATGCCTTAATTTTTTAACAAAACAAAGAATTGCTGCATCAATTGAAAGTGCACAAACTTTTTTTCCTCTGATCATCAACTTCCATTGGTGCATAATTTCCAGAGAATTTTCATTATCAGTACTAGCTGACTGACTGTTACAAAGTTGTGCATAACTTGAGTTCACTGCGCCATGTTCTATGCTCATGATTACCAACAAGAATTTTACGTCACCGTTGAGATGTCCAAAACAATTGTCGTACAGGAAATAACTAAATGCTTATTAGTGAACTTCTATTAACATCTTTTCATTTAACTGTTTATTTATTTATTTATTTGACTTAATCTATTAAGTGAAAAACTTCGACTATGAGAATAAACTTTGAGTTCGTCAAGGGACAAATTATATTATAAAATGTATGATCATCATCCCATCTTTTTATTCACGATTCAATTGCATTAATCTGGAAATTATTCTAGAATTAAAAGTTAAATTCACTGTTTATCAGTTAGAGATTGTAATTGTGTTACTGTGTTTTTTGTTTGGCTGCTATAGGGAACCCGTAATTGAAGGCAACTCATAGACATGTTCAGTTTTTGCACTTGACTTTGTACAGATTACTGCCAAATTACAAATTGTAATGAAATACAGAAACAGATAATCAGGTTTATTTGGTGAATTTCTCATTAATATAATATAAAAAACGCCATTTCTCTCAGATTTAATTATAATAATTGATTAAAATTAAAGTTCGTTAAATAAATACATTTCAAATCTATTTAGTTTTGAAACTATAGATTAAAATTATAAGTATTATATGTTTCTATATAAATTATATAAACATGGACTAAAATTAAAGGAGCATAAAATTGATTCAGAAAATGACCATTGATAGGAAAAAAAATAATCAACAAATAGAACTCATCGGAGCGACAGCTAATAAAACATAGAGATTTGCATCGAATGGACAACCAATGATATTTAGCTACGCGCATCAGAATTTAATAAAATAAAGTCTAAAATTGTTTCTTTCAAAAGCCTACTGTTTCTTTGTACTGTATTCATTATATTGTGGCATTTCACTTTAATAATAGAGATTTAATATAGTAACAACATAAATTGAATGCATTACACTATACAGTGCATAATACTGAACAAAAATACTTCTTTTAACTGACGTTGAAATGTACTATTAAACATTTTACTTGTAATTTTTATATTACGCCACAAGTTACGTCAGATTAACGGCGGCAGGTGGCAGTACAGTCGCTCTTCACATAGCGAGCGGAACGTATCCGCCAATCATGTCGTGCCTAAGCCGCGTTGAAAAGGCTGCGTAAGTTGCAAAATTTTAACACGTCGTGCGTGAGCAAAAAGAGATCACGCGAATCGTTGCGAAGCATTCGAGGCAAACAATGGGCGAGCGTGATATAAAAGCAGCTTGAAAATAGGCCAGTTTTCAGTTTGGTGACGTTTCATTCATTGCGTGGCTGCGTTGTGCAGCCCGTGCGTGTGTTATTTGTCTGACTTTTCCTATCAACGAGCGGTTTGTAAATGAACGCCACTTTTATGAACTTTATTGTAATTTTCTACATTTCAGTGAGGTGGAGTCAAAACAGCGGTTGGTCAAATGCATTGCACTGCTCTTGACACACAGAACACGGTCTGCTTTGCAGATTATCATAGAAAAGAGCAACTAACGCTTGCTGATTCTGCTTCGCTCCCAGAGCTGGATTTGCTACCCCTCCTGTTTGGTTCAATTAGGAACCCCTATCGAAATGGGAACACTCGACAGGTGATGTACAACACTTTAGAGTTTGAGATAAATCGAACTGCACGGCGAAACATGGTTTTGAAGTGAGGCGCATCACGAGGCAAGACACGGCCCTACGTGCTGCAGCTGAAACGCCGCCTGCTCAAACGCTACGGTGAATTAGATGATGAGCGCTTTGACGTACTTATGGCTCCAGTCGCTGACGGAGATATGAAACTCTCCTAGCTACTTCAAGAACTGAGCTGTTACTGCAGGACAGTTTTGAACTGAAGCACTCTTTTTTTCCATCAGGTCATCTTGAAGCGTCTCCCTCTGAATATTCTACAGGTATTCTAACATTGAAGAAGTGCCAAAAAAGTCAAGAAAATGCTAATTACTAGCTCTCATCAGTAACAACTGTGGTTCAGTTTAGGCGGGCGAGGTTCAGAGCCCAGCAGATCTTGAAATCTGGAACAACGAACGCATCGAAGATTTCGAAGAGTGATTCCAGTCCTTGAATAGTCGATCACCTAACAGATCCAGCACGACTCTATGCCAACTAAGGCTAGACGTCAGAGTTCGAGCCGCTCATGGCAGCAAGTACCCCTTATATGCTATTTCTTTGCTAATTCAGCGTGCAGGTACGGAAATGCCATTCCCATTTTCAATAGTTGGCAAACGAGCATGCTCAGACTTCATGGAAATAGGGTTTCCAGGAAAGCGCCAGTACTGCTTATTCTTCATCCAAGAAAAGCAATTCCAATAAGGGAATAGTGGTACGTATAATGCTTACTGAAACCACCCCACGCAGTGAATTCGACACAGTGGACATTCCTCAGCTGAACGCCCCAAAGCAGTTCTCGCATCAATGTTACCGGTACCTGTGATTTGTCAGTGAACTTAGGTTTGGCACGTCCCGTGAGATGGAAATTCGTCGTCTCAACGAATCCATTAAACTGTCGCCGCGTTTCGTTGGAACGCACCATTGTAGTCATACCGTGATTTCGTCTGGGGGAAAAACCTGTGTGGCGAGTCAAGCGGGCTACTGAAAATTAGATTTATGCCTGCACATATATAGTTACTTTAGTATCAATATCGTACCAGTGATACAATTATTATTAATAGAAGCACCATATAACCATCTTCCTTACGTGATATGCACATTTGTGATCTTATAATAAACTGAACCGCAATAATTGAAATTGTTTTTAATATATTATTTGTGTTGAAGTTCATGCTTTTTAGTGATCAGCATTTCAAGAATAATTATTATCAGATTATAACACAGTGAAGTCATATGAAGTGTGTTAGCAAATACAATTACAAGAAGTAACAAGTTAAATAGGATTTTAATTTTTCACTGTTAAAAATAGGACATTTACCAATTATAATTGTTAGTCATTCGTTGAAAATCAATGTTTACTGATGACGTTTTACAAATATAATGGTTAGAGCGAATGTTAAAGATCTACAATTCCTGAAACTGAAGTAAAAATAGTTGACACTGAAATTACATCATGGCTGCCGGTATTTCACAAAAAATCAGTAACATGTACTGTCATAATAAATCTGCAGAAAGTCATGAAAGGAGCCGATCTTGAAGAGTCCGCTTTAAATATTCAAAGACAGCACAGTAGTAAAGAAGTATTGTTCGAAGATATCTGCAAAAAGATCGTTCTCCTATATATATTTGTGATTCAGTGAATACATTTTTTCTATCTGCTTGTTGCATAGCCACTGATATAGCCCGTTGTGTGATGAATTTCCACCGGATTCGTTCCTGCTTGAGCTTACGATGCAGTTTATCGCAGGTGGAATTTCTGAACAGGCACTGAATAAAGGTGTCTACCAGTTTGATGCACTGAAGTTGTCTGATTGGATTACTCGAGGTCGAGCTCTGCAGGAGATAAATCGATGAAAACTTTGCAAGAAGCTGTCCGCTGCCTGCTCTCTCAGGTGTTCTAGACGCACCGCTCTGTTCATTATGCATGTAAATATGCAGACGTAGCTCTTGTTCACTCAGGTATTGCGCCCATGCACCTCTGGGAAGATAAGCAGTGGACCGGCGAAGTCCACACCGATATGGCTAAATGGTGGCGATTCTGTCACTCGGTCGGCCGGTAAGTCACCCAATCAGAGTCGATAGGGTTGCGCATCGACTCTGCGACACACCGGGCATGAAGGGATCACTTTCTTCGCCGCGTTTTCGGCTCTAACGATCCAAAATCTTGTTCTGATAGCTACCAGAGTCTGATTGACGCCAGCATGCCAACAAGACTGCCTGACGTGGTAGTCCTTGATTAGCAGCTCTGTCACCGGGTGATTGTGTGGGAGGATGATTGGATGTTTGGACTCTGGAGGCAGAGTGGATCGTCTCAGACGTGCGCCCACCCTCAGCAAACCATCTTGATCTAAAAACGGTTCAAACTCCCTCACCCGTTCAGCCGAATCGAGCTTGATGCCGAACTCCTTCACCTGGACCTCTCTGAGCCATCGTGCTTCAGCGTCGGATAATTCCTTCACTGAAAGATTAACATCGTTCGTTCCCTCGCTCACTGGACTTTGGCAGTTTCGCGCGAAGCGTAAACAGTAAGCGGTTACTCGAATTAAGGTCTCATAACGACTGTATCAGGTTGTGTTGATTACCTGCTCAACCCCGCAGCCATCTATCTGGCTGGCTAAGACCTTAACAGTTTTTTGCTCAGCAGTTAGGTGTTCGTTATCGTCTATTCTCACCACTGGCTCCGTTGGCCAATTTTCTCTGCTTTGCATCAGCCATGGTGGGCCGTGCCACTACAGGGCTGTGTTTATTAGAGTGCCTAGCGAACAACCTGGACTGGGAATGTCCGCTGGATTTTCCTTAGTCGGACAATATCTCCAACAATGGGGGGATACCAACTCTTGTATTTCTTGCACTCGATTCGCAACAAAAGGCTTCCAGCGTGCAGGTGCTCCTTAATCCACACGAGGGCTACTCTACTGTTGCTCCAACAGGTGATCTCCTGGATTGCAATTTTCGCCACTTCTCTCGAGACGAAAGCGTCACGAGATATTCCTGTTTCCAATGTTGTATATGTGTGATGTTAATCCTAGCACTTCCAAATAAAGGAAGGTCAATAGATTTATTACGTCAATTTTGTTGAATTTTTCAGCTAGATGAGACTTAAAATTTATTTCAAATAATGAAATTTTAATCAACATACATAAAAAGAAATAAATTATAGATACTGAAATAAAAAAAATGTGGAATATTGATTTCCTGCTCAACACTTTTCCATATGTTTATGTTAAAAGTGTATAAAGGGCTTAGAAAAACGAAGTCTTTTCAGAACCAAAAAAAAGACTATAGAACTGAGTTTGGTATCAAAATGTGCAGAATAACGTGCTCTACTCAAGTCTGCAATTTGTTTCACGAATTGTACAAAACTAAATCCACACTAAGAAAAATGAAAAACGACGATTTTTTAATAAAAATTTTGTCGCATTTTTTGCCAATAAAAGGCTTTAAAATTATTAAAATTGGAAAATCTTTGATCCCATCATGTACAGAATTCTTCCAACTATCCAATAAAATAAATTTCATAAAAATTGAACATACTTCCAGCTTTTTACACGTGTTTTTCTAAAGTGGGGTTGGGTCCACCCCAACAATCCAACAACGTACATATCGCCAACAATTCATCAAAGGGTTTGTTAAGAACAGTGAAAACAATGAATAGCTTAATTATCACATATTCTTACTGTAAGATTACGGTAGGCTAATGTAACATCTATTGCTGCACGACGGCGTTGCTAATTACAGGTCCAGCTGAGGCAGACGCCGAACCGCGGCAATAAAGTCCCCCTTCCCGCCCAGTTCAAAAGATACCGCCGGAGAGAACCGCGATCGGCTTCTGGCGACCAACCCGCATGACCCGACGAGCCGGTGCTTAACTAGCCGTCGTTCAGCGTGCTGTTCGGTCATCGCCGGTCACTGATGGTCCGTTGGGGCAGCGGATCAAAGCCGCCGCGTAATAAGCCGCTGATTTATAGAAGAGCCGCAAGCCGGGGGATTGTCAGCAGGACAATGGAGGGATCGAATTTCAGTTGACCCACCCCGGTGTCCCCCTGCGGCGGAATACTTCTATATATAGAAGCGGCGGAGACCATCCAGTCAGTTATCAAGTGGACGAGCGTAGAGTGCGATTGCAGTGACGATACGAGCACGGATGATGGCGACACGACGACGAGAACGCGCGAGCGAAGATGAGCCGGCGAAGAGTAACAACGGGCGAACTGGCGCGGACCCGGGAGAGGCGAAGCAGACGACCCCGCCCAACGGGTCGTTACACTAAGAACAAGAACAAGAACTTGTCATTGATTGATTGATTGCTTGAAATTAGGACGAGGAAGGACAGGACGAGGACGGGATGGTCCCACTTGGGCTCAATTTTGTTCCCATTTGGTCCCACTGTTCATTTATTGGTCGTTGTCCTCGCTATTTTATTAGTTCGTAATCTCGCTATTTTATTAGACCGTAAAGTC
>NW_003526940.1:1930266-1931347 GCF_000181795.1 Trichinella spiralis
TACATGCATAATATGCGTTCTAAATCTGTACAGTGCAACGTGTAGTGCGTTTGTGCTGCAAACGGAAGACGTAACTATGACACAGATAATTTATGAAATCATGTCTCTATGCGTGCTGTAATTCCGCAATATCTCGTTTTTCACGATTGATTGAATTTTATTGAAAAGCAATACACACTCTTACACGTATAAGCATTAGCAAAATCTGAATTGAATTCTGTTAACACATGCGGCCTATAGATGATTTTAATCTTCAAATACACGGTAATTACTTGATTCCATCAGTACAGAATCATGCAAATTATCAATAAAATAAATGTCATCAAAATTGAACATACTTTCAGCTTTTTACACGTGTTTTTGTAAAGTGGGGTTGGGTCCACCCCAACAATCCAACAACGTACATATCGCCAACAATTCATCAAAGGGTTTGTTAAGAACAGTGAAAACAATGAATAGCTTAATTATCACATATTCTTACTGTAAGATTACGGTAGGCTAATGTAACATCTATTGCTGCACGACGGCGTTGCTAATTACAGGTCCAGCTGAGGCAGACGCCGAACCGCGGCAATAAAGTCCCCCTTCCCGCCCAGTTCAAAAGATACCGCCGGAGAGAACCGCGATCGGCTTCTGGCGACCAACCCGCATGACCCGACGAGCCGGTGCTTAACTAGCCGTCGTTCAGCGTGCTGTTCGGTCATCGCCGGTCACTGATGGTCCGTTGGGGCAGCGGATCAAAGCCGCCGCGTAATAAGCCGCTGATTTATAGAAGAGCCGCAAGCCGGGGGATTGTCAGCAGGACAATGGAGGGATCGAATTTCAGTTGACCCACCCCGGTGTCCCCCTGCGGCGGAATACTTCTATATATAGAAGCGGCGGAGACCATCCAGTCAGTTATCAAGTGGACGAGCGTAGAGTGCGATTGCAGTGACGATACGAGCACGGATGATGGCGACACGACGACGAGAACGCGCGAGCGAAGATGAGCCGGCGAAGAGTAACAACGGGCGAACTGGCGCGGACCCGGGAGAGGCGAAGCAGACGACCCCGCCCAACGGGTCGTTACACTAAGAACAAG
>NW_003526940.1:1931357-1933999 GCF_000181795.1 Trichinella spiralis
TAAACAACATATCAGTGAACGACATTAACAAAGTGGTATCAGGGTGATTTCAAAATTACAAATTATTGTTTGTGGATAAAGATTGACGCTAAGGACAGCCGCTTTGTTTATTGAAGCTTGAAAAATAAACTCTTATTTGCCAATATCTTTAACCGTACATAGCAACAGACTACTGGCACCAGCTTACTCGCCACAATGGCATGGATGGTAAAATGCTATTCATATCATTGAGGTACAACCTTGAATGTACCATCGGTACCCTAAGTGGTCTATTACCGATTTTCCAACTGATATATAAATCTGCTCCCACTGTTTGTAAATAAATTTGCTGCCTGTTGAAATTTATCAAGATTTGATTTATCAAGATTTCCGGGTGTAATGTCAGAATACTGAATAATCTGTTTGAAAAATCTGGAACGTTGCAGCAACACTTTTAATTTCCGGGTTACAAATGGCACTAATGCTAATGTTATGCGTTAGCTCGCAATTTCACTTAATTTTACGCTTGATTTCTCGCATATGCCTTTGTCAAACATTGTCCGCGTTTCTCGTCACATCACATTTGTTGATAAAGGCGATTTTAATATAAAGGGAAAATCAACAAGTGACAAGTTGTTCACAGTTGCAGCTTTCAAGCTTAACCAAGGAGTGACAAAAACTAAATTGTTAGCATCTGATTAATTTCTTGATTTTACTAGAAGTGTTCTATTTAAATCTTTCTTATTTGCAATCCAAGAATTTTACTTTAATATTTACAAAGTTTCTTTCGTTACAAAACATCCATATATATATATATTTTTTTTATACATGTCGATGACGTTTGCTGTTTTTACGAAAAATCCTGTTTGACGTTCATACATCTCATATAAAATACAGTCGAACTTGATTAAGTGCATAAGATTTTGGCCGAAAAAAATTCCCTGTAGTTAATTAAACGATAAAATAATGGATAAGTGCATGGAAATTCTTTCGAAATTCCATGCTCACTTATATCCAAGTTCAAATGTAATTTGAAATGCAACATCAAACAGATCAGCTACATCATAGGCGCAACTTTTGATGCGAAACGTTTCAATATTTCGTTACCATTAAAATATATACACTGAAAGGTTGCAAATAGAAATGAGAATAGATGGCAATTTAAATGTTCACCAACGCACTAGTCGGCTTTGTTCAGATGTAAAAATAGAAAGTTTACACCAAATATATAAAACTAAATTTGTTTTTTGATTTCTAAATAAAATTCCAGCTTCTATTTTTTACTTAAAACATAAGAATGAAAATAATAACACTCTACGAAAGAAGTAAAAACTTTCTGAAGTTGAAAATAAAATTCTTTGATTGCTAACAAGATTTTCAGAGAACAGTTAGCCGGAAATTAGAAAAGTATTTAAATGCTAAGAAATTAGCAATTGCCATGCCTAGTTTCAGCTGACAACTGCAGCTGTGGACAATTCATCACTTGTTGATTTTTCCATTGTATTACAATCGCCTTTAGCTAATCATCAGAATATTTTCTGACAAACGGAAAAGCATCTAATGCATAAATTTCATTTAATTGCTAACTGAAACGTCATTTATCTGATGAACTCAGATAAATGAGTGTAAAACACTTTGAAAGCAAAAAAGAAGCGAAGGACAGCACGAAGCAGAACAGCAGTTAAAAGCTGCTTCAAATTCACTCTGCAGTGGACATCGCATACTTTGATGTTAGCATTCGTGCGCTATTTGTGTGTGATTAATTTTATTCTGTCAGTATCAACAAAAAGCATTAGTGCTACAAGGAATATCAGAAGTTGATCTTCGATTGGAGATAAAATATAAAATGAAAACTAAATATTGTTGCAAAATGGTTATTTAACATGAAATTCAAAACTGTACAATTTATTTTCACTTTTGGTGTTGCATTTGCGTTCAGTGCTTTCCGTTCCAGAGTTATTCGAATCATTTTCTATTCTGTTCCTTGTTATTGCTCAGTACCCTGAGTTACATCTTGTACCAAATCATTGCGGGATTTAGTCCAATTCGGTGGTATGGTAGGCAGGATATATAAATTAAAACGTGCCCGCAAACAGAAATATTGGAGATGTTCAAAAGTATGCGCTGAATGTACAGCATGTGTTCCTAGTTATTAACAATTACTTTATATTGGTATAGGATAAAGAAGGCGGCGTGGGTGCAGTGTGGACAGATTTAGAAGTTCCGGCTGGGATCGATCGAAAAGATCACGTTCAAAATTGCCGGGTAGATGAGCACATGGCCTATATGGACTGATGGCAACCGTAAAAACTTGGGGTACGGATGGTACATTCAAGATTGTACCTCAATGATATGAATAGCATTTTACCATCCATGCCATTGTGGCGAGTAAGCTGGTGCCAGTAGTCTGTTGCTATGTACGGTTAAAGATATTGGATCCAAGCTTTAATAAACAAAGCGGCTGTCCTTAGCGCCAATCTTTATCCACAAACAATAATTTGTAATTTTGAAATCCCCCTGATACCACTTTTTTAATGTCCTTCACTAATATGTTGTTTACTATTGTAGTTGTTAGTGCTGTTGGCTAGTGAAAAAATAAAAATCACTATTTTGCTGGAGGGGTTTTTAATGCTTCTTTCTGAGTGATAACAATCCGCATTTGA
>NW_003526940.1:1934517-1952800 GCF_000181795.1 Trichinella spiralis
GCGAAAAAGACTTTACGGTCTAATAAAATAGCGAGATTACGAACTAATAAAATAGCGAGGACAACAACCAATAAATGAACAGTGGGACCGAATGGGAACAAAATTGAGCCCAAGTGGGATCATCCCGTACTTCTTGCGTGACCCAAGGAGTCCACGTGAAGACGGATCTTGCTTGATTCCTGTATACAGTGTGGATACTGTGTGGGAAAACAGGAACCACGAGAATCTGATAAGATTGATTAGATCGGTATCAGTTGAAAGGAAAAGGCTGATATTCAACACAGACGTTGAAGTAGTGTGGATTGGAACTACTTGATCCAACACTTAAAGCGGTGAAAGATTTTGAACGCGTTGAGTCTCAAAATTGCCGCTCTGATACTTGACGATCAGAAGAACCTGACGACAGATTATTCGAACCGATTGAATTCCGTTTTACAGGGTTAATGCGAAATGTGTCTTCTTCATCTTCTTCACTCATATTTATATTTGCGGTAGTGGCCTGACTGTGCTCCTGATGGCCGTGGAGCGATTATGCATTAATTGTGGATGTGAAGTTAATTAATCTAGCAGTTGTTGGTCCATGTGACCTTGTTGGTTGTTTTTATCTGAGTAGCCTGGAAATCAGTCACCGCACTGAAGTCACGTTCAACTAAGTAGGAAGATGGTAAGGCGACTAGGAACCTACTAGGAAAGACTCAGTGCCGGATGTACTGGCGGTGCATTGCGCAATTTGCAGACAACATCTAGTTGCAAAGCACCTTACTGAACGTTTGCATTGCTCTTTGGGATACGTCATTGCGGCAATAAACAAAATCAGAAGCATTCTTTTAAATGACAGATTATTCAGCCAGTTTTGCGAAGAAAATGACGAAAAATTCAATCGCCTGCAGATGCGCACTGAAGTCCGGTGGTTATCGAAAGGTGCTTGTTTAAGTCGCTATTATGAGCTTTTTGAAACCATTTTGGAATTCTTTCAAAACAAAGACCCTTCAATGAGAGACAGCTTGAAGATATGCAAAAGTGACATAGCATATATGGCTGATTTATTTTTCAAGTTTAAGGAACTTAATCTGCAACTGCAAGGAAGCGAACTTAATCTAATAAAGACGAGATCTCTCATTTCATCATTCACATCAAAGCTGGCTTTGTTCAAACGCAAACTTGGACGCAGAGAATTTTATCAATTTCCAAGCGTTGCTGCACTCAGGGAAAATGGAGAAGTACACGATGATGACATTCAAATCTTTTGTGATCATTTAGATGTGCTACAAAAGGACGTGCAAGAAAGATTTCAAGATATTCTCAAAATGAAGATTCCAAATTGGGTGATAGACCCATTTTCAAACACTGATGAGATCGAAATGGAATTAGAAAAGGAATTAATTGATTTACAAACCAATGAAGAGTTAAAGCCGAAGTTTAAGAATCATTCTTTCTGGTTGCAAAAACAAATATCTGACCTCTGTCCCAGTTTATGGAGAAGTTCCTGCTCGCCCTCCCATCTTCCTATTTAGTTGAGCGTGGCTTCAGTGTGGTTACTGATTTTCAAACAAAGAAAAGTAACCGACTGCAAATCGACAAACGTGGTAATTTACGACTGTTCCTTACCAACACTGAGCCCAATGTAGACAGATTAGTCGCAATGCACCAACCTCATCCATCACATTAATTATTTTCTCACTATATGATTATTTTTGAAAGAACACTCGATTTGAATAAATAGTCTGTTTAAAAATTCATTATTTTTTTGACAATAATTTAGGGGGGCGTTTGAAAAATATATGTCTCTCAAGTGGGCGGTAGCCTGAAAATATTTGGGAAACACTGGTGTGAACAATCAGATTTGCATCTTTTAATTCAAAGCTGGCCAAATATGCACTTTCATCTCAAACTGATTTGACTGATCAAATTATTTCGTTAATTTTGCATTATCATGCTCTTTATTGCTTCATTATTTGTGTTTATATTTGTTGCTACTGTCATATTTTACCAATAAATTATTATTCATTTAAAATACTTGACATTTATCGAGTAAAAAAATAAAAAATTGACTACTGAAACATTTTCATTATAAATCATTAAACGTTTTCATTACATTAAATTACAACTGCTGCAGTTCATTTTTTGTTAAGTCGAATAGTCGATTGCGACAATTGGGAGCAGATGCTGGATATAACCTCTCATTTTTCACAATACTAGCCGTGGCTTAATTACCAAGCGTGAATGGGCTGTGCAGCAGATGCCTTCACACTTTATCATTAAAAAACTTCAGTGGTGCAGTGCTTCGAGTCAACTAAGGTCCCAGTCATTAAACTCGAGTGCGTGCTCTCCATAGGTTTAGGTCTTCCCTGCGAATTACAAAATATGCACTGTAAGATATATTTTTGCGCCTTTATTGCACTAAAATTGCATAAAGTCAAGATGAATTGTTTCATTCATCACGCAAATGTAAGTTTGAGTGATATACATACATCTGCAGCAATAAAAAAATATTTATGAGTTTGTCTTTATTGTAATAATAATCAGATTTAATTAAATTTTGAAATGCAATGTAATTATTGCGTGTAGTGGTAAGACGTAATTTTTTGATTATGCAGGTACTGTTTGTCTTATGTTTGGTTCACAAAAAAGCAGCTCTACAAAAACAGAAGCCTTTTGTCTGATGAACATTGTGTGCAGGTGCGACACTCTTTTGAATAGAATGCAGTTTTCATCAATGAAGTAAATAGCACTGCATTTCTTTGACTGCATAACTGTTGCACAGCTTGTTAGACATTCTAGCAGAGTAGTTGTATTTGCTACTTCTATAATAACTGACCAACCGGATAAAAACAAAGTTTTATAGAATTCCAGTTGACAAACTTCATCCAGAATCGGTAAGACATGCAATTCAGGTTGATCGTTGTCAGCACGTTCATTTTCTCTATCTAAAACAAAAAAATTAAAAGTAACAGACATGTTATAATAGTGGCTGACGTCTGTATAAATTGGCCTATATGATGGTGCTTTCATGAAAACGAAATAATTTTGCTCAAGAAATGAGAACTGCTAATTTCAATGCTTGAATTAGTTTCATTTTATTTCCGGAAAATTGACATACCATTTAATGTAAGCATTTAATAAATTTTCAATATAATTCGCAATGTTGCGATTAAAACTCTCTTACCTTTTGAGCAATTGTTAAGAGTAAAAAAATGATATCCTTCGTTTAAAAGAACTTCATCCTCATAATTTCCCATAACTGTAGTGCGGCATGCTTTTCTTTCTTTAGAATATGCGACACCTTCACATAATCTGAAGTTTCTCATATAGCGACATATGCTTATACACTCGTTTAAAAATGAAACATTCGCATATAGTTGAACAAGGTTTATCCATGGAATTACGTTTGAAACTGAATGCTGTACTGTGCATATCTCTTTATACTGAAACAAAGAAATTTTTTCTTCAGTGGTGAAATGATTTGAATGCTTCAGTGGAAGCATTCTTAGGTCTTTTACAATGTTGATCGGAATTCCATCTAGAACAAAAAAATTTTAACAACTTAATGCCGCTTCTGGCTTTATCAAGCACACTTCTTTTCAAAGTTAATTTTATTACTAGCGTGTGACATTACTTGTTTCTCCATTATGACAAATTTATGAAATCACAGCTTATTTTAAAATAACTCACAAGAATTTACAAATTTACAACTGTACTCATAAAATGTTATAAGTGTAATATTGCAGAATAAATCATTGTGCAAATTTAATTATAATAAGTGAATTACTCGTAGTGAAATTTCAAACACTTTCCACTATCATACTAAAGTTTTATCATGTTATGCGAATTTCACATTAATATACAAATCATATTAAAAATTTAGTAGCTTTCTTACCGTCAGAAAATTGTATTATGCGGCGGTTAAGTGGGCTGTTTGGCAAAGCGTACTTTTTTCTTATAGTAAAAGTGAGACACGTCTTTTCACCATGTGAAAAATAGTATCCATCACAGTAATTTGCCAAGAATTTATCTAAGCATATCATTAAACAATGTTTTTCATCTACAGTCTCCCATAGTCCAATGCGAATGCCGGCTTTCGTTGCATAAAAATGTACCGGATATAATGATACTGTCCGATTAAATATGCTGTAAACAGTTGGGGCTATTTCTTCAAACCTTGGGATAGAATACGCACGTGGAAAATCAAAATCTTAAAAAGTAAATATGGTGAGTGTTACTAAATAATAAAAATGAAAATATAATTGTGCTAAATCATTGTATAAATAACAAATACTCATAAATATTATGTAAATAACAAGTAATTACTAAAGATTAAATACTAATGATTTTGCTGAAATTTTTATCAATGCTCTGACCATTTGGAAATGATAATCGTATTTTCATTTACCGTTATAACATGTGTAAATAACAAAAAACAGTGCAGAACTTTGTAGAGTCGGTATAATTCCCCCAAATAATGTTAAGTTTCTAGCTGTAGATAGAAGAAGACAGGTTCCTTCTTGGGCAGAAAACAAAACGCTGTTGCATGAAGAGTAAGTAGGTGCTTCACAAAAAGCAATACAGCGTTTCAAAGAAGGTGTTGGAATAAGATGAATGCGCTGAGCATAAAAGTTTTCCACAAAAGGCAACTCATAAAAGTGGCAATTCTTGTGTGTAGAAGGTGTGTGTATTGTTGCCGAATTACGCCTCTGATATACACTTTGAACAATCATTCCCACAGGAATATTTGAAATGTCTAAATAAAATACCAGAATATTTCAAAAAGTTGGAAAAATGGAAATGGAAAATGCAAAAAATGGAAAATGTTTTGTCTGGTGTATCATAGAAAATTTAATTTTTCGTAAATAATAAGTATCATACTTCTGTGACAGCTGTGAAGTAGAAGGTGCAACGACTGTCCTATCAGATCGAATGGCGGCGAAATATGATCAGTTGCATTTTCGTAATACAAATTACACATTTTTGCAAATGGACTGTATTTTATTAATTTACAGGATGGTAAAAGACGGACACAAGCAGCTACACAACTTTCCATACTGCAATAGGCCTGTTTAATGTGAAGAACTTCCTCATGGCGAATTGCTTTTGCAGTTAACACACAGGTAGCGTCCAATTTTGGAATATACAATGACATCAACGAACAATTGACCAGCTGAAGAGGAAACATCACATTTATTGCTTCATTAAAAGATTCAACTCACTTAGACTTACGTTGCAATTTATGAAGCATATTATTGCAAGAAGCGACCATTGCCTTATCATTGTATCTAAATGTAATTTATCTTTTCATGCGTGTTATACAATTGATTCCGGTTTGCAAGATCTCGACAAATTTCACGCATCTGTTCGCGTTAATCAGTTGTTCCGCAAATAAATCTTGCTTGCCAGAGGATGAATATTACCTTCAAAAACGCGCAGGACATCATTTTGAAAGCTTATTACTAATTACTGTTGTTTTCTGCAAAATTCAAGAACTTCACTAGGTCAAGTTTATGTTATCCAGGGACAGGAATACGTTTCGACAGCTTTGGACAAGAAAACACTTAATGTTGAATAAAAATGCACCTTAATCGACGAGCATGATGTTCACGTCAACGTTACTTGTCACCACAGCTGAGCTTTGCTATTTTGCACATGCAAATATTTCTGCCATAAACACTGTTTGTCGTAATAACTAAAATTTTGCTTCAAGCAGAGTGGTTTGTAACTTTTGAATTTCAATTATTTTGATTTAAATTATTCATGTTTTATATTGGAACGTTATTTTATTCACAATATTGACATTCAGTTAATTGTATTAAAATAGACGTGCACGATTTAATTTATAACAAACACTGTTATAAATTGCTTGAAAATAGAGAAAACTCTTGAAAAAGAAAATAATAAATATGTCAACAAATAAAATATAATGAAATAAATATCTACTCGAATGTGATGAGGTTTATAGCCATTGTACGATGATTGAAACGTCATCACTTTTAAATAAAAATGGTAACATATTTATAGCATAGTATATTTCTGAATGCTTAAACATTTTGATCACTTGCAATTCTATAAATATAGCAAGTACATGCGTGCGTGTGTGTGTGCATGGGACATAATATAGGTGCAAAATGTTATTTGTATTTTCAAGTCAGCTGAAAGTACTGATGTCAATAAGCTGGAATGAAATCAGTTTAATTTCACCTAATGAGACCTTTAATTCATTAACAACTTCACTTTTTGATCTGTTTCTGGAAATCATAGCAAATTAAATGCATTTATCAATAATGATACAGATTAATTAACAAATTCCAAAATGTAAAATATTGTTGACAATATGTAAGTAGTAATATTTTATTAAACAGTTGACATCATTAAATTTACATTGAAATTTCTGGCATTTGTTATTCATTTACTTGATTGTACGCGTATGCATGTGTGTTTGTGTGCGCCATAATATAAGTGCAAAATGTTATTTATACTTTGAAATCTGCTTATAAGGTGTTCCATGTAATTAAACTGGAATGAATAAAGTTCACATTCACTTAATAAAACCTTGTTGAAAGTAATTGAATTGCCCCGTCTGGAACTTTTGAAGTTCATAATGAACTTCATTGATTATTGATTGAGAAGTTGTGAAAGGCATGTTTTAAATCAAGAATTTACAATTTATTTGAAATTACTTTTTTAGTTAATGAACGAATGATATGAATTTGTTATTTTATAATGTGATTTGTTCATGCGCAGTGAACAAAATTAAACAGAGAAATTCAGAAAAATTAAGTTTTTTACATAATAATAATTCTACTAATGATGTATAAAGAGACCAAAGTACAACATGTACCTGAGTGCCCTGACATACAGTAAACGTGATACATGAATTTGGGGCTAGTCGATTTCGGGACAAATTTTCACCGTCTAATTTTACTGGTCGTTAAACTCGCTATTTTATTGGACCTTCAATTCGTCGTCTTATTGGTTTCCCTAATCTAATTGCTCATTGATTCAAACTCTTCAGTTGTGATTAGCTGTAATGTTCTTCATTTCATTGGTTCAAATATTCCATTTAGGATTACGTAACTTTAATAGTGGTGACGTAACATTAATAATGAAAATATTCCTTATTTGGGAATTGTTTCAATCAAGATTTATAAGTTTTATCATTCATTGAAATTTTGTTTTTCCAATATATTATTAGTGAAGTTTATACTTTTTGGTGATCAACGTTTTCAATAATAATTTTTGTCATTATTCCATATTTTATTGTACCAGAGTGACGTTATATCAAATGCGATAGTAATAATTCAGAAAAAACGATACGATACAAAAATAAGTTAAATAGTGATTTTGATTTTTCACTAGTCAAGAGCAGCAACAACAGTAAAGAACAGTCATGAACAACAACAACAAACAACATAACAGTGAACAATATTAACAAAGTAGAAACGACGAAAGAGAATAATACAATACAATGAAATAAAATACGAGTATAATACAATACAATGCAATACAATACAATACAATACAAATATAATATAGTACAATAGAACACAACAAAATAGAATAAAAATATAATACAAACCAGCACTTGGAAGGCGGTAGTAAATCGGCTCTGGCGTTATATACATAAAAGCTTCTAGGTACTGCTCCAGCGTACGTCTACCGTTGGTGTATTCACCCGTATATTGTGCAACCCATCGTTGTTTTTGAGCATAAACTCTGTTTACCCGTCTTAAGTCACCAACGGTCACGTTTCCTGATAGAACTTGTTGAATCAGGGTGTCCATAACACCCTGCTCCGCTATCATGAGCTGTAGCAGTTTATAAAATCCGTTATGACCTTTACCCGCTTTTCTGTTAAGCTGATTTTGCCAACCTTCCAAGTGGTTATTTGTCCTAATATTTACATTATGGACATTCCAAAGCGGCAGTCTTTCATCGGTCATCCACTCCTGCCGAAAATATTGAAATAAGGCTAATAAGTTTCCCGTAGTGCCTGCTTCAAGCAGGCTAACACCCGTATTAACATGCGGTACAGAGAGGAAAGCGGTGGCCAGGAGCATTCTGATTTTTCTTCTTGTTTCCTCACGCTGGTGATATCGTGTTTTCTGTCCCAGCTTACTGACTTTCCTATGTACCGCCTGGCAGAAGTGGAAGTAGCAGCCCTGTACCCGCGTATTCGGGAAGTAATCCTGAATTGCAGGCATCAGGGCTGTTTCAAAATCACAGATAATGGTATCCCGATTAAGGTCGACCTCCAGAACTGCCGCTTTGTCTATTAAAGCTTGAAAAATAAACCCGTATGTGGCAATATCTTTACCCGTACATAAACAATAGACTGCTGGCACCAGCGTGCCCGCCAAAAAGGCATGGATGGTATGCAGTTGTTGATACCATTGAGGTACAATATTGAATGTATCCTCCATGCCCCAGGTTCGACTGGCTGCCAGCAATCTAATGTTGGAACCCCTAGCAAATACCAGTATATGCCTCGAATTACTTTGGCACAATAAAAAGTCTTCCCCAGAATTCGTTGCTTTAAACTGATCTGGTATTACCAGATCATGCCGGTGTTCAGGAAGTCTGGGGAAGCGCTTTGCCCGATGTTTGTACATTGCGGCTCGCACCCGCTTGAAAACCGGAAACTGTCCGGATGTAGAAGGCTCAGCTGACGCGGCAGAGGCTTCTTCATCATATATTGCGGGGATGGGCTTCGTTTCATCGGCACTTCGTTTTTTAGAAGTGCCTTCTTCTCCATTTTATATGCCAGATGCTCGTCTACCTGTCAGTTTTCAACGTTATCTTTTCGATTGAACACGGCCGTAACTTCTAAATCTGTCCATACTGCACCCCTGCAGCCTTTTTTATCCTATACCAAAATAAGGTAATTGTTAATAACAAGGAACGCATGCTGTACATTCAACGCATACCTTTGAACACCTCCAACATTTCTTCTGTTTGCCCGTGTGTTTCAATTTGTATGCCCTTCCTTCAAAAACAAGGGCCATACTGCCACCATGATTCAGTACAATACACAGCACTGGAATATCAGCCATTGTGAAAATGCTGAACAGAACAGAAAGTAATTCAGATAACTCGGGAAAGCAATAAGTTGCGATGCGGAAAGTTTCGAGTGATATTTTTAGATATTCAATCTGACTTGACCTAAATTCCAACTCCAATAGCTTACATTATCAAACTGTCACTCTGTCAAAATTTGTGACTGATTTATTGGAACAACTGCCGTTGTTTACTGGGAAAAGAAGCAACTGTTGTCGTTACTGAACCAGAGAACAACAACTTAACAAGCACAGTTGCGATCAGATCGTGTAGAGAGTTGTTGGTGTGATCCTTTTCGTTTGTACTTTGCCTGTGTTTGATTGTATATTCAATAAAATATATTCGAGATTATCATATACGAAAGGTGAGATTTGTGAAATTCAAATTTAGCCGCGAAAAAAGACAGTTAGTTGTAGAACCTAATTGTCTATAACAAAGTGTAGTACGATTACCCTGCAAGTCTACTACACACCAAATATATAAATAAATTTGTTTTTTGATTTATAAATAATATTGCAGATTTTTAATTTTTTATATAAATAAAATATACGAAGGAAAACAATAACTCTGGTGAACAGGAGCAAAAGAAACATTGGAAAGATTAAAGATAAAATTCGTTTGCAAACGAGAAACATTTTCAGAGAACGGCAAAGCAAAATCAGAAAAGTATTTTAATGCTAACAAAAATTAGCAGTTGCTTATCCTGGTTTTAATTCAAACTGCAGCTGTGGACAATTTATCACTTGTTGACTTTTCCTTTGTATTAGGGCAATTTCTAACAAATGGTAAGCATCTTATACATAAATCTTATATAATTGCCAGCTAAAACGAATGATCTGATGAACTCAGATAAATAAAAGTAAAACATTTTGAAAGCAGAATGAAAGCGATGGACAGCACCAAGCAGAATAGCAGTTAAAGCTGCTTCAAATTCTTTCTTCAGTAGACATCGCGTTCTTTGATGTCAGCATTTGTGCGCCAATTGTATGTGATTAATTTTATTTTATCAGAATCAACAAGAGGCATTAGTGCCACAAGGAATATCACAAGTTGATCTTCAATTGTAGATAAAATATGAAATGAAAACTAAATATTGTTGCAACAGTTATTAAAAATAGAATTCAAAACCGTCCAATTCATTTTTGTTTGGTCCTGTGTTTTGCATTCGAGAGTTATTTGAATCATTTTCTGTTCTGTTCATCATTTTCACAATGGCTGATATTTCTGAGCTGCGTTTTGTACCAAATCGTGGCGGAAGTACGTCCCTTGTTTCTCAAGGAAGGACAAATACAAATAGAGATACACCAATAAACAGAAAAAACATTGGATTTGCTCAAAAGTATGCGCTAAATGTACAGTGTGTCCTTCGTTATTAAGGGATACGTTATTTTGGTATAGGGCAAAGAAGGCTGCAAGGGTGTCATATGGACAAACCGAGATGTGACATGCGTGATCACGCAAAACGATCACATCAAAAGCTGCCCAGTGGATGAGCACTTGGCATACAAAATGGAAAAGAAGGCGGTTTTGAAAAAACGAAGCGCGGAAGAAACAAAATCCATCCTCGCCATTTACGATGAAGTTCCCGCCGCGTCCGCCGTGCCATCTACATCTGGCCATTTTCCGCTTTTTAAGCGGGTGAAGTCCACGATGTATAGGCACCAGGCAAAGCGATACCCAAAACTGCCCAGTCATCGTCGGTACCTGCAAATCCCGGTCCCGTTCAGGACAACGAAGGCCGGTGATGATTTTTTATTGTGGCGAAGTGCATCAAGGCAGATACTGGTATTTGCTACTGGTTCTAACATTAGACTGATGGCAACCAGGCGAACCTGGGCATTGTATGATACATTCAAGGTTGTACCACAATGGTATCAAAAACCGTTTACTATCCATGCCTTTTTGGTGGGCAAGCTGGTGACAGCAGTCAATTGTTTGTGTACGGATAAAGATATTCCCACATACGAGTTTATTTTAAGCAAGTCAGGCATAACCAGCAGTCCTCAGCGTCAGTCTTAATCTAGAAACAATAATTTGTGATTCTGAAATCTCTCTGATACCACTTTGTTGATATTGTTTACTGTTATGTTGTTTATTGTTCTTGTTGTTGACTGTTCTTTACTGCTGTTGTTGCTGCTCTTGACTAGTGAAAAATCAAAATCACTATTTAACTTATTTTTGCATCGTATTGTTTTTTCTGAATTATTACTATCGCATTTGATATAACGTCACTCTGGTACAATAAAATATGGAATAATGATAAAAATTATTATTGAAAACGTTGATCACCAAAAAGTATAAACTTCACTAATAATATATTGGAAAAACAAAATTTCAATGAATGATAAAACTTATAAATCTTGATTGAAACAATTCCCAAATAAGGAATATTTTCATTATTAATGTTACGTCACCACTATTAAAGTTACGTAATCTTAAATGGAATATTTGAACCAATGAAATGAAGAACATTACAGCTAATCACAACTGAAGAGTTTGAATCAATGAGCAATTAGATAAGGGAAACCAATAAGACGACGAATTGAAGGTCCAATAAAATAGCGAGTTTAACGACCAGTAAAATTAGACGGTGAAAATTTGTCCCAAAATCGACCATCCCTCCGGTTGATTTGTCTAGCTCAGTTAGCTGCGTAATGCTTTATGCCCAGCAGCATTTTACTTCCTGCTTCATACTGTACTTCTCGTTTACTTCAGTATTAGTAATAATGGAATCCATTTCCGCGTCCATTTTCTGTTTATTTCCGTCCAGTCCAGAAAGCCGTATCGATCACAATTTCAGCAGGCAAATTTCGGATGATAATATCTTATCTTGTTTCGCTCCTCAGCTAATAACCCTGGAATGCTAAGCACTGAACTTAAACGCAAGACCAAAAAGGAAAATAAATTTGACGGTTTAAATTCCATTTTAAATAATTATTTTGAAACAACATTTGGTTTTCATTTCTCATCTTATCTACAATTGAAGATCAACTTGTGATTTTCGTTATAGCGCCAACACCTTTTGCTGATGTTGACAGAAGATTATTAATCACAGACAAATGGCGCACAAATGCTGACATCAAACAATGCGATGTCCACTGCAAAGTGAATTTGAAGCAGCTTTCACAGCTTTTCTGCATGGTGCTGTCCATTGCTTTTTTCCGCTTTCAAAGTAACTTACTTTTATCCATCCGCGTTGATAAATACTGTTTCAGAGAATGTCAACCAACAGTTTTTTCACCCATCAAATAATAACGCTTTAGCTGGCAATTGTATGAAATTTATGCATAAGGTGCTTTTCCGTTTGTCAGAAATTTTTCTGAAGAGCAGCTAAGGGCTATACAAGTACAAAGGGAAAATCTACAATTAATAAATTGTCTACAGCTGCAGTTTTCCGCTAAAACTAGGAGTGGTGATTGCTGAATGTTAGCATCGACATATTTTTTGTTCGCTGAAAATATTTCAAGTTTGGATGAGAATTTTATCTTCATTCTCTTCAATGTTTTTTCGTTCCTTTTCACAAGAGTTATTGTTTTTATTCTTATGTTTCATTAAAATAAAAAATAAAATCTTGATTTTTGTTTAAAATAGAAATTTGTGGTAATATATTTTGTGCAAACTGTTTTAAATTAGTTTTTTAATATCTAAAGTAAACTGACAGCTGTGTTGACTAAACATTCAAGTTGTCGTTGTTATATTACTATGGTTCAACATTCCAGATCAAAAATATCTATTGCATTTCGAAATAATTTCACCAAACAAAAGTGAAATCAAAGAAAATTATTTTTCATCTTAAGTTCACTCCATCACGGGTGTGTCCATTATCTTGCTCTAGCACAGCATATGCTCTGCCAAAATATGATCATAGTTAATTACCCTGGTCAGCAACCAAGGAGCATAAATTGGTCTTTCATGTGCTGCCAAAATTTTCATTCCCATTGTTGAGAATGAACAATAATTGTGCAATATCATGGAGTTCATTGCCTTGGTCAGATAATGAGTTCATTTGAGAAAGAATCTGCAGCATTGTAAAAATTCCAGACCACCATTTATCATGGCATGAATTTGTGGCTTGTGCATTTAGATGGCATCATAGTGCTCAGAAATACTGAAATGCCAGCTTCTGTAGATTAGCGTGTAATGTTATGAAGCTTGTGGTGCAGTATACACTGACTTCACATCATATGGATGATCTGTGAAAAATTTCTCAGATGTGACGTAGCTAATGCACAGATTGAACTAAAAATGCTTTTGCCTAACATATGGGAAATTTAACAGCAGTACATGTGTGTTGGTCTAGTAAAATTTCAGAAAATCCTTCGTTCTGAATGCTGTTAACCTAGCCCACAATAATTACTGCAGAATTTTCTTCATTGTCAAGCTAGTGAACCAGACTAGGTCTGTTACCATCGCAAAAAGTCATTACATGTCAAATTATGAAAACAAAAAATGACTTAGATAAGCACGTTTATTTAACATCTCTTTGTTCAGTTATCTCTTCTTCAAGCTGTTCATTTGTTGCTTCTATATTTTTGTAGAATAATGCAATTAGATAATAAAGATATTTAATTTGTAAAGAACAAAACCGTCAATTCTATTTTTCATATTTCACTCCTCAATGCTTATCATTAGCTTGTGCTATTTTCCGTATCGTAGGTTTGAGATGTGTTTTCGAATGATGAGAATAAATAATAATGAATTTCAGTTTGTATCTCAAAGAACTGACATAAGCCAATACACAAAGGAAGATGCCACACGCTCAAGTGCACAAATCATAATGACAAATACGGATTGTGAATAAACATAAAAACAATGGCCTAATGTAGCACATTATTATTGTAATATTGCAGCCAATCCATTTTTTCAACATAACGATTAGTTGGTTGCCGTGGCACAGCGTCTACAAGTTTAGAAATGGACTTTTTCCACGTTATCGTTGTATTGCCCATCTTGTCCATGGTATATATTGTATTAAAGTTCTGATTTGCTTGTTGTTGTAAAATGGAAATTTCTGTACTATACATTTGCTTAGTTCTGAAGCGCTTATATCGAATAGTAGAAAAGTTTCTGCGAAAACAGTCTGTTGATCATCATAGATGTAAAGAAGTAAAATGCAAAAGCAAACTTACAAGAATAAAATTAAGCAATAAGATAATCTTTTGTGAACAGTGAAATGTAAAACGCAAAAGCTTTTGAAAAGCATCATTTGCAAAGTCTAAAAACAAATATACACAGTTCCACGTTATAACTAAAAGCTTTTTCTTTTAAAAATAGTAAATGCTTTTTTTTGTCCATACAAGGTATTCTAATGATAATGCACCCATATGTGGTAAAGAATTGATAAACAACAATCACCCAATCCTAGATCAATGCTGAATAGCTAATCATATGGCACAGTTATTCATCCAGTCACTTATCAAAATAATTAGCTAATAAAATAGCAGAAGTCATTAGCCAATTACCAAACAATACCCCTAAAACCAATCAGCGACAAGCCAATCACAAAAAGGTGTCGAATTTTTGCGGATGAGTTCAGACCAAACCCCAAAAAAAAGATATAAATACGAGTGAGGAGGGAGGAGGGAACAACACACAATTTCCAACGCATACGAAGAACACGGAACCTCTGAACTACTTTCTCTCGCTACATCATTGTTGTTACTCACTGTTTATTCTGAATAAATCGAATCTCAGTCACACCCGCGTCGTTGATCTTTATAATTAACCTATACAGTCCACTACAAGAAAGATCTTCAAGTTTGAATGAAAGATTTCTTAACAATTATATTATATTATATTATATTATATTATCATATTGCCATTTATTTTTCATTTTAAATACGTTTGTTTGAAAAGAGTATTTTAATAAGGAAATATTTATTTATCAGAAAATTAATTTTATAATCATATGCATTGTAACGAGCGAAACAACAAGTCACTCGTCTCCGATGTTAGTGGACTGTATGTCTGAGTTGTTTTTGCAAGGTCGGGAGTGTCCAATGTGTTAGACAATCCGACTTATAAGGCGACAACTGTTATTTAAAAACTCGATTGAGTGTCAAACAGTTTACTCAAGAAAATAACACTGAGCCGGGGATAATCAAACAAGAAATAAAAGAATAACACACCAAGAAAAGCAAACACGCTAAAGGCAAACTACTAACAACGACAAGCCACGACACTATCTCGCCAGCAACCACGCCCCAAAAATCCCCTATTACGTCACTTCCGGGTCTACCGTATTATTAATGACACTCAGGTTCTCTGTTGAATACAGACCCCATTTCTGTCGTCTACATCCTCCCCCCCCCCGGATGGGGGTGTCTTACGCCCATCACTGACAGTTGCCGATTCGAGTTGAACAAGCTTCGCCACTGGCCGCGTGATCACGTTGTTCGACGTCCGGATCCTGGCTGATCTCGCTATGCCATCGCTGCCAAAGTGCAATTCCGTAATCACGCCGATCGGGCACTGGACTCGCGGGATGTTGTCCTCCAGGATCAACACCAAATCGTTCACTTCTGGCCCGGCTGGGGAAGATCTCCATTTCTGTCGCTGCATCAGTTCCGACAGATATTCTCGTCTCCAACTTCGCCACCATTTCGCGAGGAGCTGCTGACGGTATCGCCATCGGTCGCTCCATTGCGGGGGGCCGCGTCCTACTGGCTGCCATTCTGGGTCATGGGCTTCAATTGCCGGGAAGTCCACGTACGCACGACCGGTCAGCAACTGAAACAGTGATAAAGGGTGGCGTTCGTGGTCTTCATCCCCCACGAATGTCAGTGGTCTGGCGTTGAGGGAGGCTTCTACTTCACAGAGAGTTGTTCTGAGTTCTTCTTCATCAAGAAGCGCTTTTCCGAGGATCTTCCGCAACGATTCCTTGATCGAGCGGACGAGGCGTTCCCAGTAGCCTCCCATCCACGGGGCTCTCTCCGTGATGAATTTCCAGTGGATGCGGTGGCCTACCAGCTCACGCTGGACTCGGTCCACGTCCACGTGTCGCCAGAGTTGCCTCAACTCTGACGCGGCGGCTTTGAAGGAGCGGAAATTATCCGATTGGATAATCTCCGGTCTTCCTCGCCGGGCGATGAACCGCCGGAGCGCTTGCATCACTCTGGCCGTCGTCATCTGAGGGACCAGTTCTAAGTGCACTGCCCGGGATGCCATGCACGTAAACAAGCACACATAGCACTTGGAAGTGGCCCTTTTTCCGACACGAATGAGCAATGGCCCCGCGAAATCTATCCCAGTGTGAGCGAAAGCAGCGGCTTCGACCACTCGACTGGATGGCAAGGCCGCCATTTTCAGCTGAATCGGTCTGGCCATTGCACGCCGACAAGCAAAACAGTGCCGGATTACTTTCTTCACTTGGGTGCGCCCTTTCAACACCCAATATTGCTGTCTTAAAATTGCCAGCGTATGCGTGGTCCCAGCGTGCAGCTGCCGTGCGTGGCAGCGTTTAATCAGACCCATCGTCAGGGCGTGGTCTCCAGGCAGGATCACCGGGTGTTTCATGTGTGATGGCAACTCTGCGTTCTCCAGTCTTCCACCGACCCGCAGGAATCCTTCTTCATCCACGAAAGGGTCCAGTCGACTAAGCCGACTGGTCGCGACGACACGCCCCTTCCGTGACAGTGCCTGAAGTTCGGAACTGAAAGCTTCCGACTGGGCCATTCGCACCCACGTGCCCTCCGCCATCCGCAGTTCGGCCACCGTGAATGCGCCACTCTGACGAGCTTCTGCCGGCAATCGGCAATTGCGTACGAAACGCTGGCAGTACGCTGTGATACGGAAAAGCCGTTCCACACAGCCGTACCTTTCAGGACCAATGGAATTGCATTCCACATGAGTAGTGACGCCAACCGTCACTCGTTGTTCGCTTCGTCGCTCATCACGCACGGGCGACGTATTCTCTGTTATGGGCTGACCCACCGGCCAGGCATTGTGTGGATGAGCCAACCATTTCGGCCCATGCCACCACAATGGCGACTCTAACAATTTTGGAAGCGTCGTGCCGCGGCTTAGAAAATCGGCCGGGTTCTGCCGCCCTGGGCAGTGTCTCCATGCCGCAGGTTCCACCAACTGTTGGATCTCTGCGACGCGATTCCGCACGAAAGGCTTCCAACGGTCGGCCGACGATTGTATCCATGCAAGAGTGACCGCACTATCACACCAGCAAGTGATGCCATGCACTTGCAGACCCAACATTTTCTGGACAGAGCGCACCAGTCTTGCCGCCACGAGGGCCCCCATGAGCTCCAGCCTCGGGAGGGTTAATCTCCGGATTGGGGCAACCCGCGTCTTCGACGTCACGAAGTTCACCACGGTGTGGTGGTTCGTCGTCTCAATGCGCATGTATGCCACGGCGCCATATGCCTTCTCCGACGCGTCGCAAAATGCGTGGATCTCCAAACGTGTCACTTGGCCAAGGGCCACCGGTACGAGTGCGCGTGGAAGACGGATCCTCGACAGATGCGGCAGCTCTTGCTTCCAGCGCCTCCATTGCTCCATCACGTCATGTGGCAATGGCTCGTCCCACGACGTCCCACGCTGCCACAGAGTCTGGAGAAACATCTTCGCTCGTACGGTGAACGGTGCCAAGCATCCAACTAGATCGAAGACGCGAAATGCAGTGCTTAACAACGACCGCTTTGACTCTCCACCCGGGCTGTTCACCATCGCCGGTGGTGAGAAGGTCAAAACATCACCCCGTCGGTCCCACTGCATTCCGAGCGTCTTCCAGAGGTGGCTTCTATTGGAGGCGGATCTTACTTCATCCGGCACGGATGTCAACGCTTCAGGCTCGTTGCTAGCCCATTTATGCAAGTGGAAACCTCCCTTGGCCAACAGTCCTCGTAATTCGCCAGCCAACTCCCTTGCCTCCTCGATCGTGTCGCATGACGTGGCCAGATCATCCACATACATGTTTTCTAAGATCTCCGCGGCTGCTCGTGGTCCAGCGTCTTGGTGACGTCTCGCGTGCACCCTCACCGTGTTGATGGCCAGAAAAGGAGAGCATGTCAAACCAAAGCACACCCGCTGCAACCTGAGATGGCTAAGTTCACCCGACTTGTCCCTCCACAAAAAACGGCAAGCATCTCGATCTTGCTCTGCAATCCGCACCTGAAGGTACATCTTCTGAATGTCGGCTTGTAGGCCGACACGGTACCTTCTGAATCGCAGGAGGGCCTTGAGCAGGTCGATCTGCAAGTTCGGGCCGACTTCGAGTTGGCGGTTC
>NW_003526940.1:1953549-1971884 GCF_000181795.1 Trichinella spiralis
GGATTCGGATCGACCGCTCCCAGATGGAACTCAACCCGACGCATCCGTCGCTCTGTTCCTCCCTCATTGTCGACAGTTACCAGGCGGATCACTTCTTGCGGACCAGCAAGTCCTAGAGCGTCGGCCACATCCTTCCTAATGAAGGAGCTTTGGGAGCCTGGGTCGAGGAGGCATTGCACGAGCACGCATTGACCATCCTTGCCAAAGGCACGCGCACGCACGCTTTGGAGGCGGACCTGCTGAGCGCCACCGTTTGCGGTCAGCATGCAGCTCCGAGACATGGGTGCCTCGGCTGTCTGATCCTGGGGAGGCGACTGCGAACGGTGCAGAAGCCCGTGGTGACTACCCCACATCCAGACACTGTGCACTTCCACCTTACTTTACAAGCCTTCACCCGATGGCCACTTTGTAGACAACGGAAACACAACTTGTTCCTAGCTACCATGCGTGAGCGCATGTGGACGTCTGCCTGTAGGAACTCTTCGCAAGAGGCAATATCGTGGTCACCCTTACATATCGGGCAGCTGCTGTTGACAGCCGCGTGTAGGACAGTTGTGGCGCCCCTTGCCGCCCGTTTCTCCGTTTGGCGAGTTCGCTGCCGCTCTTGACAACCTGGACCGGGATCTTGCTGCTTCGGGTCGTCCTGCTTGACGAGTCCTCTTCCGCCTGAAGAAGCAGCCGCTGCACGCTTCGCTGCCGCCCGGACCTGAGCGAAGTTGAGAAACTCTGGCAAGTCCCCTTTCGTGCCTGAAGCCGACTGCACGTGAACGTCCCATGCCAGACGAATCTCCTCAGGAAACTTTTCCGCAAGAAGCGGCAGGAAGGCTTCATTCGCCGTCATCTCGCCCGTTGCCGGATTCTTTCCCAGGGCGGTCAGGCATCGGAGATGTCGATTTATCTCGTCTACCAAAGCCTGTATGCTAGCTCCTGAGTCGCTACACGGCTTGGCGTTCCAAATTGCCTTCACATGTTCCCGTACGATGACATCTGTACGTCCGAAACGTTCTTGCAACAACTCCATGGCGTGTGAGTAGTTTGCGCTAGAGCGTGGCATCCCTTCAACCGCAGCCAGAGCTTCACCGGATAAACTGGACAGCAAGTACGAGAACTTCGAGGCGTCGTCCAAATCCGTCCGATTATGGACACATCCCTGAAAGCGGTCCCAGAACGCTGGGAATTCGAGCACTTCACCCGAAAACACTGGCATCTTCAGTTCCGGGAGCCTTTCCTTTACATCTGTCTTGCTGTCACTGCGGGGGCCAAGATCGTTGGAGCTAGCTGAACAATCGGACAAGGAGCCTTCCATTTGTCGAATCCTCGCTCGAGCTTCTCTGCGAGCTATCTGGGTCCGTTCAGAGAGCGCCACCCAATGCTTGGCCTCTTGATCTCGCTCCTCACCCGTCAACGCCGCTTCCAACTGCAATTGCATCTCTAACGTCTTGTCATGAAACGCCATCACGTCATCAAGTAGTTCTCAGAGGTCATCGGGATGTGACGCATCCTTACAGAGTTGCGTCAGTTGATCGATCATCACATGAAGCTTCGCCCTTCGAACTTCGGTCTTGCTCACTATGCTCTCAGCTCTCATGATGGATCGACTCAAAATGGGAATGTGTGTTGCAACGATGAGATTTCTACTTGATTATTCCACTGCTCCGGCTCGGAGGACCAGAATGTAACGAGCGAAACAACAAGTCACTCGTCTCCGATGTTAGTGGACTGTATGTCTGAGTTGTTTTTGCAAGGTCGGGAGTGTCCAATGTGTTAGACAATCCGACTTATAAGGCGACAACTGTTATTTAAAAACTCGATTGAGTGTCAAACAGTTTACTCAAGAAAATAACACTGAGCCGGGGATAATCAAACAAGAAATCAAAGAATAACACACCAAGAAAAGCAAACACGCTAAAGGCAAACTACTAACAACGACAAGCCACGACACTATCTCGCCAGCAACCACGCCCCAAAAATCTCCTATTATGTCACTTCCGGGTCTACCGTATTATTAATGACACTCAGGTTCTCTGTTGAATACAGACCCCATTTCTGTCGTCTACATGCATTTTTGCACGTTTTAAAATTGAAATTTACGTGCATGCAACATGAAAAAAAATAAAAGCATACATATTATTCCATTTTATTATTATTAACATGTGATTTATGCTATTTGCAGGTCAAATGAAATGTAAACTTGTAACTGCGTGGGTGGGTTGGGGTGCATGGCGGGCAAGGTGATGATGACCCACCCCATAGATAGTTTTTTTGTAATTGCGTCGCTTTTTTAGAAAAATTTTATTAATTTTTTGAATATAAAAATAAATGACTGTCAGCAAATCGAATTTGGTCAAGCATGAAATTTCTTCCACTGTGAATGTTTCCTAATTCCCTCCCTGCAATCAGCATATCCATCCACTTTTAGCACATGGAAGAGCATTGGGAATTTTTCTGGTTGGTCATTTTTTCTACGAATACATCTACCAACAAAGCTTTCTTCTTAAAGATGAGAAAGGTCTATTCTTTTACCTCTTTGAACTGTGAACGGGTGATTCGAAGTGTTACTGCAGCTTTCAGGACATGGCATATTTGAATAGTGTTGATTTGTGTGTTGGTGTTGTTAATTCAGTGCTGGACATCCGGTCGCGCCAACTGCTGAGTAACAAACATCCGCCCGGTGTTTCTTTATTTCCATAGAGTTAGGATTCACGTATGTATGTATGTATGCATGTATGTAAGAGTTCATATAACGATAGCATTCAATGAATGATTGCTGCAGTGACATCCCAGGATATTTATGAACAGCCAGAGTGGTTTGTTGGTCATTTGGTCATCGAACCGGAAGAAATTAAAATTTTTTTCATCAATTTGAAAACACTCTCTCCTGTGATTGATATGTGTGAAAGTTTTTGCTTTAATTGCTACACACACGCATCATTGCTTTGTTGCTGTTTTGTTTGACAATTTTTGCTAAGAAACATAAACAAACATAATTGAACTAAAAAAATTTTCAAAATATGCACGAAACATTTTTGAAGAAAAAAATAAATTGAAGAAAGGGACAAATTTTTACTGTTTTCACATCTTACTTTGACAAAAGGACAACGGAAACACAGTATGCACAATGTGAGAAGCAGTCCGTCCCGTTCTGCTCCTTTGCAATTGTAAAGTTAATGGAACATAATTGTACCTGCACATCCCGCCAAAATTTTTGTAGAACATCGACAGTAGGGGACCCTGAGTTGGAAGCCGGTGATTGTTTTTGTGTGGCTGCTATTCCGTTTTTCTTATTTTGTCATTGCTGTTTTCGCCGTTTTGTGCTTTGTCTAATAAACTATTAACTTCTCGCGATTGTCTGAAACCATGTAGCGCCGACGAGCGCTACACTATTATTGTTATTTAGGTTTTATTATTCTACGTGTATATTAAATTTTGAACAGTTAGTAGCGGTAAAGGAAAAAAATTTATTTCTAATAAATAAAGTCAAATATCAAGACAATAAATAATTTCATAATCACTAATAATAAATCAGATTATAAAATTCAAAAATTTTTCCACTTATTTCGAATGAATGTAAGAAATGAAGCTCAGTAAAGCTTCTTATAAATTTTATTAAAAAAAGTTTTTTTTTCACTTTAAACTGTTGAAAAATAAATATCAATTATTTGTGATCTTTGTATACCTGCAAATTCTTTCGCTGTTTCAACAAATTGGTAAACTCCGCACAACCTTTTGGTACAGAACCGCGGTGCCAGTCGCACAAAAAATTAAAAAGTCCATTTTGGTAGATTTGCAATTGTGTTGTGCTGAGATCGTTGATCAATATCCAAGGAACAAAATAATGCGGATGTGGTTTGACATTTTCGGTAATTTCGGCCATTTCAAGCTGAATCAGATCACCTTCTACGCTATTTGCGCATTTGTATATTGCTATTGACAATGTTTGGTCTAGTTTCCTTTTTTTGCTGCAAAGTAAGAATGCTGCATCAGGATCCATTTTCAATTTGGCCGCTTCTTCCAAACAAACGATCAACGGAAACCATTTTTCCACGTACACCAGCTTGCTTATAGCACAGCCGTGAAGTTTGTTCAGAGCACATTCAACGGGACCATGTTGACATTGTATAGTCCATGTATTGTTAAGTTGGATTCTCCTAGCGTTGCCGTAAGGGATCAAATTGAAGTCGACAAAATCTTGCCCATATTTCCAAACATATCGCTGCAAAGTGTTCAAAATAAACTCTTGACAATCTGGACAAAGAGTTTCATAAAGTAGTGTCAATTTGATTTTCTTGTCCATCTGAGATGTGTTGTAATGTAAGCATGAATCCAAAACTGAACATTCTGTAGCCACATTTTCACTGTTGCACCAAAGTGCTGGCGGAATATTACAACTTTCATTTATGAAGAAGTTGTATACCACAACAGACAACAACAGATAAAAGCCAAAATAATTCAGCATTTTATTATTGTTGAATAGAACAAGCAGCTTTTTTTCTGAAGAAAAGGGCAGCAACGTCCCAACAAAAATAAAGCATTCAATAAAACAAACTAATCGACGATACGTATAATAAATAACACACAACAACATTTGTGCCACATGTTCATTTTGTTATCACATTCTACGGTTCTTATCAATTTGTCATTAACTTTTGCTTATTGTCTCTCGATAATCAATTTTCAACCTGATGCTTAGCTGTGCCTTAACTAAAACTTAAATTGTTCTTATTATTAGTCAAATTTGACAGCTTTTATTCCAACAACTGTTACGTTTTGGCATACCTACATATCATATATATGTATATATTATTTATTTATTTATTTTTTGTTTCTGCTTTTCGCTGTTTTGTTGCTTATTTATTTATTAAGCTCTGCTTAAACATGACCACGTTAATGTTGACGTCAATAAATCCGTGAGTCATTTTCCTATCCATTACTTTTTCTTACTTTTATGCGTATTTGCTGACGAATAAATTCAAATAATACGCTTACTGTTTGTTTTTTAACTTTGCATAAAAATTAAAATAAAACCACAAATCATATAAATCGTAAATTACAACTTTTATACAATTTGCATTTTATTTTCTCTTCAGATTAAATTGAAAATGACCGCGCTAATCAGTAAAGTATTGATTCACTTTTGTTTACCAATGAGCGTTTCAACAAAATTTTTGTTCTTCATTTATACAATCCAATTTTAAATAATTACTAATTTTGAAAAATATTTAACCTCATTCAAATGAGCGCAATGTTTACTTTTAATGAAACTATCAAATATGAATTATATATTGTAATAAACATTATCAGTCAAATATTAAAGTCAAATGTACTGAAAACATTGATAAAATTTGAAAAAGAAAAAAAGCTGACTTCTATGACAAATATGCTGTTGTTGTTTCTACAGTGTAAAGCAGTGATTCCCAAAGTGAAAGATATCGCCCAATTGGGGGGCGATGAGAGGCTGGAAGGGGGCGGTGGAAGTAAGGGGGCACTTGGGGGGGGGGGGGGGGCGCTGGAAAATAATAGAGTACATTAGAGGGCGGCGCTGGAAAATAATAGAGCACATTAGAGGGGGGCGCTTAAACACAATGTTTTATGTTTTGTGTTCATATTAATATTTAAGAATATTGATTAATTATTTTGTGCTTAATGTGAAATGTGCCTTCTTCATCTTCTTCGCTCATATTTATATTTGCGGTGGTGGCTTGACTGTGCTCCTGATCGCCGTGGAGCGATTATGCATTAATTGTGGATGTGAAGCTAATTAATTTAACAGTTGTTGGTCCATGCGACCTTGTTGGTTGTTTTTATCTGAGTAGCCTGGAAATCAGTCACCGCACTGAAGTCACGTTCAACTAAGTAGGAAGATGGGAAGGCGAGTAGGAACCTACTAGGAAAGACTCAGTGCCGGATGTACTGGCGGTGCATTGCGCAATTTGCAGACAACATCTAGTTGCAAAGCACCTTACTGAACGTTTGCATTGCTCTTTGGGATACGTCATTGCGGCAATAAACAAAATCAGAAGCATTCTTTTAAATGACAGATTATTCAGCCAGTTTTGCGAAGAAAATGACGAAAAATTCAATCGCCTGCAGATGCGCACTGAAGTCCGGTGGTTATCGAAAGGTGCTTGTTTAAGTCGCTATTATGAGCTTTTTGAAACCATTTTGGAATTCTTTCAAAACAAAGACCCTTCAATGAGAGACAGCTTGAAGATATGCAAAAGTGACATAGCATATATGGCTGATTTATTTTTCAAGTTTAAGGAACTTAATCTGCAACTGCAAGGAAGCGAACTTAATCTAATAAAGACGAGATCTCTCATTTCATCATTCACATCAAAGCTGGCTTTGTTCAAACGCAAACTTGGACGCAGAGAATTTTATCAATTTCCAAGCGTTGCTGCACTCAGGGAAAATGGAGAAGTACACGATGATGACATTCAAATCTTTTGTGATCATTTAGATGTGCTACAAAAGGACGTGCAAGAAAGATTTCAAGATATTCTCAAAATGAAGATTCCAAATTGGGTGATAGACCCATTTTCAAACACTGATGAGATCGAAATGGAATTAGAAAAGGAATTAATTGATTTACAAACCAATGAAGAGTTAAAGCCGAAGTTTAAGAATCATTCTTTCTGGTTGCAAAAACAAATATCTGACCTCTGTCCCAGTTTATGGAGAAGTTCCTGCTCGCCCTCCCATCTTCCTATTTAGTTGAGCGTGGCTTCAGTGTGGTTACTGATTTTCAAACAAAGAAAAGTAACCGACTGCAAATCGACAAACGTGGTAATTTACGACTGTTCCTTACAAACACTGAGCCCAATGTAGACAGATTAGTCGCAATGCACCAACCTCATCCATCACATTAATTATTTTCTCACTATATGATTATTTTTGAAAGAACACTCGATTTGAATAAATAGTCTGTTTAAAAATTCATTATTTTTTTGACAATAATTTAGGGGGGCGTTTGAAAAATATATGTCTCTCAAGTGGGCGATAGCCTGAAAATATTTGGGAAACACTGGTGTGAACAATCAGATTTGCATCTTTTAATTCAAAGCTGGCCAAATATGCACTTTCATCTCAAACTGATTTGACTGATCAAATTATTTCGTTAATTTTGCATTATCATGCTCTTTATTGCTTCATTATTTGTGTTTATATTTGTTGCTACTGTCATATTTTACCAATAAATTATTATTCATTTAAAATACTTGACATTTATCGAGTAAAAAAATAAAAAATTGACTACTGAAACATTTTCATTATAAATCATTAAACGTTTTCATTACATTACATTACAACTGCTGCAGTTCATTTTTTGTTAAGTCGAATAGTCGATTGCGACAATTGGGAGCAGATGCTTTAATAGCTGGATATAACCTCTCATTTTTCACAATACTAGCCGTGGCTTAATTACCAAGCGTGAGTGGGCTGTGCAGCAGATGCCTTCATACTTTATCATTAAAAAACTTCAGTGGTGCAGTGCTTCGAGTGAACTAAGGTCCCAGTCATTAAACTCGAGTGCGTGCTCTCCATAGGTTTAGGTCTTCCCTGCGAATTACAAAATATGCACTGTAAGATATATTTTTGCGCCTTTATTGCACTAAAATTGCATAAAGTCAAGATGAATTGTTTCATTTATCACGCAAATGTAAGTTTAAATGATATACATACATCTGCAACAATAAAAAAATATTTATGAGTTTGTCTTTATTGTAATAATAATCAGATTTAATTAAATTTTGAAATGCAATGTAATTATTGCGTGTAGTGATAAGACGTAATTTTTCGACTATGCAGACAATGTTTATCTTATGTTTGGTTCACAAAAGAGCAACTCTACAAAAACAGAAGCCCTTTCTCTGATGAAGTAACTTTCTAAATGAGTCATTCGTTCTAACAGAAAGCAGCTTTCATCAATGAAGTAAATTGCACTGCATTTGTTTGTCTGCATAACTGCCGCACAGTTTGTTAGACATTCTAGCAGAGTACTTGTATTTGCTACTTCTATAATAACTGACCAACCGGATAAAAATAGAGGTTTATAGAATTCCACTTGACAAATTTCATCCAGAATCGGTAAGACATGCAATTCAAGTTGATCGTTGTCAGCACGTTCATTTTCTCTATCTGAAACAAAAGAATTAAAAGTAACAGACAAGTTATAATAGTGGCTGACGTCTGGATAAATTGGCCTATGTGATGATGCTTTTATGAAAACGAAATAATTTTGCTCAAGAAATGAGAACTGCTAATTTCAATGCTTGAATTAGTTTCATTTTATTTCCGGAAAATTGACATACCATTTAATGTAAGCATTTAATAAATTTTCAATATAATTCGCAATGTTGCGATTAAAACTCTCTTACCTTTTGAGCAATTGTTAAGAGTAAAAAAATGATATCCTTCGTTTAAATCAACTTCATCCTCATAATTTCCCAGAACTGTAGTGAGGCATGCTTTTCTTTCTTTAGAATAAGCGATACCTTCACATAATCTGAAGTTTCTCATATAGCGACATATGCTTATACACTCGTTTAAAAATGAAACATTCGCATATAGTTGAACAAGGTTTATCCATGGAATTACGTTTGAAACTGAATGCTGTACTGTGCATATCTCTTTATACTGAAACAAAGAAATTTTTTCTTCAGTGGTGAAATGATTTGAATGCTTCAGTGGAAGCATTCTTAGGTCTTTTACAATGTTGATCGGAATTCCATCTAGAACAAAAAAATTTTAACAACTTAATGCCGCTTCTGGCTTTATCAGGCACACTTCTTTTCAAAGTTAATTTTATTACTAGCGTGTGACATTACTTGTTTCTCCATTATGACAAATTTATGAAATCACAGCTTATTTTAAAATAACTCACAAGAATTTACAAATTTACAACTGTACTCATAAAATGTTATAAGTGTAATATTGCAGAATAAATCATTGTGCAAATTTAATTATAATAAGTGAATTACTCGTAGTGAAATTTCAAACACTTTCCACTATCATACTAAAGTTTTATCATGTTATGCGAATTTCACATTAATATACAAATCATATTTAAAATTTAGTAGCTTTCTTACCGTCAAAAAATTGTACTATACGGCGGTTAAGTGGGCTGTTTGGCAAAGCGTACTTTTTTCTTATAGTAAAAGTGAGACACGTCTTTTCACCATGTGAAAAATAGTATCCATCACAGTAATCTGCCAGGAATTTATCTAAGCACATCATTAAACAGTGGTTTTCATCTACAGTCTCCCATAGTCCAATGCGAATGCCGGCTTTCGTTGCATAAAAATGTACCGGATATAATGATACTGTTAGATTAAATATGCTGTAAACAGTTGGGGCTATTTCTCCAAACCTTGGGATAGAATACGCATGTGGAAAATCAAAATCTTAAAAAGTAAATATGGTGAGTGTTGCTAAATAATAAAAATGAAAATATAATTGTGCTAAATCATTGTATAAATAACAAATACTCATAAATATTATGTAAATAACAAGTAATTACTAAGGATTAAATACTAATGATTTTGCTGAAATTTTTATCAATGCTCTGACCATTTGGAAATGATAATCGTATTTTTATTTACCGTTATAACATGTGCAAATAATAAAAAACAGTGCAGAACTTTCTAAAGTCGGTGCAATTCCCCCAAATAATGCTAAGTTTCTTGCTCTAGATAGAAGAAGACAGGTTCCTTCTTGGGCAGAAAACAAAACGCTGTTGCATGAAGTGTAAGTAGGTGCTTCACAAAAAGCAATACAGCGTTTCAGAGAAGATGTTGCAATAAGTTGAATGCGCTGAGCATAAAAGTTTTCCACAAAAGGCAACCCATAAAAGTGGCAGTTCTTGTGTGTAGAAGGTGTGTGTATTGTTGCCGAATTATTCCTCGGATATACACTTTGAACCAGGATTCCCACAGGAATATTTGAAATGTCTAAATAAAATACTGGAATATTTCAAACAATTTATTTCCTGATTTTAAAAATTCATTTATAAATTTTCTATTTTTTATTACTTTAAAAAATTCTGCAAAAAAATGGAAAATGTTTTGTCTGGTGTATCATAGAAAATTTAATTTTTCGTAAATGATAAGTATCATACCTACGTGACAGCTGAGAAGTAGAAGGTGCAACGACTGTCCTAACTGATCGATTGGCGGCAAGATATGATCAGTTGCATTTTCGTAATACAAATTACACACTTTTGCAAATGGACTGTATTTGATTATATTACAGGAAGGTAAAAGACGGACACAAGCAGCTACACAACTTTCCATACTGCAATAGGCCTGTTTAATGTGAAGAACTTCCTCATGGCGAATTGCTTTTGCAGTTAACACACAGGTAGCGTCCAATTTTGGAATATACAATGACATCCACGAACAATTGACCAGCTAAAGAGGAAACATCACATGAAATGCCTCATTTAAAGATTCAACTCACTTAGACTTACATAGCAATTCATGAAGCATATTATTGCAAGAAGCGACCACTGTCTTATCATTGTATCTAAATGTAATTTATCTTTTCATGCGTGTTATACAATTGATTCCGGTTTGCAAGATCTCGACAACATTCACGCATCTGTTCGCGTTAATCAGTTGTTTGGCAAATAAATTTTGCATTCCAGAAGATGAATATTACCTTCGAAAACGCGCAGGACATCATTTTAAAAGCTTATTAGTAATTACTGTTGTTTTCTGCAAAATTCAAGAACTTCACTAGGTCAAGTTTATGTTATCCATGGACTGGGATACGTTTCGACAGCTTTGGACAAGAAAACACTTAATGTTGAATAAAAATGCACCTTAATCGACGAGCATGATGTTCACGTCAACGTTACTTGTCACCACAGCCGAGCTTTGCTATTTTGCACAAGCAATTATTTCTGCCATAAATACTGTTTGTCGTAATAACTAAAATTTTGTTTCAAGCAGAGTGGTTTGTAACTTTTGAATTTCAATTATTTTGATTTAAATTATTCATCTATTATATTGGAACTTTATTTTATTCACAATATTGACATTCAGTTAATTGTATTAAAATAGACGTGCGCGATTTAATTTATAACAAACACTGTTATAAATTGCTTGAAAATAGAGAAAACTCTTGAAAAAGAAAATAATAAATATGTCAACAAATAAAATATAATGAAATAAATATCTACTCGAATGTGATGAGGTTTATAGCCATTGTACGATGATTGAAACGTCATCACTTTTAAATAAAAATGGTAACATATTTATAGCATAGTATATTTCTGAATGCTTAAACATTTTGATCACTTGCAATTCTATAAATATAGCAAGTACATGCGTGCGTGTGTGTGTGCATGGGACATAATATAGGTGCAAAATGTTATTTGTATTTTCAAGTCAGCTGAAAGTACTGATGTCAATAAGCTGGAATGAAATCAGTTTAATTTCACCTAATGAGACCTTTAATTCATTAACAACTTCACTTTTTGATCTGTTTCTGGAAATCATAGCAAATTAAATGCATTTATCAATAATGATTCAGATTAATTAGCAAATTCCAAAATGTAAAATATTGTGACAATATGTAGGTAGTAATATTTTATTAAACAGTTGACATCATTAAATTTACATTGAAATTTCTGGCATTTGTTATTCATTTACTTGATTGTACGCGTATGCATGTGTGTTTGTGTGCGCCATAATATAAGTGCAAAATGTTATTTATACTTTGAAATCTGCTTATAAGGTGTTCCATGTAATTAAACTGGAATGAATAAAGTTCACATTCACTTAATAAAACCTTGTTGAAAGTAATTGAATTGCCCCGTCTGGAACTTTTGAAGTTCATAATGAACTTCATTGATTATTGATTGAGAAGTTGTGAAAGGCATGTTTTAAATTAAGAATTTCCAATTTATTTGAAATTACTTTTTTAGTTAATGAACGAATGATATGTGTAGTAAAGACTACACTTTTAATAACTAACAATCGGGTTCCAATACTGACTGTAGTTCCTTGCGCCTTATTCGTCCTCGTGACGAATAAGCTTTCTGTGGTTCTTTGTTAATTGTGATAACTACTGCGTCCAAGCAAATATCAGTCCACACAAATTTATTGCCTTCAGTAATAACGACAATCAGAGAGAAACAATTTTACTCAACGATCTCAAAACAACAATAACGCTCAAACACACGGTTGTCTTCACAACATCTACGACTGATACTGCTACTATCACTTTTTACCACTGCTGGTGGTACTGCTTCTGGTACTGCTCGTACTGCTCTGCTACTACTCGTACTGCTCTTCTTCTCTCATATATACACACGCTTCTCGTGCACAATGACGTATTCTCATTGATATCTAAATATACCCCAATTCCAGGAATTGAGAGTTTCCAACACACTCTCTGGCGATATCGATTGCTTATTTTTAGCAGAAAACAAATAGTTGGCCAAGTGCCAAGTATTTCCAGTTTGTAACGTAATGTTTCCCAGGAGTCAATTGCTACGCATTCGTGTAAACAAGTTATTTATGGTATCTAAATGTGCAAACGAATTCTAATTTCTAACTGTTACGTCTGTAACGACACCGACCCAGTCGGTGTGACCTGTCCAGGGGCTGGTGCCCAGAAGTCGCAGGTAGGCCAAGAACAATACCCGCACACCGCCGGCCAGATCGCTATTTGGGCATCTGGCGGCACCTAGTTGGGGTCAGAGAGGCCCTTTGCTGCGCCCCGATTGACCGTCGCTCGCGAGACAATGGCGAGTTCCGCCATTTGAGACGGCAGCGGTCAGATCAAAGGGCATGGAAGTGGTCATCATGACTTGACCATCGAGGGACTCCCGCAAGATCAAAGGATCTGAACCATGACGACATAATTGGATGCCGACAGGGCTTTAGATCGGCTCCGGAGATGGCGAGCGCCCCCCGGCGAGCGAGCGGCCCATTGGTGGTTCGCGTGAGTCAACCCCGAGGCGCGGAGCCCGGCTCTATATATAGAGCTAGAAAGTGCGCCGTGAGTCATTTATGCAACAGTTGTACGAGAGGACAAGTTGGTTGCGAGAAGTTGGTCTAGAATACGTGTTCGCAGTACTGGTTGGCGGTATTGTCGGTATTCCGAAGAGACGAATTGGAAGTGTTGGACGAGCCGAGTCGAAGTGCGTACGGAAGGACGATCGAGCGAAGGACTCATGTGAACCGTAGTGGAGACATTCGACTTACCGTTAGGGACGAACGGTATAACGCTGGTAGCAGAACACTTCGAGCGCGCAGTTCGTGGCGTATCGTGGTAGCGGAGTCAGTGAACCGGAAGACGTCAGCGAAGGAGATCACAGTCCACGAGAGTTGGTACCCTGATCGCAGCCCACGCCGTGGAAGATTACACCTGATCCACTCATTATTTATACAGTCCACTTGCGTTTTGGCTGGACGAGCGAACGTCTGGTCAATATGTACTTGAGCATCAGATTGCTGTTGCAATTCTGACGTTAACAATATTTTTTTGGTGCCACGAGCCGGGAGAAGGAGGCTGGATTTGGAGAACCAGATACTTCTCAAGTGGTGATAGCTAGTCTGCAACGCTATATCGCAGTTAGAAACAGTTAAAAGATTGTCAGCTATGGGCAACTTGGCTCAACGAAGAGCTGCTCAAGTACGCTGGTTAAAGACTGCCATGGAAAACATGGAAGCAGCTGTAGATGGTAGTGCTGAAACAAGACAGATTTGTTTCGCAAAGCTTATGGACACATGATCACATGACACAAGCTGCTCGATAGCACTATGGACCAGAAAGCAATTGATGTTTATACTGAAGAAAGAGAAACTATGTGTGCCGACATAACAGAGTTCAAAATCATGGTGGAAAACAAGGAACGTGAACTTGTGGCTCAAGAATGTAAACCTTCATTGTCTATGCCAATTTCTCAAGCCGGAAGCTCGAACGTGCGACTTCAAAAAATGGAGATAAAGAAATTCAATGGTGAGTACTATGATTGGCAACGGTTTCACGATGAATTTGAGGCAACGATCAATTCCAATCCGAATTTGTCAGTGGTTGAGAAATTCAATTATTTACGATTGTTATCTGGGAATGCAGAAACTGCTATTCGGGGATTGATTCTGAATGCGGTTAATTATGAAACTGCATTGACCATCCTAAATGAGAAATTTGGTGACCCTCAACTCCTTATTGAAGAACACTTGAAGAGCTCACAAAACTTACCGGTAATAACGAATCAGTGGGATTCGAAACGGCTGGAAAAATTTGTGAACGATATGGAGATTCATATACGTGGTCTGGAAACGTTAAACACTCCACCTGTAGTGTATCAAGCAGTGTTGATGCCATTAATACTATCTCGACTGCCGAGAGAAATTTCTGTGGAATGGAAACGTCAAAATCCAAACCGACAGAAAGATATGTATGAATTACTGTCATTTCTGAAGACAGAATTAAAAAGTCGAGAAGTACCAACGTTTCCAAGGAGAGAAAGAAATTTCGTATCTCCATTTCCACCCAATAGGAAGACAGTTCCACGAGGACAGTATACTACAGCCGCATTACAAACTACTGTAAGAAAAGCTTGCTTTATTTGTGGGAAAGATCATGCATTAGAAAACTGTCCTAAGTTCATTTGCATGAGTCCTAAAGAAAGAATGGCGAACATCAAGAAGCTGGGATTGTGCTTCTTATCCTGAAGAAAAGCCATTTAGTAGCAACTTGTAAAGCAAAGTTGAGGTGTCGAGTGGAAGAGTGTTCTAAGCGTCATCACCCGTTGATTCATCTGAACCAAGAGAGACGTTCGGTCATTGAAAACCAACCTAATACACTAGAGGAAAATAAAGTTCATGTTACTCATGCTATGGTTGGTAATCGAGGCACATTGCTTCAATCAGCCCGTGCTAGACTATATAATGAAGAAGGAAATTCTATGGTTGTCAACTGTTTATTCGATAGCGGTTCACAACGCTCTTTCGTGAAGAAGAGTGTCGCAGAAGCTTTAAGCTTAAAAGGCCCTTTCGAAACAGTGAACATAGAATCTTTCGGAATCATTAATAGTGAATGTTTACGAGTACGCCGGGTAAAATTTTGGTTGACATCGGTGAGAGACAAGTCTCACAAGAAACAAATGGTGGAAGCATTGTGTTTAAAGAAAATCACTGATCGTCCGAACGTCCGTTTGAATATTAAACGATATAGCCACTTCACATCCTTGCAATTAGCATAAAATTTTACTGATTTATCTCCCACCTTTGACGTACTTATTGGCCTGGACTACTATTATGACTTTATTAATCATAAAGGGTCATCATAAAGGGTCAAGAGGGAGAACCGATGGCAATACATTCCACCTTGGGATGGATCATCTGTGATCCGACTCCAGGAAAAGTTACCACGAAAAGCACCAAGATGTTTGCAAAAGTAGAAGATCATCTTGATGATATTTTGAAGAACTTTTGGGATATGGAAGCCGTCGGAATAAAAGAGGAAAAAAAGGAAACCGATTCAAAAACCTCACAACTGTTTGAGAAAACAGTACATTTTGACGGGGAAAGATACGAAGTACAGCTTCCTTGGTCAAATGAAGAATCGAAACTACCAAACAATTATAAGCAGGCTTTGGATCGATTAATTCAAACAGAACGGAGCTTGCGAAGAAACCCTACCAAGGCTCAGTTATATGAGGATGGAATGAAAGAATATCTAGAAAATGGATTTGTCGAAGAAGTGAATGACGTACAAAGGACGACCTGGAAGAACGTGGTATCTACCACATCATACCGTCCTAAGAGAAGACAAATCCAGCACGAAATGCCGGATAGTGTTTGATGGATCCGCGCAATTTCGTAATGACTCCCTCAATAGACAGTAAGATCCAGGACCTCCGCTTCAAAATGATCTGGTCAAAATATTATTACGTTCCGCAGATTTCGTGTAGGACTGCAAGCAGACATCAAAGATGTTCTTGCAGATTGGGCTACATGAAAAGGATCGAGATGTTACTCGATTTCTATGGAGAGAGTTGGGATCTCAAAAAGCACCGCGAATATTCCGCTTCAGGCGAGTATGCTTTGGGCTTACTTGCTCGTTATTCCTGGCATTGAGCGTGACGGGACATCACGCATTAAAGCATCTACAAGGATTCCCACTAGGGGCGAATCAAGTTTTGGAGAATATGCATGTGGACGATATCGTATTCTCAGTAGATGAAAATGAAGAGGCCAGAGAAACTGCGAGACAGTTGGTGGCATTGATGAAAAAAGGCGGATTTCATCTGACTAAATGGGTCAGCAATTTGGGCGCGGTGTTGGCGGATGTACCGTCAGAAGATATATTGGGAAAGAACACTAGGACATCAAAGATATTAGGCATCGTTTGGGACTCGGCAAACGATGAATTAGTTTATAGTGTTCTTTCTGATGTCGATCCTTGGTCGCGTGACACAAAACGTCAATTGATAAGTGTTACTGCGAAGGTGTATGATCCCCTTGGTCACCTTTCTCCATACATAATAAGGGCGAAGGTAGTATTTCAGAAGTTGTGGAAAAAAGGCTTAAATTGGGTTGATGAGTTACCATCAGATCTGCAAAAGGAATGGCAGACATGGAAGATGGAATTGTGTGATATATTAGATATCCGAATTCTAAGGTGTCTCATCCCATTTCCTGGTTCTACAATGAATAAAGTTGAGCTGCACGCGTTTGGAAACGCATCGGAAACTGCCTATGGAGCAGTGGTCTATGTAGTAGTGAATAAAGAAGACAACAGCTCAATATCGAATGTTGTAATGGCCAAATCGAGGGTTGCACCTTTGAAGAAGATGACTCTCCCTCGTTTGGAATTAATGGCAGCACAGATGGTAGCTAAATTGATAACCTTCGTAAAAGATACATTAAAAATTAGGATCTACAGATTGACTTGCTGGATAGACAGAAAGACTACGTTATGTTGGATAAAAGGTTCGTCACGAAGATGGAAACCTTTTATCCTAAACCGAGTCGAGAATATTCAACAGTTAGTGGAACCGTCTCAATGGAGACATTGTCCAACTAACTCAAATCCGGCGGATATACTGAGCCGTGGTTCAACAATAAATCAACTACGGGCAAAATCATTGTGGTGGAATGGTCCTACTTGGCTAACTGATGAAGATAGCTGGTCAAAAGATATAGATTCGGCTAAACCAGAGGAATATGATGCAGAGTATTGTGTTACAGAAGAGAGACGATCAGTAAAAGTGTTAGTGGAGTTAGTGGAGAATATCTACTTGAATCCAGAACGGTATGAACACTTCGACCGTCTGTTACGAATAACAGCATTTTGTATACGGTTTGGGAAGAATTGTCGTCTGCCTAAACCAGATCGTCTGGTAGGATACGTTACACCGTTGGAAATACAAAATGCCGAAAATTATTGGATTCGCAAAGCGCAGCATGAACGCTTTTCAACGGAGATCTACCAGTTATCTAACGAAAGGCAAATTGCTGCAAATAGCAGATTACAGCAATTTGATCCATTCCTAGATGAATATGGACTACTGAGAATTGGAGGACGCCTTCAAAATTCTGATTTACCAGAACACACGAAACATCCAATACTTTTGCCAGATAAACATCCTACTACCACCGCAATAATACGAAGATGCCATCTGCGGCAATCTCCATTTAGATACTATAAATAACTTGTTTACACGAATGCGTAGCAATTGACTCCTGGGAAACATTACGTTACAAACTGGAAATACTTGGCACTTGGCCAACTATTTGTTTTCTGCTAAAAATAAGCAATCGATATCGCCAGAGAGTGTGTTGGAAACTCTCAATTCCTGGAATTGGGGTATATTTAGATATCAATGAGAATACGTCATTGTGCACGAGAAGCGTGTGTATATATGAGAGAAGAAGAGCAGTACGAGTAGTAGCAGAGCAGTACGAGCAGTACCAGAAGCAGTACCACCAGCAGTGGTAAAAAGTGATAGTAGCAGTATCAGTCGTAGATGTTGTGAAGACAACCGTGTGTTTGAGCGTTATTGTTGTTTTGAGATCGTTGAGTAAAATTGTTTCTCTCTGATTGTCGTTATTACTGAAGGCAATAAATTTGTGTGGACTGATATTTGCTTGGACGCAGTAGTTATCACAATTAACAAAGAACCACAGAAAGCTTATTCGTCACGAGGACGAATAAGGCGCAAGGAACTACAGTCAGTATTGGAACCCGATTGTTAGTTATTAAAAGTGTAGTCTTTACTACATATTATATTATGTTGTATTAATTATATTATATTATATTATATTATATTATATTATATTATATTATATTATATTATATTATATTATATTATATTA
>NW_003526940.1:1972123-1977670 GCF_000181795.1 Trichinella spiralis
ATATTATATTATATTATATTATATTATATTATATTACTGCTGTAGACTTGTAGGGTAATCGTACTACACTTTGTTATAGACAATTAGGTTCTACAACTGTCTTCTTTCGCGGCTTAATTTGAATTTCATAAATCTGGCTTTTCGTATATGATAATGTCGAATATATTTTATTGAATATACAATCAAACACAGGCAAAGGACGAACGAAAAGGATTACAGCAACTATTCTCTACCTCGATCTGAACGCAACTAACTAATTAACTGTTGTTCTCTGGTTCAATAACAACAGCGGTTGTTTCTTTAGCTAGTAAACAACGGCAGCTGTTCCAATAAATCAATCACAAACGTTGATAGAGTAACAGCCGAATAATGTACGCTATTGAATTGGAATTTAGGTCAAGTCAGATCGAATATGTAAAAATATCACTTGAAGCGTAGGGGCTAACAATTGCATTATATTACTAGTTAAGAAATCTTTCGTTCAAACTTGAAGATCTTTTTGTAGTGGACTGTATAGGTTAATTATAGAAAATCAATGGCAGCGGGAGTGACTGAGATTCGATTTATTCAGAATAAACAGTGAGTAACAACAATGATATAGCGAGAGAAAGTAGTTCAGGCGGTTGCGTGTTCTTCGCATGCGTTGGAAATCGTGTGTTGTTCCCTCCTCCCTCTCACTCGTATTTATATCTTTTTTTTGGCCTCACTCCGCGTCTGGTGACCTAGATCATCGAAAAGTAATTAGAAAATCGGCTTGGATACGCAACCCTTAGACTGTGCAGCTTAGCTGGAGTCTGAACAGGCGCGCTGTCATCCACATTTCACTTTGACGCTGTTTCAGCCGCTGACCACCGGAGTTGTGCAGATATATGACAGGACGCTGACCTTTTGATGGTTTAATTGCTATTCCATTGTTTTCCATTAAGAGAAACAAGGGGTGCAACTGGCGTTGCGCAATCGTTGTTTTCGTACCATGAGCAATGCTTTGTTACCATGGGGATTTTTAGATAGTGATGAGTAGGTATTGAGAAAAGATTTCTCAACACCTCCCACACCAAAAAGGTGAACCGGGTTTTATGCGTCACCGATAAACAGTGGACCTGCAAAGTCCACACCAGTATGGATGAATGGTGGTGTTTCAGTCACTCGGTCGGCCGGCAAGTCACCCATTCGGAGTCGATAGGGTTGCGCATCGACTCTGCGACATACCGGACATGAACGGATCACCGTCACCGTGTTTCTGGCTTTGACGAGCCAATACCTTGTTCTGATGGCTACCAGGGTCTGTTTATCGCTTGCATGCATCTGCCTGACATGGTGGTTCTTGATCAGTATCTCTAACACCAGCTGATTGTGTTGCAGGACTGGATGTTTGGACTCTGGAGGCAATGTGGATCGCCTCAGCTGTCCGCCCATCCTCAATAAACCATCTTGATCTAGGAATGGTACAAACTCCTTCACTCGTTCAGCAGTGTTAGGCTTGACACCGAATTCCTTGACTTGGATCTCTCTGAGCCACAATGCTTCAGCGTTCCACAATTCTTTCACTGAAAAATTGGTATCAGTCCTTCTCTCTCTCACTGAGATTCGGCAGTTTCATGCGAAGACGCATCAAACTCATAACAACTGTACCGGGTTGGGCTGATCACTTGCTCAATCCCGTACTTTATCTGACCGGCTAAGACGAAAACAGTTCTTTGCTCCGCTGTTAAGTGTTCACTGTCGTCTGGTATCCTCACCGGTTCTTTGGGCCAATTTTCCTTGTCTTGCGACAGCCAAACCACCACCAAGCCGTGCCACCACCGGTGCGCGTTAATCAACGTTTAGCGAACATCCTCTATTGGAAATGTTCACTGAGTTTTCCATTGAGTGAGACAATATCTCCAGCTGTGGGGAGATACTAACTCCTGTATTTCTTGCACACGTTTTGCCACGAAAGGCTTCTAGCGAGATGCTCCCTTGATCCACGTGAGAGCTACTGTGCTGTCACTCCAGCAGGTGACTTCCTGAATTGGCAATGTCAATTCTTTCCTCAAATCTCTTCAATCTGGGGCATAGTAAAGTCGCCATTAGGTCCAGTCGCAGGAGACTGATGATTCATGGGTGCCACTCAGGATTTCGCCATCATCAAGTTCACCGAGATTTGTTTGTTTATCAATTTTACCCTGAGGTAAGCGCAGGCTGCGTATGCTGCTTGCGATGCCTCACTGAAAATGTGGAGTTTTATTCTCCGCACCTGATTCACCGGATAAGGTGATCCAGGGTCCGATTTTCAGTTGAGTAAGTTCAGTCAGCTCTTCGACCCAACACAATCAGCGTTTTGAGACCAGAGAAGGTAATGGAGCGTCCCAACTCAGGCTCATTGTCCACAAGGATTATAAGAGCACTTTTGCCTGCACGGTGAAGGGTGCTAGATAACCCAATGGATCATAGATCCGAGCCGTCAGGCTCAACATCCTGCTTCTTGTGGTTAGACCCTGAGTTAAAAAACCGGTTGATGAGATGAAAGTGAGCGTGTCCTCCCTCTCCACGCAGTAAACTCCGAGAGTCTTTCCGCGTTCTGTGCCTTCAGTCTTCGACACTTCCCCTCGGATTAGAGCATCCAGCAATCCTGGTCGATTGCTGCTCCATTTCCGGAGATGAAAACCGCCCCTTTGAAGAACACGGTACTCTGCGGAGCAGATCCATCAGCTCAGATTCTTCATTGTAACTCATTTTATTTTTACTGGATTTTATAAGGATGGAGTCAATCTCCCAGAACTTCAACAGAATTTCCACGTTGTCTTCAATTTGGTCACAGTGAAAGAGTCTGCACAGTCAGGAGACACAGAAGAGGACAGGTCTTCAACTGAGTGAAGCAGAAATATAACGGTACTGAGAGGACAACGGCGGATGCACCAGACCAAACACAATCCATCACAGACTTGCTTCGATAGTGACAAGGTCTGTTGGGTTACCTCGTAAAATTTTTCACCCAGAAATCAGAAAAAATTTTTTCACAACTAATGTTACGTCACTGCTATTAAAGATACATAATCCTAAAGGGAAATGTTAAACGTTTGTTGTTAAAAATAGTTTGCCAAACAGAAAAAAATCAACTAGCTATTATTGTGAAGTATTATAATGCAACAACTATTAAACATTTAGAAGTAGACTTGAGCGATGCTTTTGACAAAAATTTATTGAAACCTCTAAAATGGGTTCATCCTCATTTAAAAATAAGCTCTTTGCTAACCAGTTCAATCAAGCAAGCAATTCAGTTTAAAACCTTGTGAATGGATTGATATTTACAATCAACTGATGTTTCTGTGCAAAACAAAATGAGGGTATTGCAAGATTTAAAATTTTTTCTGAAATTTTTATTTATCAAAAAATGTTCAATATATTCTTATTATATATATCTGTACTATTCTTTTATAGTTTGAAAAATCTCAACCATTGATTGCAAGATGTTTTTCAACAAAAGAAAAGCTTCTCATAAATTTTTTTCAGTAATGGAAACAGAAGTTTTTTCTGAAAGTTAGTGATGAGTTATTCTAGTTTTACAGAAGATGACAGAATTAAGCAGAAAATAGTTTCGCTTTCTCAAAACTTAATCACATTAAGGCATTGTACGTAAGTTTTGTAGAGACCTACATAAACATGGAAAACAGTTAAGAACTAATATATTTTAACAGAAGAAATGTTTTATTTAGCATGCTCTGCTGTTGAATAAGATAATTTGTGATCGCCCAAAAAAACATTGATTTTCAAGAAGCAGTAAATCAACCAGATCTGAATTGTTGTTTTTGAAGCCACAAACTTTTCAGTCATTGAATAATAGTTATGAAAGTATCAAATCAACTTGAATGCGTTGATTTAGTACGCGCAGCTGTTGGCTCATGATGATTCTATTCAAATAGAAGATGAGCAACTGTCAACTTGTTGAAAGGTGAAGTTATTCAACTGAAACTAGGAGTGGTCAAAGTCATCAGCAGCTGAACATTTCCAGATTTTACATCATGAAAACTCTTTTTGTTATAAATCAAAAAACATTTACTTGGATGGTATAAGATAAATGCAAATAAAATTTTTAATTGTAGCAAATTTAGCTACACTTTGTATAACTAACAATCAGGTTCCAATACTGACTGTAGTTATTCGCGGCTTATTCGTCCTCGTGATGAATAAGCTTTCTCTGGTTCTTTGTTGATGGTGATAACTACTGCGTCCAAGCTAATCGTTCCACACAAATTTATTGCTTTCAGCAATAAACGAAAATCAGATAGAAACAGTTTTATTCAACGATCTCAAACAATACTACTCAAGCACACAGTTATCTTCACAGTGTATACGACTAACACTGCTACTATCACAAGTACTAAACGTACTCTCAACGCGTGTACTGCTCGTACTCTTAACGCGTGTACTGCTCGTACTCTTAACGCGTGTACTGCTCGTACTGCCTCTCTGCTCTTGTTCTCTCGTATATATACGCACTTCTCTTGCGCAATGACGTATTCTCATTGATTTCTAAATATACCCCAATTCCAGGAATTGAGAGTTTCCAACACACGCTGACAATATCGATTGCCAATTCTTTTTAGCAGAGAACAAATAGTTGGCCAACTGCCAAGTATTTTCAATTTGTGACGTAATGTTTGCCGAGAGCCAATTGCTACATATTCACGTAAACAAGTTATTTATAGTATCTAAATATAAATAGATTCTAATTTCTAACATTAATCTTTGTAAATAACATAAAAACAAGTTGTGATAAAGCATACTACCAGCTATTGAATGCATATTTTACAATTGAAAATGTAAATCATACCTCAGAAAGTTTTGTTTGCAAAAATGGAAAAGGATTGTTATGAACAGTGAAAAGAATTAAAGCCTGACTATCAGAATATGCTTACTGAAGATTACTGTATGATAAATATAGAAAGTTTTGGCGATTTATTGATAATTGGGAAGAGGCTTTGTGACGTTAGTGAGTGTGAATAAATAGTCATTTCCATCGATTGTGATTAATTTTGTACTATCGTTACTGTTGAAACGTTTACCGTATCAAGAAAAGAAGGTAAACTTGTAAGAGGTCTAGCGATAGCTGATTGAATGGAAGGGTTTTCATCTAGAAACAAACAGAATTGACTCGTATTCAATATACAGAGTTTATAGTGTATTAGTGAACGAGAATTGAACGTTAAGTCGACGAAACCGATTTGATTCGTATCAGCGTGACGAATACACTGATATTGGACACAGTTGACGAAATACTGTAATTTGATTGATAGTCGATTTACCACCAACTGAATTGAACGATTATATCATCAGGGGGTGGTTTTACTCGGTCCCGCTTTTCTCTCATTGGTCTTTGCCCACGCTATTTTATTAGACCGTCAAATCTTTGTTGTATTGGTTTTCATTTTATTTGGCCGTGAAGTCTTTGTCGTAATGGTTTTCTTTGTCTAATTCCTCAGTGAAGTCTTTGTCGCATTGGTTTTTTTTGTCTAATTGCTCATTGATTCAAACTCTTCAGTTGTGAGTAAGATTTGACGGTCCAAT
>NW_003526940.1:1977680-2023673 GCF_000181795.1 Trichinella spiralis
AATATCAACTGTGGGGGACTGTTACCCCATACAAATTATGCAAATCGCCTGTGAAATGTTGTGAGTACTAGAAATTAAGTTCGAAATAGTCGCAAACGCGGCATATATCATGAGGTTAAAAGGGGACAAAGATGGTAAAAGGGACAGGGATCCAACGAAATGTTTCGTTTTTAGCGAAGTAAACACTTATCACTATTTGGATTTGATTAGTAGCAGTCGATGATTCGTTATCAGCAATAATTGCAGATTTTTGATGCTCTTGATTGTAAAAAAATTATAACCTCGTAGTACCGTGTTGGATTCAATATTGGTTTGTGTTTCTTTTCCGAAATTTTCAATCTCACTTCTGTATTATGACGTTCTCTTTTCGTGTTTTTTATTGCTATTATAATTGATAGTGAGAAAAGCGGGACCGAGTAGTACCAAACCTATCATCAGAGGAACCTGACGATCGAAGATGAAGATTCAGTCCGACGTTTCTGGATTTTACAAGGATGTCTATGAATTCCCGCATAAGGTAAATTATTAGTGGACCGCCCATATTAGATCAAGATTTAGTGACCAGCAGTCAACCAATGACAGATCAACATTGAATAGCTAATGAAATTGTACAAATCCTCAGCCAATTAGAAAACAAGATTGAATACCGAATCAGTGAACAGACAACAAAAAAAGAAGCCAGAAGCCGACAAATAAAGAATATCCTATTAAAATTTTAAGAATAATGCACCTTTTCATAACAATATTTGACGTAAATAAAGATATTCTACTGAATTTTGTTTAAAACTGCTTGATAGACACACAGTGAAGTATACTATGTGAAGTTGATGTAATCTTATTTTTAAAATTCAATTTGCATATCATTTTAAAATTAATTTTCACATTTATAAATTGTATACAAGAATAATGCATTTTTCTAAATAAAAAAATTTTCTTGAGCTGTTTCCTGTTTCGTGTTTGTTTGCATTTGATATCATAACTACGCTTAGAATACAAGCATGCAATTTTCAATGACGGGTTTTCACAGAATTTATGTTTTGACGTTTCAATGTTTGCTTCCATGCTGCTTTTGCTAGTTGAGCATTGCTGGAGCATGAAATCAAATAAAAGTTGTGCTGCAATTGTAGGTTACGATGAACTTGTTTTCAGCTAAGTTTTTCAATTTGAAATGTTAACCGTTATATTTTTGTGGAAAATTCAGTTCAATCATCGAATAATTTTCACCACCTAAAATTTAAGCAGTGTTAATATTAATGGACCAGTTGTTCATTTTTTACTGATAAGAACAGGACAAGTGGTCACAATGTAATAGATAAAACATGTTCTATGATTTGTAGCTTAGGGAAGTTTTATTTACATTCTAAAATTTACCGCCGTCAATGTTCAGAAATATTATCATTGAATGTTGCACATTTTATCAACTGCAGTTGCTTCATGTTAATGTTTGATAACTCTTTATTGTCACGAATTGCAGCACAAATTTGAAAACGTGTAAGCAAGCTTACATGAACAAACAGCTCTACTCTCAGGTAAAAATGTACGTTTCACTTTAATCATTCAAACAAAAAGATTACCATATATGAAAAGAATGATAATAGATCTTAAATAAATTTAAAAGTTAAAATGTTTATAGATAAAAGCAAAATTTTTTCAAATTATTTAAATAATATTATTAAGAAATAAAAAAGAAGCAAAAAGCTTCGATTATAGAATTCGCATGTATTATATATATAAGAGCATTTCACAGTTGTAGATTAAATTTTTTAATTATTTGTTCATTTTAATGCTTATTTATTAGCACTTTCCTTATTGTGATTTATATTCAACGTGTTTTCTTTAGAAGAGAAGCCTAAATTTATGAACTTTTTAAACGAAAAATTTTTCCATTTGCATTTTTGGATGTTTCATCCATAATTTTTGTGTAAATATTTTTTCAACCAATTCGTTGTCGTTTCAGTGTAAATTTGTGAAATAAAAGAAAACTATCATTTCATAATGGAAGAAATTGATTTGGATTTTCCAAATTTGAAAAGTGAACTGGAACAAAATATTAACATCATTTACAACACGAAAGTGCAATTGAACAGCATCGATGTGACATTGATAAATCAAAAGAATGGATTTATGTCGAAGATGTTTTTAGCAAAGCTTGCTTGGCAGCAGTCTGAACTTGGCAACAGTCAGCTTCCGAAAAGTTTGATTTTGAAGGTGACAAACAGAAATAAACAATCTGATGTTATAACAAATATGGCCGAAATTATGCAAGACACACAATTTTCTTCCACTTTTGTTGACCAAGGTCACAACTGCGAGGTGGATTTTTACCAGATGATCCATGCAAATAAGTTGACTATGGAAATTTTCCCCAAATGTTATTTAGCTCGACCAGTGATACCACCCACTGACAGGGGTATTCTGGCGTTGGAAAATTTGAACGACCGGGCTACTTTAATAGACGACATGTCGACCAGCATGACGGTCGGTCAGTTGTTGAGCTTGTTTGAAGCGACGGCTCGTTTCCACGCTTGGTGCTTGACCACGGACGTGGATTGGATGAGTGTATTTTCAAAATATGCCAACCGCTATATGGTAAAAAATTTTACCCAAGTGGTAAAAAATGGTCTCCACTGGTTCAAAACTGAGAAACCTGAACTGAGTGGTAATTTGAACGAGGAAATGATCGTGCAATTTTTCGAACAAAGCTCCATGGAAAAGCTGCTCAAACGAGTTCGAACTATAACGCCTGTTGTTTTGAAGCATGGTGATTTTTGGACAAACAACATTTTCTTTCACAAACAACAGCCGGGTGGAAAAGCTGGTGACCAGCTGGCCGCAATCATAGACTGGCAACTGGCCGGACCTGGTTCTGTTATGGAAGATTTCGTTTGTGTGCTTGCCTGGTGCACTTCATCCGTCGTCAGACGAGCAAACCAACGTATGCTAATTGATCACTATTATGATAATTTGAAAAAATACACCAACGGCAAAGTTGAACTCCCGGAAAAGGAGGCCTTTTGGCAGGCTTATAAATTAGCTTTTCCTCTGCGTGGTCTGTTGTTGTTGTGCTTATTGAACATTCTACTTGGAAATTTGGTCAAAATTGACACCGGCGACAATGGTCAAGCAAGAAAAGAGGAAATGATCCGTCGTGCGATTGATTGTTACAATGATTCAGTTGAATTTTTGTCAGAAATCAGTTCTGTCAACTGCTGACAATTCCTTATCAATTGCTCTTATTCAATATTTACCTATTTTCAAATTTAATTTAATTTAATTTTTCTTACTATTTATAGCATCTATGTATTTCATGATGTAATTATTTACTTTTCAACGGCATTGTTCTCTGCTTGGCTGAAATGGTGTCCTCTCAAACAAACTGCACCAATGTTTAAATTCAGCACTTCCTTCAATATTCATGGAGTTTGTAGTTGAGCAGTGAAAATCAGTGCTAGAAATTCTCTTAAATGCTTGAAAAGCAGCGGCATTTGTCGTTACTGATTAAACAACGGTTCAAATGCAATTTATGCAATTTACCTGAACGCAGAACTCTACTTTTTCAGATTAGTTTTGTTACTGAATTTTGTGGGAGTTGCCAGTTAGATATCTTTAATAAGAAGAGCGTGTTTCCATTCCCACTTTGATAATGCAGTTTGATTGAAATTGTGGGCACTTTTTTGAGATGTTATTGCACTGTAGTTAAAATATTTTAAATAGCTTTGATTCCAAAGTGACTGCAATTTTTCTAGTCTTACATACACAACTGTTTTTATGTAAGCCATCCGTAACAGATCCTGCCAGTGAGTGTTGATCTTCAGCTTCTTCTTTATTGTGATCCTCGGTGGTTTTTCTTAGATTCCTGACATAATCACTTTTTCCTCTTTGACATTTTTTGAACTAACCAAATGTGATCACTGTGTATTGTGTTTGACAAAACTATCTGTACAGCCAAATCTGGGGTTGATGTGTTGATTTTTTTCCATTTCTTTGCTTTAACATTCTCCTATCTGATTATCATATTATACAAATAATAATGTACGACGAAATGCATTTTATTCTTTGACGCATGTGTTTGATCATTAGTTTTCAAAAAATCACTTGATTTTTGCTTAAAATGCTTCTGAATGAATAATGGAATATTACAATTCATTTAAAATAAAGACTTATTTTATATTTATGATATTTAAAGATAAATTTGAAAATTAACGGAAAGTTTAAAATATTGAAATATTAAATTCAAATTTAAAAACAGATCAACTTTGAAATGTGAAAATTACTAAATAAACTGTACAATACAGCTGTATATGATATGAAAAATAGTGAAAACTTTTATTATGCAATAATGATCATTAATTGAAGCAAAATTCCATTAAATAAAAGTTAATTAATAATTAATGCCTGCTTATTTATTATACTGTAAATGAAGTTAAAAAAATTGTTTTCAATATTTTTTCACTTGTTGAAAAATCAGTAATTTGAAAAATGTCTCGACGTTTTGATTATGGCACAGTAAAAACTACTGTTGAAAAGTAAAAATTTTACTATCGTTTGCATTTTGTTGTTATACTTACTGTTATAGTGTGATAAAAGTAATGAATTTTTTAAATAAAGCAATTTTACAATTGAGCAGCAGTGAAGAATAACGATTTTCTCTGATTTATTTTTATTTTATAAATGAAAACAGCTTCAACTCTTTTTTTACGTGTGTAGCATGTGAAGCAGCAAACACTTATGAAATATACAATGGATATTTTTTGACATTTTTGCGTTAGCATTTTAATAATAAAGAAAATCAGGTTTTGAAATTAGTTTAAAATTTTATACAGTCTTGTTTTTATATTATTAGTTTTTGAAATTAATATTTGAATTCAATTGTGTGTTATTTATTTTGGTCTGGCTTTGAAATTTGCATCGAAAACATTTTATTGTTGCCATTTATGGTGGCAAATTATTTTTTTTTTGTTTTCTGCATGTGAGAATAAATTTATGATAAATAATTGCGTGCATTTCAGATATGCACGTGTTTTTCCTCGGTCATTGCCTTCAATTAAAGTTCCAGTATCGAAGGAAAAGATAAAACTGCGTCACAAGTTTATAAAAACCGGTGAAGGTAGGTGTTACCATTTGAAAGCTGCTTTAACGTCGCTTTTCCGTGACGAACGAATTGAACTGTCCAAGTATACCGCACTGGCCGTTCGTCCGTACGCGGAACGAGTAAGCAGGGTGTTGTTTGTGATCTTGTTTTGTTGAGAAGTGAAATTTTGGATTGAAGCTAATCCAACTGGCTATCGAATATGGTGATTGTCATAAGCCGACAATGGAAACGTGCGACTATTGGATCGAAGAGAAAGAACTGATTCACAAATTGTTCAAAGTCAAGCATATATGATAATAATAATAATAATAAATTCATTCAATTGTGTTGTAGGATTTAGTACCGAGATTTGAAAATTGCAAGTCCAGTTATACTTTGTTGCATCGATTGCCGGATAAATATGAAAAGCTGGATAACAACAACTGGAAGTTCACTGCCCCTTATATTTTAGAACTCAAAGGTGACTGTTCTTGTGTGATTGGTAATTTTTGATTGTTTTGAAAAATTTCGGTAATATTCATCAGGTAATCCATATCCACCTGTTCCGGATGGGAAGCATTTACATGAGAACAGTTTGCTGAACGTCCTGTTAAGAGAGGCTGGAAAAAAGTTCTATTCGGAAAGACGAAAAGCGACAACTTCGACAGATTTGGATGTGCAAGCGTGAATTTCTTTTTTTTTGCAGAACAAAATTTGCTTTTGTTCATTTCGTGATATTTTTGCACTGTTAATAATAATAATAATAAAAGATTGTTTCATTGTTGACTTGAAAAGTTTCAAATTCAACGTGATAAAGTTTACAATTGTCCACTTTGCATATAGATATAATGTTTGTTCAGTTGTTGAATAAATTTGCCCAGTCATACTGTTCAAACGAAGATGAAGATTGCAAAGTAGAAATGCAAATTCAAATGATTGATACAACTGACACATTTCTTGATCAGCTTTATTTAGAAAATCAACGCAAACAAGCAAAACGACGTGATAAAGCGAGTGTGAAAACAATATATATTTTTGCATAATTAAAAAAATACATATATATAAATAAAATATAGAACAACTTTTATACAAAGTTGCAGCACAATCAGCCGAATACGACGGCCAATCAAGCAAGTGCAATGTCGTCGAACTTGTGCTGCTGTCAAAATGGCAAAGGATGCTGCTGTTGCTGCGCACCGCCAAGGGTAGAAGAGATGATGAAAGTAAAAAAAAAAGAGAAAAACTTCCACATTTATTATTTATTCTCAATATGAATTATGATAATTTTTTTTCAATAACAAACATATTTATTTGTACGGTTTGTTTTGTAGGCGGAAAGTGGCATTTCACGCTGTTGTACAGATCAAGCTGACAGCTGCGGATGTGGAGTGCCGAAAAGCGTATCGTCCGCATCGAAGGAGTGTTGCAAGAACCGTCAACGTCGACAACACCAACAACAGCAACAGCAGGCGTCGTGTTGCAAACAGAATAATTGATAAAAAAATTTTTTAATGGATCGATTTATAAAAAAAAATTCAATCAATATAACTTTTTCATGATTTCAATTTCATGACAATACAAATCGTGTAATTTCTAGGTATTTATTTTCAATATGGAACACGTTGAATTAAAAATGATGTAAAATTTGTCGTTCTGTTGGTGCAGAATCAGCAGCTGATGCTGCTGGAAAATTATTATTATTCATGTAAACCAAAACAAAACAACAACAACAACAACATAAATAAATAAATAAATAATACACAAATTAGAGTTTCACTTTTTTGGTTGAAGTGGCTTGTCGCTTGCCGGCCGCTTTCCTCTTTTGCAACCAAATTTCGTACTTTGAATAAGCAGCATGCAGACAAGTGAACAAGGCTGTACAGAACTTGAAAATTAATTATTATTATTGTTAATTTTTTTCATAAGAAATAAAAAACAAAACAAATAAGAAGAGTACGTCATTTTCAATTGTTGATTCCGATGCAGCGAGGCGATCGGACAACGGTCTGAGTTTGTTTTGTTCAAATTTTCGAAGAGTTTCTACGGCAAATTGCAGCTGAACAATAATAATAAATTAGCATAATTGGCATGGAAAAGCACAGCTAACAAACAAAATTTACCTTGTTACTCGCTTCGGCTGTCAGTGGGGGAAAATTGCGCCAGAACAAGCGAAGTACTTCGGACAGGGAAAAGTGGACACTGTGCACTTCGGACAGAAGATCATCCGGGATTGCTTTATATTTGTTACGGACAAAAATTTATTATTCATCAAATCAAGCAAACACAATAAAACAAACATATACACAAAAAAATGTGCAACCTGCATCAGCAGGCTGGACTCACTGGGTGGTAAATCGCTCTGACTTGAGCACTCGTCGCCGTCGAATGACAATCGCGTCAACGTCGTCGACATGACAGCTTCTTCGTTGACCAGCTTAAATTAAAAGCAAAGGAAGATGATGCAAAAGGTGAATTTGCATCATTTCTCATAAACAACACGATACCAGTGCAGTTGGATTATTTTCTGACGATGACCAATAATTTTCACTTTCGACGACCAAATTTACCCACCGGACGGCGTCGTCGTGGTCAAAAGTGGCCGAATCGTCGGTAAAAAACGTCTGAAACTGTGAATCATTCTTCACATTCAAATGCACCCCTTCGAAAGTGTCCAATCCTGTGCCGGTCAGTTCCTCGCATTCGGCAAACTTTGGCTAAAAAACAGCACACAAATAAACGCATACTAACCTGCTGCAACTGATTGATTCATCAGGATCAGGGAAAATTGAATTTGCCAAAAATAAAAAATAACGTTTAATTAAATTTACCAATTTTTTACTATCCACCGACGATTGGTCAGAGTTTTTCGAGTTGGACTTTGCAGAATCACTTGCAGCGACAGATCCGTGGGACCGTATAATTTGATTGCTGTGATAATTGAGCCGTTTCACTAAAGTTGTATTTTGAAATTTCCGCTGATCCATATCTTCATCGGCAGCTAATTCCTTTTAGAACAAAACAAACAATAATGATGAATAATTAATTCAATATGAAAATCACTACTTGAAAAGCATTTCCCTCCGGTGTTGAAACAACTGCTTGGTTTTCAACGACACTGTAGTGGATTTGCAGTTGATCATAGAAATCTTCGACAACAAATAAATAAATTAATAAATTAATAATTGCTTTCAGGCTAAAGCAATGATATTAGAATACCTTGATTGTCAATTTTGAAACAGTCGGCAAAGAATTCCTTTATTCCAGGCGCAATTTCACGATCCCTGTGAAAATAGTGCGACTGGAAAAACAGAGTCCAAAAATCTTCTTCGGTCATTTCGCTCGGCACTAGCTGTTTGTGCTTTTCCTTGACGGTTGGATAAGTGCGAAAAATCGACTCGATTATCTCTGTGGTCAAATTCAGCTTCATCTCGTTGTACGCATCACGTTCAGCAACGTCGCCCTGAAACGCCAAACAAATTGAAATGCCAGTAGTGTGTGTGATTTATTGATGGAATTATCAGTATTGCAAAACTGACCAAAAATCCACCCGAAATGCCCATCTTTTGCGAATTCTGTTCTTTTTCTTCTTCTTTTTTCAATTTCTGAAAATTTTTCACTCATTAAAATTGGCAACAACAACAACAACAACTAATAATAAGTAAAACTTTAACATTGGAAGCAAAGATGAGCCAAAAGTCATCCGCTTTCAACACATCCGTTGTTACCAATTGTTCGTACAGTTTGTAAAGTTGTGGATCGTCATTCAGAATCCTGAACGAAACAAAAAGAAAACGAAAAATAAAAACCCATTTAAACAACAAACAACAATTAAACAGCTCAAATATCCAAAGCGAATCTGACTTTCGTTTCCGCTCGATTTCAGCGTTCGGCATATATTTCAACTTGGCCAACTGCACTTGGAGCAACTGTTTCACCGATTCACGATCCTGAAGCTGCTTTTCTGCACCCATTGGATTGCAAAATTGGAAAATCACCGACGTGTCGTTGTGCAAACACAACTGAAGCTGAATTTTCGCTTTCCCGGCTGGAGATATTTTCTGAGCTGATATTTAAAAAAAATTTCACCGCTCAAACTTGCAAACTTGGTATGAAAGTTGTAGAAATACTTCGAATTTCGTCCATTTGGAGGCATACGCAGAGTTCACGGTCAACGCTGCTGATCCAGAGAATTCGGTCTCGGAATACGCAAAGTGAACCCATGCCGTGCTTCTTGTTCACCACGTTGTCCACTTTGATCAATACTTCATTGTCTCGTCTTTGGCTATCCGTCGATTCCATTTGGCCAACGCACGCTGCAACACAACAAATTTGAAAAGCCTACGTCAAAGATTACTCTGCGCACGTTGAACGTTGTTGTTTAAACAGCGGATGAAACAATTTTCAAAATTACAATTTGAAAAACAAAAAAGCAATACCCAAAAAATTGAGCTATTCTTATGAAATAAAATTCATAACTGCTGACAAATCGCGCACGGACAAACAGTACTTTTTAACAAATAGAACAAATTTCCATAGTAAGCATTATGATTTTCAAGTAGTAATACAGTAAGACGAAAACTGTTCAACTATCAAGTTGTCACGAATCATTCATTCTTGACTTGACATATCAACAAATCTACCCGTGTAATAATTTAACACTAGCTGTTATGTTGAATGAAAATTTTCAACAATTTTTACGATAATTATCAAATTACCCACCCACTAGCCCACAAATCTATTTTTAATAATGTTCTCCTGCTGTAGTGATTTACTGCAATTTCATTTGCACAACAACACTGAATTAATCGACCTCTGTTTTACTTCATCGGAGTTAAATTATTATTTGATTTTATTTGATATACATATATATATATATATTACAGTTGCGTAAAGTTTTGCGGTTGAAAATGCTCGTTGAAGTATGAAAAATAAAAGAAAAGAAGAAAAATGAATATATGAAAGAAAAGAAAAATAACTTGCAAGCGATTAAGTAAATAACAATTCAGAAATTTCAACACACAACACACACAAAGATAAAGTAAAAAACAAAATTGAACTGAGAACAAATAGAATTTTCGGTTGTTAATGGACACACTTTTTATCCATTCTGCTGCATTTCGGTAGAAATTTCTTGTCTAAAAAATAAATTGAATGCAATCGATGTGAATTGAAATTAAACGTAAAGAAGAAAATAATTACTCAATGTCTGCCAATAGGATCCAGTCAATGTCAAAGTGTTCGGCAAAAATGTAGCTTTTCTGCGCAGGTATGCATTGCATGATGTTGAACAAAATGGTGTCCTCGTCGTCGTTATTTTCTTCTTTCATTCAAAATAGCAAATAGAATGAGCAAAAAAAATTGCAAACAATCGTAAAACAAAGCATCAATAAAAATTACCAGATGCTTGCGGCAGCTCCATGCAAGCCATAGGCGGTATTTCGTAGTAAATCAAAGCCTGAGATAAACCTACCGGTCGATTGTTGTCAGTTTTGGGCAAAATACCGCTCTTCATATACTCTACGATATCCTGCCTTGAAACGTCTAGAAAAGTTGAATTCAAATTTTAAAAAAAAGTGTACCAAAAAAATACAACAAATAAGTCCCACATCAGAAACAGTAATTTTGCTTACGTTTTTTCAATTCTTTCTCCAACCAAGATATACAGCGGCTGACAATCTCATAATTAGCGTTGCGATGCTTCAGAGGTTTCCTGAGAGCAGAAGCATAAAAATTCAAATATTCTTGCACCAGTTTAATTTGGTGCACGGTGTTCGAACTGATTCGACTCTATAATGAACAAATAAAAAAAATAATAATAACGTATCGAATTTTTTCTTAGTTCAATAAAAAAACATCAAAGATCGAACAACAACAAACCGCAAGCGGAAATTCCGAAAGTTCACGCAGCAAATGTTGCATAAGCAGTGAACGGGATTTGGTGAATGAATAGTTTTTCATATTCGCCTAGAATGTGAAATAATGGATGTAAATTTGAATGAAACAAAAAGTAGCATTCAAACAAACCACTCCACGTTCCAAAGGACATTCGGATGAATCATCATCGGTTGACAAAGGCTCTGGAACTTCCTGAAGAGAAAGAAACATTTTTCTGCTTTTCAACTCGACAAAACATAAAAAGATTATCAATTAATTAATTACCCAGTGATATTTGTAAGTTCGAGTAAGTGTATGTGGAAACATCTTAATTATACCATCAGAAGCAATGATCGCTCTGCAAAAACGACAAATTAAATAAACATATGCTTCTCGAGTAAACAGTGGAAAAAAAACACTAACTTTAGCTGTTTCAAGTTGCCTTTGCTTTTTTCAAAATATACGGGCATGTAACCATCCATGCTCAAAAAAACCTCGCTAACATTGTCCAAAGACGGCATTGCCAACGGGGCGGACTGTTGAACATATTCTTCTTGTAGCTGAAATTCAATAAATTACTATTGAAATGAGTTCCATTAAAAAGAAACAAACAAACAAAGTAAAAAAAATATTAAATGCAAAAGATCAAAACTGGAATATATTTATTATTATTATTATTAATGAATATAATAATCAGAAATGAAAATTAAATTATATTAAAATTTTTAGAAAGAGACAATAAAATTATTCTCACATCAGAATAGTAGGATACAATGCAAGGTAAAGTTTCGTTGGTCCAATAATCTTTCACTATCAAATAACGTTTTTCCAACGCTAATACATACAAGTGACGTATCACTTGAATACAATGCCTAAAACAAATTCCTCATCCATCAGATGTGGATTCAAATACAACACAACACAACAAAACACAATAAATAGTTCATTTTTATATTCTGAAATTTCAATGTATCAGTATAAGTCAGAAAAAAAATGGAAACAAACAAGCGAACAGATAAACATGAACTCACCGATTGTCAGTGTGATAAGATGGATATCTGGGATAAAATGCACAAAGCATGCAAGCAACAGAAAAATTGTCCTTCTTGAAACCATACCTTAATATGATAAAAAAGAAAAAATAAACAAATGATTACTGAAGCGGATATTATTTTTTTCTGTCCCCCCCCTACTCACTTTCCTCCACCTAGGCATAAAATTCCGAGAACAAGAAAACTGGGCAACGTGCATCCAATATAAGTACTCCCATCTTGTCCTTTTGCCGTGTCGGAACAAACTTCCATGGCAATATTCATAATTTCTTTGTCGCCCGTTCCGGCCAAAATCTGAAATATTGGAATTTTTTATTGTTTAATTGGAAAGAAAAGTTGAACAGCAACCAATCCAAAGCGGTTGAGTTTGCTACTAAATAAAACATCATTTACTATTATATCATTTTGAAAAAATGATGAATAATTTTGAAATTCAATGAAAAAGAACATTTTAATTAAAAGAAAATAAAAACAGCAACTGTTACCAATGCAAGTCCGACCAAAATGTTGGTGTGACAAAAATTCACCGTATATCCACCTGTGTTGACTGAAGAATAGTGTTCCAAAGTTCCACTCAATTCTCGCATGAAGTATTTCTGATCGGATTGAAAATGAGAACAGAATTAATAATTGGAAAATAAAGTTGAAAAAAAAAAGATAAACACTGTTTGCAATAATATACCAAAGTACTGACGGCACGTTCGTCAAAGTCGGAAGCATATTTGATAGCAATTGCCAAACAGGCACCAGTAACAGCGTAGTAATATATAACAGCGTAATAGTCGTTGAATTTGCCGGTTCCAAAAGATTTTTCAACTTTCGATTTTTTCATAAAATCCTTCAAAACTTCTGGAATTTGTGATTCTACCCATTCTTTATTGGGTTCAATTCCATTCCAGTCGATTAAACTTTTGCAAAGAATGGACAATAAAGCAGCATCAGGTCGCATCTGAAATATGAAAATTAAAAGTTAAAAATTGAAATTTAATTAAATAAATTCAACTTACATATGTCAATTTGACCAGTATATTGGGAAGTTTCAAATTTTCCATTACCATGAAATTCGAAGTTTTCAAAAAGAGCATACCCAATGCGATTATCGTGGGCGCGGAGGAAACGTGGGTCATTTGGAATGGCGTAGGCAGAGCATCGCCGTAAATGGTACGCAAAAGGTCGAAATTGTCGGGCGGTTCCATTCGACCGTGCAATAATTTGATCAAATCGCGAAAAAGTGCAGCACCGGTAGTTTCGAAAATTTTCGGACCTAAAAAATTTGATCGGAAAATTGTGGGGTGTGGTTGAAATGAAAAGAAAAATTCACTTCACCTTCACCGAGACAGATGAATCCAAGCGCCATGCCGCAACTGAGCGAATAGCTTTCTTTTTCTTGGATACAGCCTTGAGTAATCCAACAGAGATGTTTGATCTCTTGGACAAGCGCGTAGCAAAGCTTGATTGAGCAAGTTTCGGCAAAAAGCAGCCCAATACCCAAAATGCTAGCCGACTGGAGAATCGGTTCGATGCTCAAATCGACCGCCACTTTGGTACTCAAAAACGGTACGTGCAATGCCAATTTTTTCATCACGGCGTGATCGCCGGTACGTCGTTTGTTCGCGCTCAAGCCCAACAAAAGTCCCACGCTGAGCATCGGATCTTTGAGTACCAGCAGTTCGTGACAGTCGCATTCTTCGATATCGTCGAGCAGATCGTTCAAACCCAAACCGAACAATTCGCCGCCAATTTGAGCATTGCAACGGGTCGTCTGTTCGAGTCGTTGGGTGTAGCTGGTGATTGGGGGCGGCATCAGACCGTTCGACTTGAGCATCAGAGTGTTGGCGACACCGTGGTGGAAAAATACCCACGACAAAACGAGATTGGAAAAGCTCGACGGGGCCAGTTCGGCCATGAAGCCGTTGTCGCGCACTACACCGCAGAACGAGATCCGCGGCGGCGGGGTGGCGAATTTCCATTCCATCGGAACCAGACGGTAGAGAAACGCCCCCCGTCCAATGGCCGAGGCGAATCTCTGCAACAGAGCGTCGTGAATGAAACGGTCGAGTTTTTCTTTGTCTTTGTCTTTCGAAAAATCACAGTCCGGATTCAATGGAATCGGATCCCAAAGCGCCATCTCCTTCCAGACGTGATGCTTGCGGTAGTCGAGACCAAATGGACCTTGGAGCATTTCTATGTCCATGCAACGACAGCGCAGCATAGCCGAAACTTCGTGGTCGAAACTGTCCAAGCGGACATCTTCCTCTTCTTCTTGGCACTCTTTCAGACGTCGGTCGAAACATGTCGGCTGGGGGAACCAGGTTGGCGACAACACGGACGGCTTCAACGCGTCGTCGCGAATTTCGGACGGAAACGACAACGGATATACTCGCAAATGGTTCCACCGGTCGGCCATCGGCAACGCCACGCCTACCGGCAATGTCATCAACAAATTTGGCAATTCTTCGAACAACAGAGAGGCCAATTGGCCAAGGTTGGTCGAGTCCAAAACTGCCCAGTGAAACGCCTCCAATTTGCCCCTCAGCTGCAAGCCCATATCCAGTTGGTTCACCTCCTGGGAAAGGAGCATCGCGAACCCCAAAACGCCGATCGTACGTCGACAACAAGCCGGCACGACTACCGGCAGCGTGAACGTCAAATCGTGGCGTAGGAGCTTGACGAACAATTCGAACACGCCCCCACAAGGCCAACCGTTTTGTTCGAATTCCATCATTTTCCAATGAGCTTAACATGATAATGATAATTTGAAATACAAAAAAAAACTACCAACAACAGCAACAAACTTTTACCATCGTCAATTAAATACTGTCGCTCCGGCAGGACGATGTGTGTTAAATTACGCAAAAAGCGATCTTTCTGATCAACCAATCGCAAAGCACTAAAACAATTTTGTTTTCTGTTTTTTTTGAAATTGAACAATAAATACAAAATTTTCCGTTTTCTCACTCGGCAATGGTGCTGAGCATGATGAGAAAATTGTCAATTTCTTTTGGAATATCTCTGCTCAATCTTGCCTCTTCGTATACGGCAGACAGGGCGAGGTAAATGTTGGGCATCTGGATAAAATACGGTGCCTCGTAGTCGACCGTCAACGTTTCGCTTTGTGGACGACGCGAACTGTCCAAGTCGGACGATTCGAAATGAAATTCTTCAATCAACTGCTGCACCGAGTCCAACTTCAACATCGTTTCCCACGGCTGAAAATGCAAAATTCGCAAATGGATATCAATTCGAACACAAATAAATGAACGTAAACGTGAAATTGGAAAATATTTCACATACCGACGTCTCTTCTTGGGATACATCCATTTCTGTATCGGAATGCAAATTTCCGGCTGAAGTCTAATAAATTGGTAGAAATGCAAACGAAAAATTAAAAAAAGAAAAGAAAATCACCCCCCCCCTCCCTGCTTACCGATTCTGTCAAACCAACCGAACGAAGAATAAAATTGCAAAAGCATTTCAGTTCTTCTTTTTCAGAACACAAATTGTTCTGCTGATACCAACGAACAAGCATATCAAAGGCCACTTCTTCGGCCAACACATCTTTCAACGATTGAAGACAAAGGGCGACCAATTTGGTTCTGTACAATCGAGGCAGTTTCACTTTAAAAATGCCACCCGATTTCAGCGTCTGAATATACATAGACATGTATTGCATAAAAGAAAATTGATTCTCTTTTTTCTACTCCTTTTTCCAAACTTACAACAATAAAATCAATCGAAGTGGCAATCAACGATTTCACCGGATTATTTTGCAACGACACGGGCGTTGGCAATTTGAAATAATCATGAAGCGTGCTTCCGTAAATGCTCGACGCGTTCCCTGCCAGCGGAGTGGAAACATATCCGGCGAACGGTACATTGCGAGAACTGTTGCACGGCGTGCTTGCCGTCGCGATCACTTCCTGGCAGAGAAACGTGCTCGATGTGAAACTGCTCAACGGCGTATCGACAGCTTGAATTGAACTTCTGGATGGGTCCAAATCCAAATATCCAATCTTAAAAATAAATAAATCACAAACATCACGCCCATTCATTCCCACCTCTGTCAATACTTTGGTCATTCCGGAATAGATGGCAATGTTGGACATGCATTGCGACACTAACATCATATCCATGCTCTGCACAATAGAATTTCACATAAGCAATAAGAGGAGTACATGTGTAACAATTAGAAAAGAAAGAAAAAATCAATCAATCACCTCAGATCCGCAAGCATCGTCGCAATTGCAAATAACACAGCTGTCCGAAACGGAAAAATTTTTTAAATTTCCACCTTCAAATTGCAATCTCAAGCACCTAACAATGTGAATAATAAACAATTGAATCGTAAGACAGAGAAAGAGAAAAAAAAACAATAATCAACTTTAGCTGTTGGCTTTCAGCCAACAAATAGCAGATGTACTTCCTGCCCATCCAATCTCTGGTGAAAAACGCCTTTTTGCATGGTGAACTACCTTTCGGCTGGCTACTAATAAAAGTTGGAGTAATGAATTTATTTTTTCAAAGTTTTTTGCAAAGTTAATAAATTTTGCAAACAATACCGAATATTTTCACTGGTTTCATCCCATAATTTTTCCAAGCAGATATCCGGAATGAGCACTTCACCGGGTATTTCATTTGTGCTTTCTTCTTGGAGTTTTGTTTTCTCATCAGAAAGTGTATTGGAATCCGTTGAAGCTTGAGAAGAAAAAAAGAATTAAATTTAGCAACAGTGACAAGAATCATTTGGCTTACATTGACGCTGAAGTTTTCTGTACTTTTTGTGCGCCGGCGTTTGTCCAAATGTTGAAGGTGAAAAATACTGGCTGACAGATTTTGCAGAGCTAAAGAAAAACAAACAAACATCATAATAAACAAATATACCAACCAAAAATTATTTCTAATTCAAATATGCCTTTTTAAACATACAAATTCGGTTCAATTTTAACAGTAGAGAGTGTAAAATTTTAATCAAACCTTGCTGAAAAGAGCCGAGAAAATCCTGGACTTAAAGTGGACTTGCACAATTTTGAATTCATCGGAGTGCTGACCATTGGTAAACTATGAGTTATCGGCTGGTTGGAAGAATTTGCCTGGGAAGCTTAAACAACAGAAATTATTTTAAAATTGAAAAAATTGAAAATTCATTTAAAATGCATTTTAAAAAAATGCTCATCTTTTATATCACAACAAAATATTTGCATTATTTGATTGTAATATTTTGGATTTCAAATTTTTCAAACCTGCAAGATGTTGATGCAATGCAGAATGATGATGAGTAATGTTTGGATGCAATATTTTCGAATGAAACAAACTACTGTCCGTTTTCTGGGATCGATTCAAATTAACCACGGGAGTTCTGAAACTCATCGCCGATGTGTCAAAAATTGAGCAGACGGATTCTTCGTAATGTTTCGCCGCTGCTAGTCGGTCCTAAAAACAAATACAAAAGAATTTAAAAAAAAATTTTAATAATAAATAAAATTTTCAAAACTACTTACCTCTTCAGTTGACTTTCTAAGTTTCCACAACGAATGTGTGCATGTAGCACGATTGAACGCTAAAACCAAACTGAAATAGGCGGACACGTGACATATCAACATGTTCGGCGATGTCATGTAGCGGGCACTTTCATTATCTGAAATTATAATTATTCTCACATTTACAGCCATATTTAAAGTTAACTTATACCGAGTGGCTTGTAAATAACAGGCAAAAATTCATCCAACGGATGCCCCAACGAAAACACAAAAGGTAACAACTGATTCACTGGGCTGTTAGAACAAATTTTCATATTTTTTTCATTTTCAACAGGATATTTTCGAAAAAAAACATTTACTTTATAGATTTTTTCTTACGCTGAATAATTAATCCATGCGATGTGCGAAATACATTTTCTACCTAAATATAATATGATAACTAAAACGTAAACAAATATACATTTATATACTTCAAACGGAAAATTAATATTATAAAAATTTCCACGTTCTATGTGAAATTTCGCTTGCAATTCACCACAAATACACAAATAAGTAACTTCTTTTGAATTAGTTTTTGGCAGAAAATTCATCCAAAATGCCTACAAATAGCACTATTATTATTATTATGAATGCATATCAGTTTAATCAAAAATAACACACGTCTATAATAGAAAAATTTGTATTATATGTCATTTTCAATTCGCTTTCATTAATTGTGACATAACAGCGATTGCCGGACGCCAGCAAATCTTCTATTTGATTTAAACACTTGTTCCATCGATTGGTAACAATGAATTTCTAAAATTATATAATTTCACTTCATACATTTAATTATTTCAATATTGTAACTAAAAAATCAAGAAAGTCTCTTTTTTCTTCAACTTTGCTTTGTAAAATTTTCTTAGTGTTAAAGAATCCAAAACATGCAACACATTTTAAATAACTTCTTTCATGTTTGATTAAATTTAAATGAACAGTCATGGTGAAAAATTACTACATTTATAACAGTACTATGTGAGTAAAGAACTGAAATCATTCTTGCTTTATGTTCATAATAAATTACAACAATTTACTTGAAAAATCTTAATGAAAAACATATTTTTACACAAGAATTCAAACTTAGGCATACAATAATGCAAATCCTAATACTTCAATTGACTAATCATTTATATCTTTCAAAGTGCACATTTTAATGCTGTTTAATAGGCAGCAACAGATTAATTTTGTAGAAAATGATTTCAAACATCTAAACAAATAACTTGTTGTTTCTTAAAACTGGGAAATCAAAGAAATTTAATCCAAAAATGCAACAAAATAAACATACCTTCTTTCTAAAAGGTCGAAAATGTTTCGTTTCTGAGCTTTTACCATCTTCCTCAACATTTTCCATGCTTTTACAGTCTGATGAAATCATTTCTTCATCCAGCAACAATTTCATTCCCGTTGGACAAAATGGAATGGTTTTTGTTTCAATCAACATGCTTAACGATCACCAAACGATAACAAAACTGCTTCAATAAAATAATAATAAATAATATAGAAAAGTAAGTAAATTCAAATATCAAGGCATGTAACAAAATTATTCAATTTAACAATTATTTCATGACTACAAATTTCAAATTAGAAAAAATTAAATCCATGCTATTTTGTAAATAAATTCTAAGTAATACATGATAACTCGCCAAATCCTAATTAACATAATACAGATAAAGTAAATTCTAAATGGATAATTTAACATGCAGCTAACTGAAATTCAATTTGAAGCATTCAAAACGTTATAGTTATAATTAAAGAATGAAATGTCAGCACTATAATTATAAAATTGAACGACCGAAGTATGTTCAGGTGGTCTGTAAGATTACATCTGCCAGAAATTGTGAAAAAATGCCACAAGCAATTTCTAATTTCTAAAACACGCAGTTTTACACGCTAAACATTGAGTTACACATCAACCCGAATAAAGTAAGGGAAATTTATTTTCAATAACTCAGTTCAAGCAAAGAAAAAAACTTCTGCATCAAAATCAAACTTCAACGTTGAATTAAAATTGTAAAGAATAAAGTACATTTTAAGTACAGTATACTAATCTAATAGTAAAGTTTCAAAAATTACATCTTTTTATAATGTAAAATTGTAAATGTATTTCAATTTTAACGGAAGTATTTTTAAAAGTTTTTTGACAAGAATTTGTCCAATTATTCAATATTTATTAATTATTCAATTAAATTTTTTAGATAAAATTTTTATAATTTAAACTTTTTGATGACATACCGAATTTTAACGTATTGTGATTTTAAGTAATTTGCTCATTTAGTGCAATTTTTAAACTGGAAAACGTTTAAATATATTTATATATATGGACGTTTATATATACTACTTATTATACGGAGGATCCAGCTTTTGATTGAAACATATTCACAGTAATAATGTTTACTTAATTTCTATTTCAAGGCAAAACATCAACTTCATTTTACGAATTTTAATCTAAGTACTAATTATATATCTAATTCCTTAATCACCAATTAGCTTGTTAGCTTGTTTTCGTATTTATTTACCACTGTACTGAGAACTGTGGGGAGAAATAATTAGTAAGTACTGATAATTTTGCAAATTTTAAATAATGCGTTAATTTCAGAAAAGCTGATTATTATTCATAATGAATGAGAATATATTTATCTTTACTTTTTTGGAACTCTGCAAGTTTTAGATAAGTAAATTCTACGCTAAAAAAATGTTTACGTTTGCTTCTGTAAACATGGCACGTTATCGTATCGCAGAATAGCAGTTTTGCTGTATAATTTTGTTTGTTGTATTTAAAATGATGATTTTTCAGATTTCAGCAACTTCTTCACAGGGCAGAGTATTGCTGCTCAAATAACTTGCTTCTACAGTTCTTATTTATTTAAGCTCTGTTTATAGAAAATAGTATGTAGTTTTGCTTATTTCGCATTTTAAGCTTGCTCTTGTTCACAGATGCAGTTTCTATCATTCATTCATCCTTTCAAATCTGAATATTATAATTTTCATTCCATTCTGATTACAAATACTGCACGCTATCCGCTATTCGGAATAAATCCATATTCTATTCGTACTTGAAAATCATGCATATACAGATCCGCTTGAGCAATTTTTCAATTTGTCAGTTAAAATTTTAAATAATAATAATAATCACACAGTTTGCCTCAATGTTTGATACTTTGATTTGAAATGTTCATTTGAATGTATATGATATACTTTTGTTTCAAACATATTTTATGGATAATGGAAGAATTTATGCTTAAAAAATAAAGCAAACAATGCATTGGAATAAATCTATGATTGTTTCAAATTGTAAAAAATAATGTATTGTCATTTCGATTTCTTTTTATACGTTTAAAGATGAATTTTGAATGAAGCTTTGGTAAAAAAATAGAATTTTGAGTTAATAACGAAAAGTGATATAAGTTAGCTTAAAATAGTTGTGCTGAAAAAGTTTGTCATGAGCTGTTGTTATTTCAGAATTATGTCAATAATGATTTGGTTAATAGCTCCGTTTTGCATCACTTGTTCATTCGGTGGTATAGTATTTGGCCATATACCAACGTTATCTTTGCGTGATTTTTCCATGCTATCGCATCAGATTTGTTATGTCATAATTTTCGATCCACCTTGTGATATTTCTCTTTCGAAATTGACTGCAAATTTATCTCAAGCGTGGAAACACGTTCAAAGTATCCAATTTTACCGTTTTACACTGGACGATTACATGCAAAACGGTGGCAATGGCATCATAGATATTGATCCACCGTTAAGGTTTGTGAAAAATTGTGGCCCAGCAATTGTGATTCCAAAAATGGTAAAAGATAGAACTTGCTTGATGCATTCGATTAACAATGATGAAAAGCGTTCAGCAACAATAGTTCCAAATAGTGCAGGGGAAAATTTTGTTGAATTTATAAACAACATATGCGGCACATTTCTGACCGAAAATGGAGATTTGAATGCAACAGGCAAGCGAATTGAAGCATTGAAAAAGAATTTGCATAATGTCGAAAACAAAACGGTGACTCTTCATCAGCTGAACAGACAATGTGCAAGTCCTGATTTGAAGTACTTTTTCTACAGTGGAATTTGTCGAACTGGTGAAGAGAACTGCTACAAGGATAATTTCTCATCCGAATGTGCAACCCAAGAAAATACCTTCTTTCCATTGGAACGATGCGAAGAGACGGACAAGTTGCCAAACAAGCAGCAGTTCATTTCTGAATATTTGTTCCGATCTAAGCCAGTGATATTTCGTAAAGCTGTTCATCATTGGCATGCTTTTCGAAAGTGGACATGGGATTTTTTTATGCAATCCTATGGTGATGTAAATGTTCATGTGAAATTATCTCCAACTGTTGAATTTGAAGGCGTGGAAAAGAAAACATTGTGGAATAGTGCAAATTTCACCATACCAGCGGCGATTCAACAAGCTCTGGACAATGCTGATTTAGTAACGGTCCGCCCAGCAGGTGTGGAAATGAAGTTTAAAGATTTTTTAAACTTGATGAACGAAACAACTAATACGACAAACAAACTTTTCGCTTACTTAGAATATACATCAATGCGTAGTTATTTTGCAGGTAGATATTCACTGAATAATTTTTAAATATCGTTTTGTCAAATCTGAGGGATTTTTTTGTTTAAATTTATTGAACATTTTTTCCATAATTATAAAAGTAAATTATTTAACATTAGGCTTGGAAAATGATGTTAATGAAATGCCATTTGTTAAGAACATGTTGAATTTGAACCATTTGAATATATGGATGAGTGATGGAAACACCTTGGGTAAATTGCATTTTGATGAATATGATAATTTTTTATGTCAGGTAAGATTTTTTTTTCTTAAAAATTACTTTTGAATTCAAGCTGAAATGATAATTTAATATTATTAAAAAATGTTACGTTACGAATATAATTTGTTTGAACAAATTTGTAATAAGCTGTTTAGATTCGAGGAAAAAAGCAGCTGATCCTGTTTGATCCTCATCAGAGTTACAGATTATACGAGGGTCATATTTTAGAAGCCATGTTTACTTACAGAAATGGTACATTTCATCGAGACAGACTTTTGAAGAGCACATCCATGACAATGTCTCCAGTTGACATTACATTACCAGATTTTGAAGTATATTTCATTTACAGTATTAAATATATGTATATATTTAAGTGTGTATGTATTTATGAAAAGTTTTTTAAGCAAGATTTTTTTAGAAGTTTCCACATGCAAAAAATACTGTACCTTTGAACTGCACAATTTCAGAAGGTGATGTGCTGTTTTTGCCGTCTTTTTGGTGGCACGAAGTGCAATCTTATCCTAGTGAAGTGGAACATCAAAATATTGCAGTTAACTTTTGGTATTTTGCTATATAATGATTTTATAATTATACTTGTAATTTAATTTTAATTCAGGTATGAACCATTCTGGAAAAAAGAATTTCCTTGTCGTTTTTGTGAGCTTTCAGTTAACCGAAATTATTTACACCTACTATCAACATATTAACAAATAATATCGGTTTTATTTTTCACATGAATAAATCACATTTTTATATCACGAAGTAATGTTCATTTTTGCATGTCGTATGACCGATTGTACTTGATAATCATCTTTTGTACAAATGTGACGCAACGAATATTGAATTTACTAAGATAGGGTGTTCGAATAAGTTGTTAATTTTTTTATTATTGGTTAATTTCCTTCAGCTAACCTTTGTTTGCCATTGTTTTTATTTTCTTCATATGCTTTTTTAAATATTCTGTTAATGAATAAATATGCATATTTTTTGAATTCTTCCAAACCCTTTACGCTTTAACTTTAACTTGGTTGTATGGTTAAACCGTTTTGCTTTTTCATGCTAAAATTGTAAAATAATTTATAAAACACATTTTATCGGCTGTAATATCCTTTTTAAATGGTACATTTTATTCGAAAATCAATACAAATGAGTTTCGAATATAAATAACTTTACCCAGCACATTCCAACTTTACTATTACATTTTTGCGCTTTCATTACAGTCCAGGGTGATTTGCATGAATTATTTATGATCAGTAGGCATATTATTTACTCAGATCAATTAGCTTTGGCAAATAAAGATGTTTTCGTTTTTGGATTTTCATTCGATAGAGAGAATTATGAAAATTTAAAAATTTGTGGAAAGATGAATGACTAATATGACTGATAACGAAGACAGCATAGCAGAACAGCAAACAAAAGAAGGCGTTGCCAGAAATCAGAAAGCGTCTCAGGGCCGTGTATTTACTCAAAGTTTTTGTCTATGCGATACAGTTCGCAATAAACTTACTTTTGCATTTATCATTTTTTACGTTTTTTATTTTGAGAAGCATTTTGAAAATTGCTGCATGCATACTTTGGATTCTTTTTGTTTGAACTTAAAAACATTGCTTAAATTAAAGTATTATTTCAAATATTCAGTTAAAATATTAATACTTCATTTTTACCAAAATTTGTAGTCCTTTCAATAGTTCTACATTGTTTCTAATGAAGAAAGATTGAAAGTATGTACATTTTCGATGTTTTCTATTTGGTAGACATGTGGATTTACGAAAAACCAAAGCTTAAAATCAAGCTGCCTCCTGGTGCAAGTTTTGTTGATGAAGAGCAATCTGTTTTACATTCAGTTACTTTGTGGTAAGTTTTACTTTTTTTAAATAATATTCCCAGTTTATAATATTTATAATTATCATGCCACGACGTGTAGAGGGACATGAAATTTCATGAAGATAGTAGTGTTTGCTTTTACTATTGCAAATTTTTTTAGCTTCTGTTCATGAAATTAATCAATTTTTTATAACAGAACATTTTGTTTTATACTGTATGATTATGAGCATGAATAGTTTCGGTTTTATTTTTTACTTTATAAATTTTCAGCAATAAAAAGTGAGTAATGTCCAATAATATAATATAATATAATATAGTGTAAATTCACTATAAGTGTACATTCGAAAGCGGTTTTATGAATTAAATAATAAGAACAAATAATTATTTCAAATTACAGTTCCTTTTATCTCATCATTTGGCAGTATTATTTTCATCTTTCTTACTTTAAAAAATTTAACCATGACTGTTTTGTATTACAGTAGTCAATTTTAGCCTACCCAAGAGGTTCTTAGGGAAGCCAGGATCGTCAAGACGTGGTCACTCAATTTTTTATTCAGAAAGATCAGTTTCCACATTTATGATGAAGAAACTGATTGTCGCATTAAAAATAGCAGTATGGTGTGTATTTGTAATTAATAATTTAATGGGTATGTATTGGTAAATAGCATTGCCTGTTTACTAAACTGTTTTGCATGTTTGTGTTTATTAGTTTGAATTAAATTTTTCAGTGAAAATAACTAACTTCTAAATTGAAGATTAAATGTATTAAATTTTATTGGCTATTTTGATTGTAAATGATTTTTTCTACTTTATAGTAGTTTGGATGCTTTCAAATGATTGCAATGAAAAATTTGCACACCTTTCGAATTTTACGAAAATTTTTAATGCGGAAATGAGGAAAACAGATACATATTTGAAAGCTTTGACGCAAATATTGGAGAATTTGAATGTTTCATCAGAGATGTGCTTTTGAAAAGTATATTTCGCCTGATCTTGTACATTTTGCATTTTGCAACGATACGGCAATGATTGACGTGAAAATGAAACTTTGAAAATGTGCATGATAGATCTTCAGCAAATTTAAATTTACCTCACCTTGCAAGTAGTTCTTTTCAGCTGCATTTTTTCGGCTGTTTGATGTTTTTGTTACGTTGTTGGCAAAATGGCGAACATTTATAATTGAACATTAAACATAAAATTGTTGTTGTCATGATTATTTTGTTTCGTTAATATTTTTTCTTTCCATTTTATGATTTCTATTTTAATGAGTGGCTAGTTTTACTTTATTCTCAACTTTAAAACATATTTAAAGTAATCTTCATTCAGTATACTATAGTACATAATATTATATAGCTTTTGAAATGAATGCAAGTTCTTATTTTAAAAGAACCTATTATGATAATTGTTATGTAAAATTGAGTGAATTAATGTTGTTTTGTGAAAACTGTAAATGACATTTTACGTCTTTAAATAATTTTATGTTCAATTTACAAAAAATTGATTTACGTGATTCAAAAAGACATTTAAATGATATTTTTTTGACTTTTCTGGATGTTATTATTATTTTTGGAATGGATATTATGCATGAAAAGTGAAAAAACAACAAAACACGAAGTATGTTCGTTCGCTTCTTTTGGAATAACCAACATAATAACCCCAGTAGAAAACATTGAAACAAAAAAATACAGCAGGAAATATGATTGCGGATAGGCGATCAATGTCCTCGGCGTCCCACTGTTTCGCCTGCTTCACCTCCTTCCACAATTTGAATCTGTTCCGTTGTCGAACTTCCAAAAAGGTAAAGTTGATGTCGGGTATGTCGCGAAGGCTGTTCGTCACACTTGTTGGCTCGATCCACTCTTTGGATGACGGATATGAGACAAGCGTTTGAGCATTTTCTTTGCGCCAAAAAATCGGCGAACCTCGGGCTTGGGTATTTTCATTCCACGTTTGCTGTTTGCGCGTTTTCAAATGAGCCAAATGACCAACTATGGCTAATTCTAACAACGACGCGAATATGAACGTCATACCGCTGCAATTTGGAAAAAAAATTATTGTTTTTATTGAATATATTTTCAATTAATAAAGCAATTTTGGAAAATTCCTAGAAATAAAATTTTAAATTCTACCTGAGCATCCATACATCGATGGCTTTGATGTAGGAGACACGTGGCAAGTTGCTGATTATGTTGCCAAATTGAAATGTCATTGCCAACAGTGCGTTCACACCGAGCATTGTTCGTGCGGGCAAAGCCATCGTACCCAAGTGAAAAGATATCCAAGAAATTATAATAATCAAATAAGTTGGTATATAACCTTGAAAAATGTACCAACCATATCGACGTTGAAAGACGAACGTTATTGTCAATTCATCCCACCAACCTGCAGGATATTCCTAAATTTAAAAAAATTATTGAAATGTTCAAGTTTGCATATTATACATATATATTCAAGTCATTAACAACGATAATATTTATTTTTCAAAAAAATGATTTAAAAATTCCAGATAGGTAAAGAATATCATGCTGAAAATGGAACAATTTCTTTTTCCCTCAAACGAAAAAATCCTAATTTTTTCAAAAAAATTCAATAATAATTCAGGTACTTTTCAATTTATATTAAAATCAATTTTTGATTTCCACCTTAAATTTGATAATACAGTATATTTTTCTGTAATTGACAAAATATGCATTGCAATTTTTGCAGTATTTGAACCCGGTAAGTTTGTGTTTGGCTTGTTTTGACGAAAGAGAAAAAATAATAATGGAATGCCACGAGCCGGGATCGAACCAGCGACCTTTAGATCTTCAGTCTAACGCTCTCCCTGCTGAGCTATCGCGGCTCTGCATTTGTCTCATGTAATGTGTGTTATTATTTCATAATTGTAAAAAATACCAAATGAACGACAACAACAATAACAACAGGACTGTGTTTTTATGTTAATTGTTAATACAAGCCAAACACAGGCTTTAAGGATTGCAACTGAATTTAGAAGAACCTTTTTTTAATGAAAACAAACAGTAAAGCGCATTGCATGCAATTATGGAGGGGTAAACATATGAAACATTGTCACATTGGTCATACAAAACTTTGAAAATAAATGAAAAAATAAGTTATACCTGAGAGTAATATTTGTATTTACTAGTTGAACAATCAAATATGATTCTCATCAGATTATGCTTAAAATATCTTTCATATATGTAGAATTAAACAACATTATAATCAAAAAAATATACTTGCAATAATTACGTTTATACAATTACATAGCAGTAATCAATTTTTTTTTCATTGCACGACATTTCACAGAAATTAAAATTAGTTATTTGAAAATTTGAAATAAAAAATAAGTTGAACAGCAAAATAAGTGGTGATCATATTTGATAAAGTTGCATTTATAAGCCGTCCTTTTGGAAAATTAAAAATAAAGGACAACAAATGTATAAAATTGAAACTTCTCATGACCAGAACTGACTTTTATCATACACGGAAGTGTGTTAATCGATAATTTTTCTAGTTATTAATTATGAAATTAACTGCAACCGGAGAGATGCTTTGTGCGCTTTAATATTATTACAGAGAAAATTCTTTTAACATTAATAATTAAGAAAAGGTTTTAGACTGAAAAACAGAAATTATAATTCAAATTATACAGAATGTTGATTAATTGGAATTGAAAAGGAAAAGGTTAATTTTTTTTTCTTCAGAAATTCCATTAAAAATACCACCAGTATAATAAAGAAACATAAAAATTTTGAAATTAGATAAATTTTGTGCTCAAATAATAAATTTGTCTTCTTTGAAAATGACAAAGCTGAAAATTAAGCAAGACGTTCAAAAGTTGGTGGAAAAATTAAAAAGGAAATTCATTGAGACAGTTTTGGCAGTCGTGTGTGCATCATTGGGGATTTGCAGTTTTTCAATTTAACTCTCCAATTGTGAAGCGATTTTTGAAGCTGAGCTGCGACTAACAAAGCGTGCATGCGTATGTATGCATGTATTAAGTATTTGTGTGTGATTTATTCGATCAAGCAGACATCAAGCTTACCACGTTTTCAGTTGTTGCGAGCGTTTTGACAATGGTAAAATCCGGCAGTTCTGTATTGCCCAGTATGGATATAGGCTGTTGTTCGCTCCAGAGCATTTGTACCTCGTGATTGTTGTAATTGAAGCTGAGGAAAGTGAGCGAGCAACGTTGCTCGTCCATGGGAAAATTTCGAAGTTCCATTTGACAAGGACCGGTCAATTTGATCCTGTAGTTGGTCCAGACGCTTCCGTTGTTGTAGATCATCAAGAAGATGTTGGTAAAAGGCGACTTGTGAATGAAGGCCTCTTTGCTGTTGATGAAGCACGTGTTCGGGGTCCAAATTTTTTCCAACATTGAATTGTCAAGCGAGATGTTCGGTTTGCAAGGATTGAGGTGGTCAAATCTCAATCTAGGATCTTCCCACATTTCGTTCAAATAGAGATCCACTTCGAAATCTTGCGTCTGTTCAGAAATGCTCGTGATCGACTGGATCCACATTTCCAAGCGTACTTTGACTCCAAAAGGCTTCGGCAGTCTGTATTTATTGTAGCCGCTGCGGTCAAAGTCGACCAGCTGATGCATCACATCGATATCGTGAGTACAGTCGGATCTTTGATCACGTAACGGTTCATTGATGTCCAAATGTTTCGGTTCAGATGAGCAACCAACATTTAGCCACGTTAGCAGAATGATAAAATTGAAAACAAACAGGCGAACAAAACAGCCAACAATTACGGTCATTGGCAAATAAAAATGACAGAATAACAATTCAATCAGGGCAGTGTTGGATGAGCAAAACCATAAAAGCCTTTATGTTATCTGGTAAAAGTGGGAAGAAAGCTGAAAAAAAATATGAAAGAATAAATAAATTGCAAATAAGATATGTTGTTGTTGTACTTTACCTGAAAAGTGAAAAATTATAATATAATTTCAAATAGTCTGACGATGTTGTTCGATCATGCGCGCAGAAAGCTGAAATGAAGAAGAGCAAATTGTACTGGATGAATGGTTGGTTGGTTGGTTAAGCTGGTGGTTGGTTAGCTGGCTGTTACAAAGCATCAGATCCTCCTCGGTGAAAGAAGGACGATCAATTGACTAACTGATTTATGTTAGCCATCTCCAGTGCATCGATTCTTTACAAGTGATGCTTTCCCCTTTGGGACGTCGCTTTAACTGCCGCTGTTGACTCGCACGACTAATGAAGATGCATTGTGCTTCTTATTCTCTCCAAGAGATGTACGTCACTATCGCGCGCATGTCAGAAGTTGAATTTGAAAATAATTTTCAAAAACCTTCTCCTCTCCTCACATTTCATTCAAATTTCCACTTCTGTCTACTCGTTTTGTTCTGCCATTTACTTTACCTTTCACACCTTATTTTTTAAAAATTCTCTTATAATTTTTGATTTGATTTCATTAATTATGAAAATTTTCTTTCTATTGTTTTTTATTTTGTTTAATTCATTTCAATAAATCACACGCTCATAGCACAGATGCAGAACAACATAACAGCGCACTTCGATTCAATTTGCACTGCCTCGAGCTTTATTATTATTATTAATATTCAATGAGTAGGATTCTCTTGAGATTTGAAAAATTTATTCATACAAATTCCATTTCATTCGAAAAACATGTTGAAAATAATGAATGCACTTTAATTTTGATTTTTCATAAAATTAAACTTTATTAAATTAAAACTTAATTAATCAATTTGTACATAATTTTTAAACTTTTTTAATAAAACAATTTTAAAAAGTACATTTAATTGTTAAAAAATAAACAAAAAAATCAATTATAATTAATTTATTAAAAATACAAAATGAACAAGAATTTTGTAACTTTTGTTAATATTGAATTTCAATAATTTATTAACTGAAAATGTATTTTCATTTTAATCTCTTTTGTCCATGGATTAAGAAACATCAATTTATAATACAAATTTTTTTTTCAAAAGATGCCAAACCTGAACAAAAATTTCAATTTACTTTATGCATTTATATTTTATTTAATTGGAAAAGCTTACACCAGAAAAAAATAGTTATTTATCAATAATAATAATACCAATTTGTGTAGAAATGAAAATTTCGAACAAGAAAAAAAAGGAAATGGTTGTTGACTGAAATTGACTGATCTCAAAATTTAAAAATTTATGAAATAAGCAATATTACGTTTTTTTGGAAAATTATTAATAATTACGATCAGCTCCTCGATTGGACCGGAAGAGAAATTGAAAAAAGAAAAGTCATCCAGTCAAGTGATCACCATCGTAAAGCATTGATTATTAATCAGTTGAACTGGTCAAATGGAGATGAGCTATTTTTTAAATGAAATGCGAAAAAGGAAAACGAGTGGGGAAATTTCATTTGGGAAACTTTTCCAAATGGGCATATTATTTAAATTTGGAAGTTGAATTTAGTTCAATCACAAAAGGCAAAGATAAATTTTGTATTTTATGCAAATGAGATGTGGAATTTTGTCAATCTTTGAAAAAGTATTTTTTAAAATAGTGATAGATATATATATATATAATTTCAAAAATATTGTGGACAGTTTTTCAATTGTCGTAAAAATATCGATATTTCACAAGTAGCTAGTATTTTTTCTTCTTCTTCTTCTTATTATTACATGACTTGAAGCATAGTAAAAAGCTCACGTGAATGCTTACTTCTTTTTTTTTCTCATATTATCAAAAAACCAACCAAGTACCAAATTGAGGAAATGGAAGCAAAAGTGAAAAGATGGACAAATGTTGAACGACAGACAATTGGAACACTTGCAGACGTTTTAATGATCCGTTGAATTAATCGTCTGTAAAAGCCGGTGCAAAAGGGGCGGCGGCTTGCTTGTTCACTTCAATCTCTGCTGCTATCAGGCCGTTTTTGCTTCACTTCACAAAGCCATTAACGAATGCAATTTCAATTTTAATTTCTTCGTTCTCTTCATTTTTTTCTTTTCTCATGCAAAACTTCTATTAAACTACACTCTCGAATATATGCATCATATACAACAACAACTGCACGTCGAGGCAAATTTACCACAAAAATTTCCATCCTGAACAGAAAGAAAAACAGCTGTTCAAAATTGCCTCAATCAGCTGTTGTTTATTGGGCGGTACGAAAGTAATTAAATTTTTTTTTACGAATTTTAAATGCAAATTCTTTTTTCGATAATTGATCAAACTTAAACACTTCATATGTTCGTGTTTTGGCATTGTTTTCGGTGATAATTGTAAAATTTCAACTTCACTGATTCCATCAGCCGAAAACAACACTACTACTTTGATTTGGGATTGCTTTTAACAATTTAATTTTTTACTGCATTTTCATCAATTCAGTAAAAAGAATTCAATTTGATGTAAAAAGTCACAAAGTGGAAAAGCTTTCTCTAAATGCAATAAATAAATAAATAAATAAACAAAAAAAACAAATATCATCAGTTCCTAGATCTTAACGGAATGCATGTTGCACAATGTTCAGCAGTTGCTTTGATCACGCGGATTCACATTAGCGCACGGGATCGACAAAAACAGATTGAGAGAGTGAAAATAAAAAAAGAGAGGAAGAGATGAATTTTTAAATAATCAAAAAAGAAGACAAGAAAATAATAACGGCATTTTTTATAACAAGAAAAACATGAATGTTTATTTCATTGTTTTCTTTTTTGTTTGTTGTTGTTGTTGTTGTAATTTATTTTGCATAAAAAGGAAGAAGAGAAAGAAAAAATGAAGCAAAAGTTGTGCGTGCATATGCGCGCAGTATGTTAGATAATTTTCAACGTCGAGCTCGTTTGCGCACTGAATCGCACTCGTCCCCGTGGCTGGATATTACGCGTTTTTTGGAGTTGCGATAACAAGCTTGTTGGAAAAATTCACCCAAATCGTTGGGAACTCGCAACGCTTCGTTGAACATCAGCATCATGCCCGTGTGTTCTTTGACCGGGGAGGGCGTGGTCTGATTGCTGTTGGTCAAAGGGGACTCCTTTTCCACCGGACTCACTATCAAGCCGTGACTTTTTGCCGAAGCTTGACGATTCATCAACAACGCTTCGAGATCATCCTTCTTCAAATACATGTACGGTTGACTGTGCATCCACGACAATAGTTCTCGAGCCAACATTTGACGACCCGCACTAGTACCTCTTTCATATCCCTGCCTGAACGCATCATTTGCACCTGCAATTCATACGTCAAACACTATTTGCTTATTCAATTTTCAAATTATAGCTGTCTCACTTTTGTAAAAACGTGTTGTAGCTATCGCACTTTTTGTGAACGCCGCCCAAGTTGGGATGTGGAAGAGTTCAGCAACGGAATTTGCCACGCTGATAAAATCGCCATAAAAACGATCTTCGATAGCTTCGGCCAAATTCACATCCGCATTAGCATCGATTGTTGGGTCTTCAACAGCAACTGGACGCCGATATCGACGGGGCCCATCACCACAATCAGTCATTGAATTTAAAATCAACTGAAATCAACAACGCAAATAACAAATACAATTCATACCAAAAAATATATATATAAACTATGTGCATTTTTACATACAACGTATTATATTTCAAACTCATCACATCCGAACAAAGTAATATTTAAAATAATAATAATAATAATAAAACATCAATTCCGTGTGCTGAATGGAAAACAAAAATTCTGAAACAACTTGGAACCTTCATATTCAAGTATTTATTTTACATTGAAAAGCAAATAATTCACTAATGTCAACAAGACACTGTTTTCTATTCTTCCCAAATCTTAAAGGCGTTTCACAAAACGTCCACTTATCAATTCTGGTAAACAATACAAAACATAAAAAGTGAATTTTTAATTGTACGCATATCTTTGCAAGAAAAAAAAACTTATCACATTATTCATAATGCTGGCAATGATGATAACATTGAACTAAACGTCAACCACGTAAAATATTATTCCGCGAAATATGAAAAAAAAACCTATTCTTTCATCAGGTCAGTTTAAACTTGAAATCACACGAAAAAATACACGCAAAACAGTCATATGCAATCAAGTTGACTTCGAAAACTTGCTTCTCTATACGGAGAAAAATTTCATTCATATTCATATTTATTTCTTCAACGAAAATGATTCAAAACATGCGATGCAAATGAAACTCTCTCAATGTCAATTCAACAAAACGCTGAGCCGGAAATGGTGAAAAAAAATATCCAAAAATATCACTCACATTCTCAAAATTAAACATGGAAACTGATTAACATTAAAAAGGATAATTTTTCAATAAGAATAATAATAAATTTAATAAAATTACAAACCTGGTTAGTGTGTTGGCAAGAAGGACAAATTACCCAGAGATGACAAAGCAGTGATTTGCCTCAATACCACCGTCTGAGAAAACAAAATGCTGAACCAGTGCAATATTGAAACAAAACACCTAAATATATTGTTATTAAAAATCACTTGATAAAAAATAATTTCTACAGCGCGTAGTGGATAGATTCTAAAAATTGATAAGACAGACGCAAATTCAAATATAAACAGTACAGAACTGTTAGAGCAAAACAAAATCAACTGCAATTCTTTTTGAAAATGCTGACCGAATTCTGAAATCTTCCAATTTTAAATCAATCTTTCTCATAGACGTTTGTAAATTGGACTACAAAAAAACAAATGCATGCACAAATTCCCATGCAACGTACAACTGTTTCTTGCTTTTCGAGTTCGAAAATGAAGATCAACATACAAGTCAAATTTGCAAATTTAACAATTTAAAAAACAATTTATGAAATCACCATGCAATCAGAATTAACCTTGATATAGAATTTAAAAATCTGTTATTCAAGCTAGAGAATTGGTTACCGGACAAGGACAGCCTTGAGAAAAAAACAAACTGTATAAAAAATAACTAAAACTGCTCAAGAAATCGTAAATAATAATAAGAAGAAGAAAATACATCAAGCAAAAGTATCAAACGTAGTACATCTAATGAAAATTCTGATGCTACTAAATTGTTTTCATTCCAATCTGATTACTTACTTTCAGACAAACACAAACAACAACAACAACAAAGTCATCATTCTTATAAACAAGGACAAACAGAGATATCTGCAATTTATTTTCTCAATACATTCAACAATATAATCGAAAACTACACTGAGTGGTGAAAAAATTACTTTAAAAAAATTAATTTCAACAAATCAAAAAAAAATATAATCTATAAAACAAAGTAAACATAGGAAACCAAAAATTGTAATTTATTTTTATAAATTTATTAAATAAATTAAAAAAAAATTTTCTGAAGCGATTTAAAAAAATTGAGATAATGCTAAAATTACCAGTTCAATATAGCAAGCGAACACTTACCACGAATACTCAAGAATGAATATATAGCTCAATGTAAATGGTATACTGTAATTTAAAATGCAAGTATGATGTAAAACTAATGTGATGACACTATTAAATAAATTCAATAAAATCTCAAATTATGAATATTTTATTTTTTACGAACATATAATAATTAATTATTTTCATACATTTGAACAAAATGCAATAAAATATGATGGATCAAATTTTATGTACAATAAATCAGAAAAATAATGCGAATATTAAAATTATGAAAATTATTCAGGTATTTTAATAAAAATGATATTTTTTTATTTTTGTCATTTTTTATGAAGTATTATGAATTGTTATGACTGGTAAATCTGCGAAACAGTCAAAAATTGAAAACTATAGCTTTAAAAGGCAAATAACAAAATGGTTCACTTAATCAATACTGTACATGATTTGATTTCAAAATTTTAAACAATAAAATACAGTATACATTTGCGTTAAATATAATAAAGCAATTTCGAACACAAGCACAACTTTTGATACTGCTAAGGATTCTTGTGCAATACTTCATAGAATTTGCATGCAAGATGTAAACAAAATAAATGTAATATGCTGTGACGTGAAGAATTTGTATTCAATTTTCAGAAAATATGACGTAATACCAGTTGATTTTATTTTTACTTGTCCTATATATTTTGTTGATTGTCTGATAATTGTCCATTTACTTTTTAATATTAAAAAGTTGCTTTGTCGTTACAGCTGTTGTTAAAAAGTAAATTTCCATTTGAGTTTACCAAATACTTCATAAAGCAACATTCATTTGATTAATTAATGGATAAAGAAATATTGCCCATAAATACCCTTGCCTTTTCAATCTGAACCATGTCACAACGAATAAATATCAAACATAAAGGTGAAAATGTTTTAAAAAAACATCATTACTATTAAAAGCATCTGCGCACTGTTCATAGTGTATATCTACTTTAAATTTCCATATTTAAAGAAGGCCAAAATGACAACTTTTCAAAATGCTATTCTTTCGAAAGAACACATAAAAATTAGGGTAATGCAATCAAACAAAAATTTATTTTGTTCCTCAAATTTTTAAAGTATACTGCAACAAATAAATTAAAAATAATATATGAAAGGTACTATAATGCTAAGTACAGTATTGAAATAACTCAAGTAATTATTTGTAATTCAATGACAAATGTGATTATGTTTAAAAACGATGTTTAGCTAAATACGATCATTACTATCTTACGTATATTAACGTCAGGAACGTATATTTATAATACATGCAATATTCTCAGTGATTAACAAAGTAATTCAATTATTAAATATCACTGTTGGAAATTTTGTTCTATAATTAGACGCATGGCCGTGTCGTAGTTGCATCGTTCCAAAATATCATCACGTCAAAACTAGCGCACCTGTTCAGCTAAATCCGTTAGTACTTCAGAACTCGACTGTGTATTTGGTGAATTAGATGATGCAATAAATAAGCATTACGACTGGATTATTTCGATTGTGCGTGTGAGATAGTACATGATACAATAAGTACTGCGATTGTAACTTATATTACAAGCCACTTTTAAGTCACAATAGCAACTTGAATGCAAATACACTGATACCAACCGCTACCAAGTAATTACTCCATTAACTCACTTACGAACTGCCTCTTCTAGGTATTTCGTCCGCTCTTCTTCTATATCGTTCAACAGCTGGGAGATTACATCTGGGAATCCTAATCAAATGATAACAACCAAAAAAGTTAGACAGCAACAGTCAACTATCAAACGTAAACTAATGTAAACGAAACAATGCTAATCAAAGATATCCATCAAAAACTAATCCAAACATCAACATCCCGACCAAAACTGTAAATTATATATTTTTTCAATGTGGGCAAGGTTGCCACCGAATCAGCTATGGATACTTGGCTGCGCTTTCTTGATAATTTGTGAAATTATATTGTTCTAAGTGCATCTGGAAAAATCTTAATGACGATGGGTGACCAGCCTCTTCGATGACTGGCATACATCGCAGTCAAAGTGGAAACAACGAAAAGAAGCATATCCTTCATCAAAGAGATACAATGTCTTGCTTTTACAATTTCATCGAGCTTTGTGAAAAGTTCCCTGTCGACTACTTTAAACCCCTGAACTCACAGGCTTCTAAGAGATTGATTTATGTCTCGTTTGACAACAGATGTGGTTGAAGACAAAGGTATCTTTGCACTTGAATTGTCAATTGCAGGTGTCAATGCTGATTCTGACTTCTCCATTCACTGTGGAGAAATGCGGTTACATCCTAAAGTAGTAATTGCAACAGACCAGATGACTGATGACACTTTCACTAAATTTGTCTCGCCAAGTCTGCCATCGCATGTCGTTATGGAAAATGTAGGTCTGGTTGTTATGGCGATTTGTAAGACAATCGAGCAAGATATGATAGGCTAGCAGATGACTGCACGTTGTATAACAACTTAGCGCCATCATGAATATTGAATAGAGATGGAAAGAAAATTTTGAAAGGAACCGATTTCACTATGGAAAAGAGTTTGCCATCCAGAGGCCAGAATCGCAAGACTAGACCCAGATCAGAGACTTAAACCGCGCCGGATGGAGGCATTTATCCACGACCGACAGCAGGACCACGATTCAGTTGCCAGTCGCCCGTGCAATGGGGCACGAAAAGAAAGGAAAGGCACGGATGGTCAATTGCTTGTTAGTCTTCCCCCTGACGTTGCGGACGAGTTGGAATTACAAAGTCCGACGCGCTATGACCGCACAGATGTGAACGGCTTCAACGCGAGAATCGCTAATGTTCGTCAACTACGGTTCCGCCTCACCCCTGTACATCCCGATGTCTGAAAGAGGGAATTGAGTTGACGGCCCTTAATATCACCGAAATAGTCTGCCGAATATTTGTGATGACCTTATTGCCAAGGAACTTCTCAACATCGCTGCATCGACCTTGGATGGAAGCTACAATCTCATCTGGTCGCTATCCTCCTCCGCTTTAGTTCATCCCGAATCTGGATACAAGCGGACATCGAAAAGATGTATCTGCAAATCGGCCGTCTCTAAGAAGATCGAGAGCTGTGTCGGTTTATGTGGCAAAAAGCGATTCTAGAGCTCCTGCATAGAAGATAGACATCGGATCGGTAACCAATCTTCTCCTCCTTGGCCATGATGGTGATGGGACACCACGCGAAGGGTCGCGAAAACGTTGACGGCACTGACCGACAAGGTTTTATCAGACATTTATGTAGACCACCTCAAGACAGGTTGCGACCGAAATGAAGAGACCCAAACTCTAGTCCTGCAGGTCTCTGAAGTCATGAGCACTGGCGGTTTTGTGAAGAAAAAAACGGCTAATAATGACCCAGCAGCTGTCGCCTACTTACCTTCGGAGGCAGTGTCTCCGGTCGAAATGAACCCACTGTGGAAAGCCCTCTGTCTCTATTGGAACCGCCTGAGAGACAGGCACTCTGGCGTTCATGCCACCCGGCAGAGATAAATCCCCTGATATCCACATATCTCATACGTCGCGCCGTTCACCATCTGAGCAAAGAAGTTGCTCTGGGCCGTTTGACTCATGGACATCAAGAAATGTTCTTTTCTGTACAGAATTACATTCACCATTTGATCACAATAAAAGCAAATCAATGACTCATCCGAAAATCTGTTAAATATTAATCAGCGCAAACACAATAATAAATTGCTATTCCCCGTAGTAAAATTCTAATTTTTCATTTTAAATTATCACATAATCACACCATTTCCAGCTAAAAAATTCAAATTATTAAATATTCAAAATCATCCGCCGTACAGTCAAACTTGGATAAGAGCAAATGGAATTTGGCAAGAATCTCCATAAACTTATCCAAGTTGCGCACTTATCGAAAATGGGGAATTATGCAGAGTAATTGAAAGGAGCAACAACTTCACATTTATGAATATGTTTCATGCAAAAAATGTATATTTATTTGAAATAAAATAGTCGGAAATGTGGGTTGAAATTATATTTTGTGACACTAGCATTACAATCTGATCTTCAATTCAGTCTAGGTTTGTCTGATTTTGCTGTTTTTGCAAAAATACGACTGAATTGCCACCATATCTGCGACAGCTTCCTTGTGAGTAACTTCCTGGGAAAGCAGAAGTTGTTCAGACTTTGGGCTAGATCACATTGTTTATGATAAACGTACTTATTCTAATATAGCGAATAGTAAACTTCATCATGTATGAATAGTTGCTATGGCTGATGACAAACGTAAAGCGACTGGGAATGTGCCTATTGTCTATTTGAGGACTATGTATTGCGAACAGTAAATCTCGTGTGCCTCAGCAAAATGATGCATTTAACCAAGTTTGGCACTAATCTAGTGTGCACCTAACCAAGTTCGACTGCAGATGAAAACATTTATTTTAATAAAATTTATAAATTCCAATGAACTTTTGCATCATAAAAATTATTTTATTTTGAAATATTTCATAAACATTTTTAAATTAGGAAAACAGCGTCATATTCATATACAAACAAGTCAGTCAAAACTTATGAATTTTATGTGAAAGATAATAGAATAAACTTCAGAAAGCAGTTAAAACATACATGAAATGCAAAAATGAATAAGAAAATAAGTGATAAAAAATGACAATTATGGTAGTTATTCAGTGCTCATTTCAACGGCAGTAGTACAGCCAGATATAAACTGGCTGTAGCGAGATTGGAAGAACTTCACATACAGTATTTCAACTCCAAAACAGCTCGGCGTGAAAAGCGAAAGGAAGAAAATGCATTTCGGTAACCAATAGATTGCAATAAACAGAAGATTGTAGCCAGCAAATAAATCAAAAATTGTAAACAAACCAAAAATAACCCAATAAAACATCCACTGCTTGCATTTGCTTTTCTCAATGGATTCCATCTCTGCTAAAGTTTTCATTACTGGATAGACAATGCAAATCAAGTCGCACAACAATTTTACTGCAGGGTTGTATATAGCCAACAGCATACAAATCACACCAGCCAGCACAATCGCAGCTTGATAACGACTTCGACCACTTTTTTGCTCAATTTTACCAAAAAGTTTGCCAACCAATGCGCTGTCATCATTGATGGCATCGGCAACATCCTTGCAAATACTTCGGACAATTTTTTCCATTTTCAAGCAATCGAAAAAGCAACCGTTCAATTGGAAGAACGAGAACAAACTAATTTTCAACCATTAAGCCATCTATACAGTTATTTGAAACTTTAAAATAAGCTGACTGAAATTTTATTGTTTAAATTTAAACAAAACTTTCAACATATGAGTTTAAAGTTTTGAAACAAGTATATATATATAATTAAATGACATGTGACAGATATTGAGATAAAAAATAAATTTAGTAATAAAAATTATAAAGCATATAATGCATAAAGAATGAAAAATTATTCTCTTAATCGATAATTTTCAAATAATATTTCAGTCAAATCTGAAATTGCAAAACTTTGTAATACTAAAAATGTTTGTAACTGGACAACAAGCAATATGTAAAAACATAAGGACCTGGAATGCGTTTTTTCACAGTCATTTCTTAAAATAATTTTTTACACATATTACATCAAAATGTGAACATGCTCATTAAATTCTAAATATTTTACTCTGAATTTTATTTCAAACTGCTATAATTTTGTGTTGTATTTCTTTTCTGCAAATCATGAAACATCAATTTGAACTAATAAATAAAAGAACTTTTAAAATTCCTAAGTAACTCATAATCACATATTCTAAGTTGGAGCAAACCATTTAATCTTAAAATCTTGTTATTTGAAATTATGTGTGACATAAACTTTTATGTCTGTTTAAATGAATAATAAATTGTTGTAATTTGTATGTAGTTTAAAACGCTGTTATAATAATGCAAATCTCATCAGAAACGGAGAGTCACTGATCTCTGTAATTGACCGGCTGCTGAAATGGTGCTTTAGAAGATCTGAATTTACTATTCATCATAAACATTTATTCAAATTTCACACTTATTTCTCGCTTACTAGCAGAAGAAGAATATGTCTTATGTATCTCGAAGTGGCATGCAACTTACATTAGCTTGCCACAATATTTAAACAGCATCCGCATGGAAATTGACAGAGAACAAAGAGAAAATAACAGTATACCAAAAGTTATTTTTAGCATTTACATTTGAGAAAAATTTGATTAATTTTTCATTTGTTCGGTCAAAAATTCAAGCTGTTGTTTCAAGAAAACTTTGGTTTAGTAGTAAGTTCGCCTTCATTCCTTATTTGCTAGGTGTTTACTGAAAGTGTATTTGCCTTCTGGTCCTATGATAGGTGAAGCACACTTATTTGCTTATTATAGATTTGTTTGTTTTTCCTCCTCAAACCATTTCCAACGTTATGAAATTTAAATTCTACTTTGTCGTGTTAATGTGACTTTGATTTGACATGTGATGTATTTCATTGCTACAACAAAGCTTCTTCTGCAGTTGAACATCATCACATATTTCATCCATGTAAACACTGGTACTCAATATATAGCAGGCTTCTGCATGCCAATAACTTGGTCAACATCATTTAGTCTCTAAGTCACTGCTAAGTAATGCGGACTTACGCTCTACCACGAATTCTGGAATACCCTTTGCTATAAGAAGTTTTTCCTTAACCTTTCAGGCCAGCATTTATTTCTGTGAAACAATCTTTTTTTAAATATGCGTTTTAAACATGTTATGGTGTGTGTATGATAATTTTAATAGGATTTATTGCTGCAATAATATTATTGCCATTTTTAGAGCTGTATCAAAAGTGATGCACTGGGCCTCAAAGGAGTACACGTTTCTATAACTAAGTGTGCATACGTTTATTGTTCTTATGTACGCAGGCATGCAATAATTGGCATACAAATAATTAGTTATGAAATTCTGTAAAGCAGTTTCTGTTGTTACTTAGGCATAGGTAAACACTGCATTTTTTGCACAGGCACGTAGCTAATTTAAAGCACAGTCTGCATCTTCTTAATGTTTGAGTGATTTTTGGTCAGTGGCTAGTTTAGTCCTCTGCTACTTCTCTTGAGACGTCAGTTGGTCGTCTTCCCAATCGTCTTGACGTTAGGGGTGGCGTTGGAGAAGACGCACGAGAATGGCTCCTGGAAGTTGCAATACGCTTGTTCACAAGACACAAGGATTGACTAACTTGGCAAGTGAAGCTTAGTAGGTTCAATGTGCCTGTGCATGTTCCAGGCATCTCTTTTCTGTCCCTCTTATACAGTTGCCATGCATCTGTCATGGCAGTGCTGATGATCCAAAAGAAAATGCGACGGGTCCATTTTCGACTTTTGTGTTCGATACGGTATAGAGCAGCAAGCATGTTGTTCAGGTCTATGCCACCCATATTCATGTTGTAATTTTTTAAACAACCGGAGGCAATCTCAAGCGGGCTTCTGTTAATTCCTCATTAATTGGCGTCTTCTATACTAATGTGTAAATGCAATTTTTTCTCAGGTTTTATGCATCTTCTTTACTTCCACTTTACTGAAAGATTAAAAATCTTAAAAGTTGGTTCATATATTCTTCATTAGTCGTGACATTTATCATTATTTTAGTGAACCGAACTTTCCATGGTAGATTTATCTTCCACACAGTGTAGCGACTCAGTAATTACCATCTTCAGTGATTTGATTTTACATTGCAGGCCACTGGATCCCCGTAGTAATATGCATCAATGGTGACGTAGATATTCTTATCAAGATTGTCCCTTTTTGATGTCACTCATCCACTAGTTGCATCTTAAGGCGTTTTAGCTCATCCAGCCAGTCTCAACTTTATGTCTTGATGGAAATTAGACTGTAATCTTGATATTATATAGCAATTTGGGGGCAAAATATGAAGCATTATATTTATTCCACATATGCATATATGCCTATTTAACAAATAACCGATATATTGCTTTCTTCCTGAAGTTTTTCTCCATTATGAATTGCTGAATTATTTCGTGTTTTCTCAGCATTGCGTTGACTAATAATTTTCTCAACTGATGGTGTCTGATTCACTGATGCCATAAATCATTCATCTTCTTCTGATGACACCTTTCTTATATGCAGAACGATTTCTGTGATTTCAATTTAAATTGTATCTAAGGTTAATTTTCTGAGATGCGTTCTTTTTCCAAGTCTTTTAAAATATCTTTTGGTCTTTTGTTTGAATATAATCAAACTGATGTGTTCAATGTCTTTTTCCTTCAATTGTCGTTTCCCTTTTTCTTTTTAAAGTCATGAAAGTCGTGTGGTTAATTATTCAAATGAAACCTGAGCAAAATGGCGTTTTTCATATTGCATTCATGCAAATATCACCTTTGACAGCAAAAGACTGTACTTTTGTTTCCACATTCATTTCAATGTTTTGAATTTGTGATTGTACTTATCTGAGAAGGCATCAATCGAAAAATTAAATTTTGGATAGCACAGAATCTACTGATTTATCGTACTTAAATGCTTCATTCAGCAGTACAAAGTATACCATAGTATAACACAAAAGAACAATATAACATAATATAATGCAATGCAATACAATACAATACAATACAAACCAACAATATAATGAACTGAAACTGTATGAATACGATTAACATTATTCAACTGAAACTGTAAGACCAATAAAAAACGGTACAAGAGTGAATAAAAGTAAATAATGCAGTTGTGCAGAAAAGGCTGGCACTCAATAATTCTCCTCCTTGGGTACTAGGTATGCCACAGATCTCAGGAACTGCTCCATTGTGCGCGTACCGCCATCGTATTCTGCAGTCAACGCTGTTATGCGTTGCTGCAGTTCTTCATATTTCTTGTTTTTTACCTGTAAATCATTGGCGGTAACGCGACCTGATATCACGTGTTGAATCAACGTTTCCGTTGAAACCTGCTGCTCATCGATCAGCAACTGGAGCAGTTCATAAAAGCCGAGGTGCCGCTTTCCCGCAAGTCGGTTTATTTTGAAGTGCCAGCCTTCCAAATCATTGTTTGTGCGAATATTTACATTATATACATTCCACAGCGGGAGTCTGTCAGGGGGCATCCATTCCACTCGAAAATAATTGAACAAAACTGCTACTGAACCCGTAGCATCTCTGCCAAGCAGTTTTACGACAGCAGCTACATCATGAAACGGCAAAAAAGCCGTTGCCAGCAACATTTTGACTTTTTTCTTCGTTGCCGCTTCATGGATGTAGCTGGTTCGCATCCCAAGATCCGTCACCTTCCAGAGAACTGCTTGGCAGAAATGGAAATAACAGCCTTGTATGTTGACCCCCGGAAATGTTCCCTGCAATGCAGGGATCAGGGCGGTCTCAAAATCGCAAATTACTGTTTGCGGCTGAAGGACCACACCTAACGCTGCCGCCTTTAAAATTAAATTATCGAAATTTTCACGATACGTGGAGAGATCTTTATGGACGGTTAAACAATAAACAAGTGGCACTAATTTACCAGCAATAAAAACATGGATGGTGAACAATTTGCTGGTACCATTCTGGAACTATGTTGAAAGTTCCATCCATGGACCAGACAGAATGATCAGATAAAATGGATAAATTTTCTTCTGTAAAAAATATTAAAATAGAAATTTATACATTATTATACAATAATAATGCATAATAAGAAAAAAATGGCGACCAAACTCCGTCATTCGCCAGTATGGTGGAATTTCCAGCTACTAACTAGTTGGCGGAAGTCTTGAAATCTTCCTGCCCGTTTTCTGTACATGGCCGTCTTCACACTTTTATACGTTGGAAATTGATCGGCAGTTTTCAAATCAGCAGATGCACTGCTGGCTTCTTCATGGTAAATTTGCTTCATTTATTCCGCTGCCCGTCGCTTCAAAGCATTTATCTTCTTTGTTTTATATAAGATGTCATTATCAGGGGTGCAATCATCTGCATGAGGAACGGAACTGAATTTGGATTTGAACCCCTACATCCTTTTTCTATCAGCATGATAAATTTGAATTGAAATAACAGAAATGAGATACTTAATAAAATATTATTTACCTGTCGCCAAATCCACTGTTTTTCTTCAATGTTTGTGTGTTTGACATGATAAACTGTGCCTTGATGGAATAAATTACAACTTCTTAATTCATTTAAAACCAAATAAATGTAAATCGTCAGCCATGAAACACAACAGAAGAATCAAAGTGAAGTCAAGCACAGAAAACAGAAAAGTGGTAAAATGGTGAAAACAGGGTTCGCTTCTGATTATATATATATATATATATATATATATATATATATCTGATGCATAAAAATGCGTTAAGATAAAGGTTAATGCAACCATTCAAGTAGTGGGTTGTATTATATTTGTAGTGCATGGCATTGTACTTGTATTGTATTGTACTGTTTTTCTATTTTTTCATCGTAATTTCATTCTCTTGCTTTTCTCAGTCTGAGAACAACAGAATTATTACAAAACAGTCAAAAAGTTAGCATCCACGTCTGCAGCGGTCACTACTTTGGTGGTCAGTTATCAGCAACACGAGATAGGAAACCAATATTAGGCAAATAAAATGAAATAAAATTCGATAAATACAGCAAAGTAATATTTGGAAAATAGAATGCAGGGGACTGACCACAAATAAAATTTAGATTCGCGCGTCCAAGCAGTAGCCAATGAAATTTTACTGCGAAAATGTAGGCTGAGGTAGAGGGGAAATCGGTTCTATCCCTTAATAAAATGTCATCCGTAATGTAGGAATATAACTGCAGTCGAACATGGATAAGAACACATGGAATTTGGCAAGAATCTCCATGAACTAATCCAAGTTGCGCACTTATCGAAAATTGGGAATTATGCAGAGTAATTGAAAGGAGCAACAACGTCACATTTATGAATTGGTTAAATGCGAAAAAATGTCCATTCATTTGAAATAAAATAGTCAGAAATGTAAGTTGGAATTCTATTTTGTGGCATCAGCGCTAGCAGTTACCCCTCAATTTAGTCTAAGTAGACCGATTTATGCTGTTTTCGTGAAAATATGACCGAATTGCCACCAAATCTGCGGCAGTTTCTTCTGAGTCACTTTCTTGGAAAACAGAAGTTGCTTTGACTTTGGGCTAGTTGACGTTGTCTGTGAGATGCTTGCTTTTTCTAATATAGTGAATAATAAACTTTGTTCAGTATGAATGGCTGATATGGAGGTTTGGTCCCACTTCGGCTCAATTTTATTCCCATTCGGTCCCACTGTTCATTTATTGGTCGTTGTCCTCGCTATTTTATTAGTCCGTAATCTCGCTATTTTATTAGACCGTAAAGTCTTTTTCGTATTGGTTTTCCTTGTCTTATTGTGCATTGATTGCCGATTTTACCTGTGCGAGCAATAGTAACAATTCTACTTTTCATTGAGACACCTATTCCCGTTAGATTTTACCCATCCTTTTAATAGTCTCGTGCCTTCCAATATGGAATTATATCTTGGTTCAAAAATTCCACTGTCTACTCAGAAGATTTCTTTCAAAGTTTAAAAATATTCTTAAGGAAACAAATTGAATTTAGGTTGTG
>NW_003526940.1:2023683-2025331 GCF_000181795.1 Trichinella spiralis
TTTGATTTGTGATTGTACTTATCTGAGAAGGCATCAATCGAAAAATTAAATTTTGGATAGCACAGAATCTACTGATTTATCGTACTTAAATGCTTCATTCAGCAGTACAAAGTATACCATAGTATAACACAAAAGAACAATATAACATAATATAATGCAATGCAATACAATACAATACAATACAAACCAACAATATAATGAACTGAAACTGTATGAATACGATTAACATTATTCAACTGAAACTGTAAGACCAATAAAAAACGGTACAAGAGTGAATAAAAGTAAATAATGCAGTTGTGCAGAAAAGGCTGGCACTCAATAATTCTCCTCCTTGGGTACTAGGTATGCCACAGATCTCAGGAACTGCTCCATTGTGCGCGTACCGCCATCGTATTCTGCAGTCAACGCTGTTATGCGTTGCTGCAGTTCTTCATATTTCTTGTTTTTTACCTGTAAATCATTGGCGGTAACGCGACCTGATGTCACTTGTTGAATCAACGTTTCCGTTGATCCCTGCTCATCGATCAGCAACTGGAGCAGTTCATAAAAGCCGAGGTGCCGCTTTCCCGCAAGTCGGTTTATTTTGAAGTGCCAGCCTTCCAAATCATTGTTTGTGCGAATATTTACATTATATACATTCCACAGCGGGAGTCTGTCAGGGGGCATCCATTCCACTCGAAAATAATTGAACAAAACTGCTACTGAACCCGTAGCATCTCTGCCAAGCAGTTTTACGACAGCAGCTACATCATGAAACGGCAAAAAAGCCGTTGCCAGCAACATTTTGACTTTTTTCTTCGTTGCCGCTTCATGGATGTAGCTGGTTCGCATCCCAAGATCCGTCACCTTCCAGAGAACTGCTTGGCAGAAATGGAAATAACAGCCTTGTATGTTGACCCCCGGAAATGTTCCCTGCAATGCAGGGATCAGGGCGGTCTCAAAATCGCAAATTACTGTTTGCGGCTGAAGGACCACACCTAACGCTGCCGCCTTTAAAATTAAATTATCGAAATTTTCACGATACGTGGAGAGATCTTTATGGACGGTTAAACAATAAACAAGTGGCACTAATTTACCAGCAATAAAAACATGGATGGTGAACAATTTGCTGGTACCATTCTGGAACTATGTTGAAAGTTCCATCCATGGACCAGACAGAATGATCAGATAAAATGGATAAATTTTCTTCTGTAAAAAATATTAAAATAGAAATTTATACATTATTATACAATAATAATGCATAATAAGAAAAAAATGGCGACCAAACTCCGTCATTCGCCAGTATGGTGGAATTTCCAGCTACTAACTAGTTGGCGGAAGTCTTGAAATCTTCCTGCCCGTTTTCTGTACATGGCCGTCTTCACACTTTTATACGTTGGAAATTGATCGGCAGTTTTCAAATCAGCAGATGCACTGCTGGCTTCTTCATGGTAAATTTGCTTCATTTATTCCGCTGCCCGTCGCTTCAAAGCATTTATCTTCTTTGTTTTATATAAGATGTCATTATCAGGGGTGCAATCATCTGCATGAGGAACGGAACTGAATTTGGATTTGAACCCCTACATCCTTTTTCTATCAGCATGATAAATTTGAATTGAAATAACAGAAATGAGATACTTAATAAAATATTATTTACCTGTCGCCAGAT
>NW_003526940.1:2025341-2026137 GCF_000181795.1 Trichinella spiralis
GAATGTTCTATGAAAATCTTTCTTGTTAGCAATCAAAGAATTTTATTTTCAAACTTTCACAAAGTTTTGTCTTCCTTTCAGCAGTGTTACTGTTTAAAGTCGTATATTTTATTTAAATAGAAAATTAAAAATCTGAAATATTATTTACAAGTCAAAAAAACAAATTTATTTATATATTTCGTGTAAATTCTAAACTATTTCAACATCTGAACAAAACCGAGTAGTGCGTTGGTGAACACTTAAATTGCCATCTATTCTCATTTCCATTTGCAACCTTTCAGTGTATATATTTTAATGATAACGAAATATTAAAACTTTCCGCATCAAAAGCAGCGTCTGTGATGTAGCTGATCTGTTTGATGTTGCATTTCAAATTACATTTGAACTTGGTTATAAGTGAGCATGGATTTTGGTAAGAATTTTCATGCACTTATCCATTATTTTATCGTTTAATTAAATAAAGGGAATTTTTTCAGCCAAAATCTTATGCACTTAACCAAGTTCGACTGTATTTTATATAAAATGTATGAACGTCAAACAGGATTTTTCATACAAACAACAAAACTCATCGACGTGTATAAAAAATATATATATAGATGTTTGTTTCGTAATGAAGGAAACTTTGTAAATATTAAAGTAAAATTCTCAGATTGTAAACAAGAAAGATTTAAATAGAACACTCCCAGTAAAATCAAGAAATTAATCAAATACTAATAACAATTAAGTAGTTGTCATTCCTTGGTTTAGCTGGGAAGCTGCAACTGTGAACAATTGTCAATTGTGCATCTCCCTTTGT
>NW_003526940.1:2026151-2174314 GCF_000181795.1 Trichinella spiralis
TAAAATCGCCTTTACCAACAAATGTGATGTGACGAGAAAAGCGAAGAATGTTTGACAAAGGCATATGCGTGAAATCATGCGTAAAATTAAGTGAAATTGCGAGCTAACGCGTAACGTTAGCATTAGTGCCATTTGTAACCCGGAAATTGAAAGTGTTGCTGCAACGTTCCAGATTTTTCAAACAGATTATTCAGTATTCTGACATTACACCCGGAAATCTTGATAAATCAAATCTTGATAAATTTCAACATGCAGCAAATTTATTTACAAACAGTGGGAGCAGATTTATATATCAGTTGGAAAATCGGTAATAGACCACTTAGGGTACGGATGGTACATTCAAGGTTGTACCAATGATATCAATAGCATTTTACCATCCATCAAATTGTGGCGAGTAAGCTGGTGCCAGTAGTCTGTTGCTATGTACGGTTAAAGATATTGGCAAATAAGAGTTTATTTTTCAAGCTTCAATAAACAAAGCGGCTGTCCTTAGCGTCAATCTTTATCCACAAACAATAATTTGTAATTTTGAAATCACCCTGATACCACTTTGTTAATGTCGTTCACTGATATGTTGTTTATTAGTGTTGTTGTTGCTGCTGTTGGCTAGTGAAAAATGAAAATCACTATTTAACTTATTTTTTTTGTACTGTTTTTTCTGAATTGTTACTATCGCATTTGATATAACGTCACTTTGATACAATAAAATATAGAATAATGATAAAAATTATTTTCAAAAATACTGATAATGAAAAAGTATAGACTACACAACAAATAATATATTTAAATAAACAAAATTTCAACGAATGACGAAACTTCAAGCAGACAATAAAATTTTGGAATAATAAACATTTTCATTTTTTATGTTACGTCACTATTATTAAAGTTACGTAATCCTAAATGGAATGTTTGAACCAATGAAATGAAAAAATATTACAGCTAATCACAAGGGAAAGATTTGAATCAATGAGCAATAAGACAAGGAAAACCAATACGAAAAAGACTTTACGGTCTAATAAAATAGCGAGATTACGGACTAATAAAATAGCGAGGACAACGACCAATAAATGAACAGTGGGACCGAATGTGAATAAAATTGAGCCCAACTGGGACCATCCCTTTTGCATTATGTAATGTATTGTGATCCTAAGCGATCAAAATATCTACAAAAGAACGCGCAGGAACATGATTACAGTAGTTTCCACGTCACCAGTGTCCGTGCGTAGCTGTTTTCCGTGTTCGCTCTGTGTGCGTTGATTTCCCTGTGTGTGCGTTATCTTTGTGTGTAATCTCTTGTGCGTTATATATTAGCTTGGTATTGTGTTGTCATTAGAAGTAAAGTCTCTATATACTTAATCAGTTCTCATACACAACATTGGCGACGAGGATGGGATTCATTAAAAAGGTACGTTGTTACCCGTATGACTACTGATTAACATGTTGGGCCACATCGAAGAGTTTGATATCTCTAAGCCAAAAGAATGGACGGCATACGCGTCCCGTTTGATTTTCTTCTTAGAGGCTAATAACGTGACTGATCCCGCGAAGAGAAGAGCCGTACTTTTGAGCTCTTGTGGTGGAGCAGTTTTCAACCTAATTCAAGCTCTCATTTCACCAGCTAGTCCTAATGAAAAATCTTTCGATGAGATTCTGTTCGTTTTAGAAGAACATTTCTCTCCGCAACCATCTGAAATTGCGAAACGCAATGCTTTCTATAAGCGAAATCAGAAAATTGGGGAATCAATTTCTGATTTTGTAGCTGATCTTCGTCGGTTAGCCCAAGGTTGCAATTTTTCAGATTTAGAGATTATGCTGCGTGATCGACTGGTTATTGGCTTGAGAGATGAAGAATTACAGCTCCGTCTGTTTTCTCGAAAAAATTTGACCTTCGAATCAGCCCTGGAAGAAGCACTATCAGCAGAAGCCGCCGCTCAACATACCTGAGAAGTTCGTGCTTCAGACAACACGTCATCTAACGTTTATCAAATACAAGCGAAAACAGCAAAACAAGCTACGATATGCCAGAGTTGTGGAGGCACACACATTCGATCTCAGTGTCGTTTCAGAAACGCTCGCTGCAGAGCTTGTCAGAAAGTCGGGCATATAGCGAAAGTTTGCCGGAGTAAAGCGAACCGACAGAGAAAAACAAACTTCAAGCACACAGCAAACTCATTAGCATCCGTTGACAAGCTGGCCTCAAGGTTTCCTGATTCACTGCTACTAAACAATCTCAGAGCATCGGCGAAACGTGATCAATCATGCATGTCGTCACGAAAGATTAGAGTAACCGTTGTCATCGAAAACTTTCCGTGCGAAATGGAAAATGACACTGGCTCAGAATACACTATTCTTTCTGAATATGTTTTCCGAAAGTTGTCACAAGAAAGAAAAATTCGGTTGGAATCGATCACTCTTAAACTCGCAACTTTTCAGGGAGAACTGGTAAAAGTGAAAGGAAGCTGTTCGGTAAATGTGCAATATGGAAATATCCATCGCACACTGACGCTTATTGTCGCGAAAGGCCACTGTCCAAATCTGCTCGGACTTAATTGGTTTGAACCGCTTGGCATACATCTAAGCGGTGTACATCATTTGACATCAACTCCTCCACAAATTTCAGAAGTATTGCGAAAATACCGATCTGTATTCACAGAGGAATTGGGTATGTACGTTGGAAAACCAGTATCTTTAGACTTGGATCCAAACGTTACGCCGATTTGCATGAAGGCGCGAAAGGTTCCCTTTGCACTGAGAAAAAAAATTGATGCGGAATTGGATAAGCTGGATGAACAAGGAGTTCTAGAACCAGTAGATCATCCAGTTTGGTCGACTCCAATCGTCACACCAGTGAAACTTGACGGAACCGTACGCATTTGTGGAGATTACAAATGCACTATAAATAAGGCTTTGAGAAAGCACGCCTACCCGATACCTGCTGTCAATCAATTGTTAGCGTCACTTTCAGGAGGAAAAGTTTTCGCTAAATTAGATTTAGCACAGGCATATCAACAATTGACAGTTGACGACGCTACAGCCGAAGCGCAAACAATCATCACTCATCGTGGCGCTTTTCGAGCCAAACGTTTGCAATTTGGCATCAGCGCTGCCCCTGGAATATTTCAAAATGTCATTGATAAAACCGTCGCTGGCATTCAAGGAGTGTTGCCATACTTCAACGACATCCTCATTGCAGCAAGTGATGAGAAAGAGCTAGCAAATCGTCTGGAAACCGTTCTTCACCGCTTCCCAAAAGCAGGACTGCGACTTAAATCAGATAAGTGTAAATTCTGTCTTCCGCGCGTTGAATTTTTAGGCTTCGAAGTTGACGCAACAGGAATCCATCCTGCTAAAGCAAAGGTGCAAGCAATTCAAGACGCTCCGACTCCAAAAAATAAACAACAACTGCAAGCCTTCTTGGGACTTCTAAACTTTTACCATTCATTCCTCAAGAACAAGGCTACTGTTGCAGAACCGCTACATCGTCTGCTTGACAAAAATGCGAGGTGGACATGGACCGGCAAGCACAAAAAAGCTTTCAAAGATGTCAAAAGATTGTTGTCATCCGATGCGGTTCTAACACATTACGATGGTAAAAAGCCGTTGGTATTAGTATGCGATGCATCGCCACATGGTATTGGCGCCGTTCTTTGCCACAAGTTGTCATCAACGCAAGAAATTCCAATTGCGTTTTATTCACGAACATTATCCGCGACCGAAAGGAATTACGCACAAATTGATAAAGAAGCATTGGCAGTTATTGCTGGCGTAAAGAAATTCCATGAGTATCTGTATGGTCGTCAATTCACCATCATAACAGATCACAAACCACTGTTGGGAGTGTTCGTGCCAAAGAAGGAAACACCTCAAATTCTGTCACCAAGAATGTTACGTTGGTCGATTCTTCTGAATGCATACGATTACACCATAAATTACCGACCCGGCAAAGAAATAGCAAATGCAGATGCACTAAGTCGTTTGCCAAAGCAGTCAACAGAAAATGATGACTCACACAACTCAGTTATTCTTTTATTAGAGACTATAGACAATTTCCCGCTTCACAGCAAGGATATTGCACGAATAACTGCAAAGGATCCGATTCTCACACGAGTTCTAAGCTGGGCATGGAGGAGATGGCCGAAATCTGTATCAGACGAACGACTGAAACCTTACGTGACGCGCCAACATGAAATCTCAATTCACAATGGTTGTTTGCTATGGGGCAGTAGAGTGATAATCCCACTCCAAGCACGTCACAAAATTCTCAAGGAATTGCACATAGGTCATCCAGGCATCGTACGTTGGTGGCCAAAAATGGACAGTGAAATCGAAAATTTGGTAAGAACATGCGAACAGTGCCAACAGTCGAGAGCTTCGCCACCACACGCGCCTGTGCACAAGTGGGAATCTCCAAGAACTCCGTGGTCTCGCATACACGTTGACTTAGCAGGCCCTATTTACGGCAAGAATTTCCTAATTGTCGTGGACGCCTTCTCCAAATGGCGTGAAGTCAGAGTACTGAAAAACACGACATCCGAATCAGTGATATCATGCCTGAGACAAATTTTTAGTACCCATGGACTCCCTGACATTATCGTCTCCGATAATGGTACACAGTTCACTTCCCACACCTTTCAGGAATACTTAAACAAAGGTGGTATCAGGCACATCACGTCCGCCTCCTTTCACCCGTCGTCAAACGGTCAAGATGAAAGGATGGTCCGTATTACGAAGGAATGCCTAAAGAAGATGACACAACGTGACTGGGAATACAACCTCGCGAATTTCTTATTTTGCCAACATGTCACTCCTTGCACGACAACTGGCAAAGGCCCGGCTGAACTTCTGATGAACCGCAGACTCTGAACTGTTCTGGACTGATTACAACCAGACGTAGTACTGGAAGACCTTGATAAAAATTTTGAAAAGGTACGCACATTCCAAACTTACGATCAGGTATACGCTAGGAATTATTCTTCGGAGAAAACCTGGAAACCAGCGACAGTTGTGACTCAGACAGGCCCACCGTCCTACCAGGTACAGACCGAAGACGGTCAACTGTGGCCCAGACACATAGACCAGGTGAGAAAACGCTATGTGACTGCTGAACATAATTACAGTGCAGAGAAAATCGAATCACAGGAAGATAAAACTGGAGAAAAAAACAGTTGAAGTTATACCTGAGGAAGATACAGCAGTTGTCACAACACAAAGAGAAGAAAATGCGGCAGCGTCACCATCACCTGATATTGAAAGTATTGGACAAAAGAGATCGTCTACGCGTAAAAGAAGACCGCCAGAACGGCTCAAAGACTACGAATGTTAAGGGGGAAGGGATGTAATGTATTGTGATTCAATGCAATCAAAAATATCTACAAAAAGAACGCGCAGGAACATATTACAGTAGTTTCCACGTCACCAGTGTCCGTGCGTAGCTGTTTCCGCGTTCGCTCTGTGTGCATTGTTTTCCCTGTGTGTGCGTTATCTTTGTGTGTAATCTCTTGTGCGTTATACATTAGCTTGGTATTGTGTTGTCATTAGAAGTAAAGTCTCTATATACTTAATCAGTTCTCATACACAACACATTATAAGAATTATTTTATTTTGTAATATTTCATAAACATTTTTAAATTAGGAAAACAGCATCATATTCATATACAAACAAGTCAATCAAAACTTATGAATTTTATGTGAAAGATAATAGAATAAACTTCAGAAAGCAGTTAAAACATACATGAAATGCAAAAATGAATAAGAAAATAAATGATAAAAAATGACAATTATGGTAGTTATTCAGTGCTCATTTCAACGGCAGTAGTACAGCCAGATATAAACTGGCTGTAGCGAGATTGGAAGAACTTCACATACAGTATTTCAACTCCAAAACAGCTCGGCGTGAAAAGCGAAAGGAAGAAAATGCATTTCGGTAACCAATAGATTGCAATAAACAGAAGATTGTAGCCAGCAAATAAATCAAAAATTGTAAACAAACCAAAAATAACCCAATAAAACATCCACTGCTTGCATTTGCTTTTCTCAATGGATTCCATCTCTGCTAAAGTTTTCATTACTGGATAGACAATGCAAATCAAGTCGCACAACAATTTTACAGCGGGATTGTATATAGCCAACAGCATACAAATCACACCAGCCAGCACAATCGCAGCTTGATAACGACTTCGACCACTTTTTTGCTCAATTTTACCAAAAAGTTTGCCAACCAATGCGCTGTCATCATTGATGGCATCGGCAACATCCTTGCAAATACTTCGGACAATTTTTTCCATTTTCAAGCAATCGAAAAAGCAACCGTTCAATTGGAAGAACGAGGACAAACTAATTTTCAACCATTAAGCCATCTATACAGTTATTTGAAACTTTAAAATAAGCAGACTGAAATTTTATTGTTTAATTTAAACAAAACTTTCAACATATGAGTTTAAAGTTTTGAAACAAGTAATATATATATAATTAAATGACATGTGACAGATATTGAATTAAAAAATTAAATAAATTTAGTAATAAAAATTATAAAGCATATAATGCATAAAGAATGAAAAATTATTCTCTTAATCGATAATTTTCAAATAATATTTCAGTCAAATCTGAAATTGCAAAACTTTGTAATACTAAAAATGTTTGTAACTGGACAACAAGCAATATGTAAAAACATAAGAAAGAGGAATGCATTTTATCGCAACCGTTTTTTGTTTACTGTTCCCAATATCAGAATAAGCTGGCGTATCACAGACTGGCGAGTTATCCCAAAATCAAAGCACCTACTGCTTTCCCAGAAAAGATACCCACAAAGAAGCTGTCGCAGATCTGGTAACAATTCGGTCATATTTTCAAGAAAACAGCATAAATCAGACAAACCTAGACTGCACTGATAGTATGCTAATAACGCTTGTACTACAAAACAATTCAAATTCACATTCTTGACAATTTTGCTTGAAATAAATGAACATTTTTCGCATTAAACCAATTCGTGAATGTGAAGTTGTTGTTTCCTTCAATTACTTGGCATAATATTGGTAATTGCACAACTTGGATAAGTACATGGAATTTCTTCCCAAAATCTATCTGCAGTCAGCCAAGGTCGACTGTAGTTAAATTGCTAAATTACTGCTGACATTTTATTTATCTGTAAGATTCCAGTACCCTTATTTTTCCTATAGAAGCCCTACTCATGACGCATCATCAACTAGGTATACACTGTTGAAGATATTTTCCGTAGTCATGTTACTTCTCTTTTTTCCCCAAGGCAGAACTTAATGCTTTACCAGAGCTTTCATTGGGCGTTCCTGGCCTAGCTATGTGCCAACATGCATTTCACCAAATACACGACTTAACATGACAAGGTAAAATAAAAATTTCATAACGTTGGAAATGGTTTGAGGAGGAAAAACAAACAAATCTATAATAAGCAAATAAGTGTGCTTCACCTATCATAGGACCAGAAGGCAAATACACTTTCAGTAAACACCTAGCAAATAAGGAATGAGGGCGAACTTACTACTAAACCAAAGTTTTCTTGAAACAACAGCTTGAATTTTTGACCGAACAAATGAAAAATTAATCAAAATTTTTTCAAATATAAATACTAAAAATAACTTTTGGTATACTGTTATTCTCTCTTTGTTCTCTGTCAATTTCCATGCGGATGCTGTTTAAATATTGTGGCAAGCTAATGTAAGTTGCATGCCACTTCGAGATACATAAGACATATTCTTCTTCTGCTAGTAAGCGAGAAATAAGTGTGAAATTTGAATAAATCTTTATGATGAATAGTAAATTCAGATCTTCTAAAGCACCATTTCAGCAGCCGGTCAATTACAGAGATCAGTGACTCTCCGTTCCTGATGAGATTTGCATTATTATAACAGCGTTTTAAACTACATACAAATTACAACAATTTATTATTCATTTAAACAGACATAAAAGTTTATGTCACACATAATTTCAAATAACAAGATTTTAAGATTAAATGGTTTGCTCCAACTTAGAATATGTGGTTATGAGTTACTTAGGAATTTTAAAAGTTCTTTTATTTATTAGTTCAAATTGATGTTTCATGATTTGCAGAAAAGAAATACAACACAAAATTATAGCAGTTTGAAATAAAATTCAGAGTAAAATATTTAGAATTTAATGAGCATGTTCACATTTTGATGTAATATGTGTAAAAAATTATTTTAAGAAATGACTGTGAAAAAACGCATTCCAGGTCCTTATGTTTTTACATATTGCTTGTTGTCCAGTTACAAACATTTTTAGTATTACAAAGTTTTGCAATTTCAGATTTGACTGAAATATTATTTGAAAATTATCGATTAAGAGAATAATTTTTCATTCTTTATGCATTATATGCTTTATAATTTTTATTACTAAATTTATTTAATTTTTTAATTCAATATCTGTCACATGTCATTTAATTATATATATATACTTGTTTCAAAACTTTAAACTCATATGTTGAAAGTTTTGTTTAAATTTAAACAATAAAATTTCAGTCAGCTTATTTTAAAGTTTCAAATAACTGTATAGATGGCTTAATGGTTGAAAATTAGTTTGTTCTCGTTCTTCCAATTGAACGGTTGCTTTTTCGATTGCTTGAAAATGGAAAAAATTGTCCGAAGTATTTGCAAGGATGTTGCCGATGCCATCAATGATGACAGCGCATTGGTTGGCAAACTTTTTGGTAAAATTGAGCAAAAAAGTGGTCGAAGTCGTTATCAAGCTGCGATTGTGCTGGCTGGTGTGATTTGTATGCTGTTGGCTATATACAACCCTGCAGTAAAATTGTTGTGCGACTTGATTTGCATTGTCTATCCAGTAATGAAAACTTTAGCAGAGATGGAATCCATTGAGAAAAGCAAATGCAAGCAGTGGATGTTTTATTGGGTTATTTTTGGTTTGTTTACAATTTTTGATTTATTTGCTGGCTACAATCTTCTGTTTATTGCAATCTATTGGTTACCGAAATGCATTTTCTTCCTTTCGCTTTTCACGCCGAGCTGTTTTGGAGTTGAAATACTGTATGTGAAGTTCTTCCAATCTCGCTACAGCCAGTTTATATCTGGCTGTACTACTGCCGTTGAAATGAGCACTGAATAACTACCATAATTGTCATTTTTTATCACTTATTTTCTTATTCATTTTTGCATTTCATGTATGTTTTAACTGCTTTCTGAAGTTTATTCTATTATCTTTCACATAAAATTCATAAGTTTTGACTGACTTGTTTGTATATGAATATGACGCTGTTTTCCTAATTTAAAAATGTTTATGAAATATTTCAAAATAAAATAATTTTTATGATGCAAAAGTTCATTGGAATTTATAAATTTTATTAAAATAAATGTTTTCATCTGCAGTCGAACTTGGTTAGGTGCACACTAGATTAGTGCCCAACTTGGTTAAATGCACACGAGATTTACTGTTCGCAATACATAGTTCTCAAATAGACAATAGGCACATTCCCAGTCGCTTTACGTTTGTCATCAGCCATAACAACTATTCATACATGATGAAGTTTACTATTCGCTATATTAGAATAAGTAGGTTTATCATAAACAACGTGATCTAGCCCAAAGTCAGAACAACTACTGCTTTCCCAGGAAGTTACTCACAAGGAAGCTGTCGCAGATATGGTGGCAATTCGGTCGTATTTTTGCAAAAACAGCATAAATCAGGCAAACCTGGACTGAATTGAAGATCAGATTGTAACGCTAGTGTCACAAAATATAATTTCAACCCACATTTCTGACTGTTTTGTTTAAAATAAATGGAAACTTTTTCTCATCAAACCTATTTGTAAATTTAAAGTCATTGATCCTTTCAATTACTTTTCATAACTCTTAACTTTCAATATGTGCACAACTTGGTCAAGTGCATGGAGCTTCTTCCCAAATTCCACGTGCACTTATCCAAGTTCGACTGCAATTGGTTTACTTGTATAAAAGTAATGAGCACCGGATTGGGTAAACACTAAAGTACATAGTATTTTGCTAGCATCTGGTGGCAATATTTAATAAAACATAATTCGCCAATCTAGGCTTGCAACAGAAATTGTGATAAATAAAGGCTAAACATATATCAAAATGAACTTCTGATCATCTCGTACTTTACAAATTAGCTTAAATGCAGATTAAGTATTTTTTGAGAGGAAACAAGTAAGACGAGCAGCTAAAATTGCTTGGACAATTTTTCGTTCATCAAGAACGAGTTGTAAAGTTACATTGGGCAAGTTTTTTTACAGTAATGTATTTTTTTCGTATAAAAACCTGCATTTCAGATACTGTGTTGAATGCTGCTACTTAATGCAGAAATTTTAATGGTGAGGGGAATTTATTAATTTTTTGTTGGTAAAAATGAATTTCTGTATACAATGTAATGTGCAATCTACATTGTAAGCTCATGTAGAAATATGCAATTTGATTCTAGAATAATATTAGAAAGAAAATATGTTATGCTGCATTGTGTATTTTGAGATGAATTAAAAAATTGTTTTGGAAAGTTTGAAAGTTAAAAACATGTTTTTTTATTATTCATCATTCATTATTATTTTCAAATTTTGTATAGACGTCATCGAGGTATGTAGATAAAGATTCTCAGATTTCTAGCTGTTTTATTAGTTTTAAATTTGCTATCATAGTTTTGTGTTGAAAAGCTGTCAGGCATACTTCACTGTTAACATTGGTGTTTGTAATTGTGTTTACTTTTTGGAACAATGTAAATTTTTTTTGTCAACACTGTTATCGAAATCTTATATTTTATCGTTAGATCAACACAGCAGCGTCTGGTTTTGGAATATTTTCTTTTGTGAATTTTGCACATAGATCATTGTACGAATTTTTCAGAAACTGAATTTCAATCAACAATGAGCAATAACGAAAAAGATCTGCAGAGTATTTTCAAGTAAAATTATTATTATTATATCGTTATTAATTTTATAATTATTTGTTGCATATTGTAGGTATGTTGATGAACATGTTTCGTTGTATGTTGAACGCCTGGCAGAAGCGGTGGCCATCGAAAGTGTTTCGGCTGACAAGGCGAAGTTCGGTGAATTGATTCGCATGGCCGAATGGACGAAAAATGTATATTTTTTTCTCCGGATGAAATATTTTAATAATTTTTGTTTGTTTTTCACAATTTGGTTTCTTCAGAAATTGGAATTGTTTGGTACTGTTTGTGAATTGGTATATCCAAAATCGAAGCAATTGGACAACGGCGAGTTTGTCAAATTGCCCCCTGTTTTGCTTGGACAGCTTGGAAGTGATCCAAAAAAAGTCACTCTGCTGATATATGGTCACTTGGATGTTCAGCCGGCGGAAAAGGCAAATAATTTTGTTCAAATTGAAAATTAAAATTTCGTTCAAATTATTATTTGTTTTATGCAAATATATTTGAGAATGATTTGTTGTAGTCGGATGGTTGGGATACTGAACCTTTTGTTCTTGTGGAAAAGGATGGAAAATTGTACGGCAGGGGTTCGACCGACGATAAAGGACCAGTGATAGCGTGGATTAACATTATTGAAGCTTTTCATTGTTTGAAAATTGAAATGCCCGTTAATGTTAAAGTCTGATTTTGCATATTCATTTTTCGTTTCATGTATTTCATTTTTCATCATTAATTTTTCAGTTTTGTTTTGAACTGATGGAAGAAAGTGGATCAGTAGGTTTGGAGGATGTTTTGCGTTGTAAAAAGGACGAAGGTTGGTTCCAGGTAATTTGTGCAGAGTGAAAATTATGTTTTTTTTGAAAGAAAAAATTTACTTTATCTTAGGACGTGGATTGTGCTTGCATTTCAGACAATTATTGGGTTGGTACGAAGAAGCCTTGCATCACATATGGATTAAGGTGAATTTCTTTTGTGTTTTGAAATTGTTTTCAAATTTTCTATAACAGTGCAATATATTCTGTGGCAATAATTATTTTATTCGTGAACATTTTTCAGGTAATAATTAAATTTTTTGAAATGTGGAAATCATATAATTTTATAGGGGTCTTTGTTATACAAATGTAGAAGTGACTTGTTGTAATCAAGATTTGCACAGTGGTGTATTTGGTGGTTCTGTGTAAGTTTTTATAACAGCTTATATCTGTATATTTGTTCATTAATTTTGTTTTTCTTCTCAGACACGAAGCTATGAGTGATTTGATCTATTTGCTTGACAATTTGGTGGACAAAAATGGGAAAATTTTGATTCCGAAAATTTACGATAAAGTCGATCCATTAACAGAGAAAGAAAGGAAACGTTATGAGAGCATAGATTTTGATTGTGTTAGTAAATTTTAAAATTTCATAATTTTTATTTTCATTTAATGGAATCAATAATTGTTGTAATTCATTGAAATAGGAATCCTACAGGAAGTCGATTGGAGCGTCGAAGTTGTTGTATGACAACAAAGCTGAATTATTGATGCATCGTTGGCGTTATCCTTCACTTTCCATACATGGTTTCAATTTGATCTGATTATTTAACAGTTGTATGCATGTTTTTCTTTTTCAGGTATTTCTGGAGCGTTCAGTGGAAACGGAGAGAAGACCGTGATTCCTTGTAAAGTGACGGGGAAATTTTCAATTCGCCTGGTTCCAAGTCAGAATCCCGAAGAAATTGCTCATCTAGTCGAAGAGTACATTAAAAAATTGCACAACGAACGTGGATCCAAAAACAAATGCCACGTCCACTCGTCGTTCGGTCCTCACTGGCTGACGGATGTTGATCATCCGAATTTTTTGGCAGGGCGGCAAGCGATTCGAAGAGGTGTACAACTTTTTCAGCTAATTTTAATTTTAATCAGTGTTAAATTGCAGTATATCAAGTGGAGCCAGATTTGACTCGGGAAGGCGGTAGCATACCGGTGACGTTGGCTTTGCAAAAATATACCGGCAAGAATGTGGTGCTGTTGCCAATCGGTGCCGCAGACGACATGGCTCATTCGCAAAACGAAAAGTTCAACAAGGACAATTATATTCTTGGAGTGAGATGTTTGCAGATTTTCGTGTTTATTTATTTATTTGTTTATTTGTTTATTTGAAGATGAAAATGCTTGGCGCTTATTTTTACGAACTCGCTGAACACATCATCAAAGACATTCCTTGATTGCGCAACAGCAAAAAGAGGTTCAATTGAATTTCCACAAACAGTAACGAATGAATTCACTTTTCGCTTTCAATCATATGAAAATTTCATTAATTATTATTTTCATAATTTTGTGTATGAAATTGCTTTATTACTGATTTTATTGTGATTTTCTTAAATTGGTCAATAATGTGAATTATATATGTAATTGGTAACAAACACAAATGGTGAAAAACATATTACTTTATCATTTATTATTTAGTATGAATTTCTTTTAAGTAAAAACAAACCGTACTGAAATATTGAATTGAAAACAAATATGATGTAATGTGAAAGAAGAATTTTGTTGGTTGGTTGGTTATTATAAGATAAAGAACCAGATAAAAAACAAAAATCACTTAGTTTAATCTACATCTATTATTGCACAAGTATATTTATTGTACTCGATTTAAGTATTTTTTGATGACAGCTGTCTAAAAGTCGATCGATGATTAAATATTGTTTTTTGCATTTTTTGAAAAAAATATTCGTTTTTTTCTTTACTTTTACTATTTTGGATAAAAAGATTGTGAAGCAGTAAATAATAAATAAATAGAGGAAAAAAAGAAGCAAGGAAGCAAAAGGAAGCGAATGAAAAAAAATCTGCATAGCAAAAGTAAAAAAACGATATTTAAATATTACTGTTGTTGTTGTTAATATTTGATTTTCTAGATAAAAATTTAAATTCCATAGTGTCATCAAAAAAAAACAAAAAATAATGAGAACAATTGCACAGAACCCCCATCCATCCATCCCTTCTATTCTGTTAGACATCATTATTGACTTTCAAGAATATGTATATACATATATGTGTGTGTGAGTGAATATAAATAAATAAATAAATAAATAAATAAGCAGCATCTGTGTGTTGTTTGGTGGTATTTTCAGTCGGTAGTTGATATACGTTCGTAGAGAAATACGTAGCCCAAATCTTTGGGCGGCTTTTCAGAGAGCGCAACTTTTTCGTCGTTGTAAATTATCCACTGGTCGCCTTTAAGCAAGTGACAAACGTAATGACCAGTGTGCGCTGAACTGCCAATGTGACTGATGAATCCTCGAAGACGGTACAGGCCGTCGCCGTCACGGAACTGCACTTCAGTCGACGACGGTGCATCGTTGGAAAGCCTGCTGTTAAAGCTGCCGCCGCCAGCGCCACCGCTGCCCTGACCGTCCACACCGCCGCTGAGTAGCCATTGGACGGCAATTTCCAAATTGTTCGCCGTCTCGATCAACGCTGTTCGTACATCCGATTCGGCAAAGCCCATATCGATCAACTGAGACACCAGTTCGGGTTTGGCAGACGGCTGCTGTTCATCGTCCGAATCTTTCGTATATTCCATTGTCAATTTTCCCACGTGCGGTCCTGAACCACGGAATTCATTCATATCCAACAAGTCGGGCACCGCAATCGACACGTCCAATTTCAACGGTCGCCAATCTGGAGCAAATGTGAACTTTTTCATCTGAAAAATGGCATAAATAAATTGAATAAATAAATAATAAATGATTTTCTCTTCAGTGTGTGTGTGTGCTTAAAAAATGAAACAAACAATAAATAAATAACCTGAATCCATAACCAATCAGGAAAAGTGTTAAAATGAAGCTGCTTTTCCATTGCAGATATTCTGCCGGTGAATGGACTCTTGGTGTTGTCCAACAATTCCGGCTCGACCAGCGCTTTCAAACAATTCATCAACGACACCGTTGGACGCAATTTCGGTCCAATAACACCGGTCTCCACTGTTGCTGCACCACTATTACTACTACTAGTGACAACAATTTCCGTCGCATCGTTGCCAGCACCACTGCCGCCGCCGCTGCTATCGACTCCAGCCCCAGCCACGCCCCCGGCGCCGTTCATCATCGCCAATTGTGCCGGTTCGTCGGGCAGAATACCCATCACAGACGGAGGTCGATTTTCGTCGTTCACCAACGTCGTCGAATCGATTTGCTCCTGTTCCAAGTCCAACGGAACCGGAAGTGACAGTATCACTTCGGGACGTTGCTTGTAGGAAACGTTGCCCGATTCGAGGCAAGTCAGCTTTTCTTCCAACGAAAAACGCCACGCGCTCACCACATCCTCGACACAGTCGATGCCTCGTTTGTTCTGCTCGAGACGTTCGAACAGGTAGCGCATGAATTCTTCGACGTCCTGCTGGCGATTGCTGGCAAATTCCGCATTGCCACGGTTGATCAACAGACGAAACGCAGCCGGGCGTATACCTCTTCTGTCTGGATTAAAAAAAACACAATATTTAATAAATAAATAAATAAATATACACCAGTAAACAAATTATATACCTTCCATGTCGGCTCTGGAATAACGACCGGACAGTAGACCGGATACTACTTTTGCAAATTGTACGTTGAAATCGTCACAGGGGACCAGGCTGCAATTTTGAAATATACGATCCGCACCGTCCCAGTAGACTCGTACAATGTCCGGTATTATCACCAACGCTTGTATGACGGAATTCAAATAGCACGAATTGCCCATGTTGACCATGCCGGTGTAGCCGGGACCGTAGACCGGGGTCAGTTTGTTGCCTTCTTCTTGAATTTCGTGAAATTCCCATTTCTGATTGAAATCCAATTCCAATTCGATCATCGATTTTTCCGTCTTCTCCATCACCGCCAAATCAATGCCGAAATGTTTCAAATGTTTCTCCAATTGTGGATCGTTCACCTGGTTGGAAAGTGGAAAATTTTTTAATCAAACAACGAAAAAAAATTATGAATGTTTTTTTTTCTGATTTGCTTGCTCTAAATCGTACCAAATCGTCTTCGTCGTAGCTGAAAACATCAGCTCCGTTGGACGATATTGTTCCCAATTTCACCGACAACGGATAGCCAGTTTTGCAATAATGATCCATCGAGTGGTTGTTGCCACCGCCTCCGCCCCACAATTTCCGTCCGCAGAATATCATACCGTCGGTAAGGTTGAGCCAGAGATTGTCAATTTTGTCACAACCTTCGGCTTGGCAACGCCAACCGGACGGTGGAATTTTGGGCGGATTGTCCACCTGGAACAAATTCGTATGGATGGTATTTTTCAGCATCGTGCCGTCCCAAGTGCCAGCTTGACTTTGAACTTCCAACAGACGATAAGCGGATTCGGCTTCCATGATCGCTTTGCAACAATACAACAAACCTGGACCGAGGGTCGATTCGAACAAAGGGACCAGTTCCAGTTGCGGATAAACGGAAACTGCCCATCGTTCTCGCACTTCGTAACGTTTTTCCTGAATTAAAAAATAAACAGGATATGGATGAAAATATTTTCAAATATAAATAAAGAATAATAATAATAATAATCGATAATCCAACCAAAAATCCACTTTCGACTCCAATCGCCAGTTTGGTAATTTGTTTCGGTGGTGCAGCATCGTCGTCGTCGTTGTCGTCGAGCAGCAACTTCTTTTCGCGTATCAAATTCAAATATCCAACGTGGTCGGTTCGTGCAACGTGCATGACGACGTGGTTCCGACACACGCCCACATGACATACGAGACATATGTACAGGCCGTGTTCGAATTCTGGAGAATCGAAACAAAACACACATTCGTCCTTGTAAATCGTCGATCCACGTTCCGGAGCAACGTACGCAATTTCGTCCATCTTTTGACACTTTTTTCCCAATTATCTGAGAAATAACAAAGCTGTAAACAGTTTGTTTTTTTCTTTTTCTGTCCTTGTTATTCTACATTTTGAAAAATTAGAAATACATAAAATAACATCAACGATCATCGATTAAAAAACATAAACCTAAACAATATTAAGAAAAACCTTTAAAATTGAGACAAACAAATGTAATTAAGTAACGACGAATCATAATAATAGTAATAATAATAATAATAATATGCAAGCATGCAAGTATGTACACAACATGTATGTAATATCGATCAATTCGACAGTTCTGAATCAATGAAAAAACCGGCAAATCAATTTGGAATTTTCTTCTTTTAATAATTGCAACAACAATAAATGAAAAAAAACTGATAGAGTGCGTGCAAACTGAAATTTAATTTTTTCACTGTTCTGCTGCTTTTCTTCTCTTCTGCTCGGATGACGACAGAAACGCAGCAGGCTGGTTGCTGTTGTTCTTGGTCATTTCTGGAGTATAATAAAAAAATAAATAAAGAAATTAAAAATAAAAGTAAAATAATAATTACAAATGATGAAAGAAGAAGAATAATTAACCAAAGTGTAAAAATTAACCAAATTCAACAAAAAAATTCAATATATGTGTAGTTTGTCATCGACGTCGTCTCAATTGCAGTTATCATTTTCTGCAGTCCCTCGAAATTTGATGCCATTTATTGTTGTTGGTGTTGTTGAGACGGGACACGAGAAATTTTACTGAATGTAGCTTGCATGCCTTGGTCACCAGTGGATATTACACACTGGCAGTATCGATGCGATGATGATGATGATGAGGAGGAGGAGGAGGAGGACAACGACGAAGACGACGACCCTGTTGTTGAAGCTGAAGTCGACATCTTATCCAGCGGAATTGCACTGTCGGGTGTGATCTGCTTGGACGAGCTTCGAGGGATGAGCGTTGCGGTTTCGGATTTGCGCGCCGATCGTCTCGACGCTCGATCGACCGGAAGCGTAAACGACCGTTGCAAAAGGTCACTCGGTACCGCTCGACCGCTGGTTCCCAACAGCGGCAGTGACGTATTCGAATGGGAAGCGACCTGAGATGACGCAAAAGCGGATGTAGATGTGGATGTGGACGTTGATGCTGCTGCTGCTGCTGCTGAAGATGATCCAACGAGACCCTGAGCCGATGCCGGCGTAGTTGGACAACGTCCGACAGCCGAGGTAGTTCTGCACGGAAGGGTGGTGTCTTGTTGTTGTTGTTGGTGGATTACATTGGCCCCACTGCTGCCACGCATGCCGCAATTCAGGCACAATTGTCGCCAAAGCGAAGAACACTTTCGGCCGAACATGCTGAGCAAATCCGGACCGAGTACTTTGGACAACTGGGGATGGGTTTCACAATAGGACGTTGTCAACGGTGATACGTAAATTGGATATCCGATCGGCTGGTCGGCCGACGAGTTGATAATGTTGCGCAACACCTGCAAAGCGTAAAAAATAAAGTTGCTGAATAAATAAATTTTATTAAAAAAAAATTACCTGTCGAGCATTTTGAATGGAACCACGTTCAGGATTGCGATTTCGCAGAAAGATCAACTCCTGCTGCTGGCCGGCCCAAAACGCCCGCACGCATTCTCGGTTCAATTTGATCACTCGAAAACTGACGTGACGCTTGTTGAGCATGATAATTTTGAAATCGTCCTGGCCGTCTTCGGACACGTGGCGCAGAGCCAACAATTTCGGCGTGTTCGACAGCACCGCACGACGCCAGTTTGGGTCGTTTTCGTGCGAAATGAATATCGACGAATCTTCGAACGTGATCACCGCGTACAGGCAGGCCTCGTCTTCGAGATCGTCGGCAAACGTGAAATGGTCTTGGTGCAATTTGACGGCCATTCGAACTGCCGGTCCAATGATCGAACCCAAAATTTCCATGTCCGAAAAAACCCACTCGTCACGAGTACAAGTTATCCGAAAATCACCCTATAAACAAACAAACGAACGATCGTGTTTCGATGTTCGAACAACAAACAACAAGTCCGACGTTCGTTCATACCTTGAACAATGCGTACAGACCGTAGAGGAAAGATTCGGCGTTGGTGGTGTGGTGGGTTTGCGAAGCGGCTCCCAGAAGACGTCGGCCGAACAAACTCAACGCGTAACACAAAGTGATCAAATTTTCACTCTGCTCAAAGTGGGCCCAGTCGAAACCGGCGTACGTGTTCGACCGTTTCCAACAACAGGCGATCCACGGGATGTAGACGTTCGAAAAACTTTCCCTCGATATACCGCTCCGTCGGATGTCGTAATCTTCGTCGTTCGAAAAGCAAAACGTCGTGTCGACGTCGACGTATACTGGATTCGATTCGATCAACTGCAACGCTTCCAGTATCGTCTCACAGCGTAGCCAGTCGGCCAATTTCGGCGATCGGACCGTATAATAGATGATGGACTTGACGTACAGGGTTACGAGTAATTTTCTCAGCTCGATCAGTTGGAACAGACTTATGGCGGAATTTTCGCTGACGCTGTAGCCGTCGAGAATGTACTTGGCAGTTTTGATTTCCCAAGCCAACCAACGGACGTTCCACAATGAACTGAACGTCAACAAACCCGGCAAACGACAAAAGCGGTCCCTGTTGACAGAATTCGAACCGCAACAACAAGAACAACAACAACAACAACAATAACAACAAGAACACGTCGAAGTGGACGACGACGACGACGACGGCGAACGACAACAGCGCCGTCGACCGTTGCCACCGGAAGCGCGTTGTGCGGCGACAACGCCACCACTGGTGGTGGCGCCAGTGGTGCCAGTGGTGGTGGTGGTGGTGGCGGCGGTACCTCCTCCACCGGATCCTGCTCCACCTACCGGGCCGTGGTGGTCGATTTCGTTCAATTCTTCGGTTATAGCTTCGACTTCGCGTTGTTGGCAATAGGTGCCGCGAAATTCCAGACCGCGCAGTTGAAACGAAACGAAACCGTTGCCAATTTCCACCACGTGTATCAAACAGTTCAAATAGAAACTGGCCAAAATGAAACAGTCGCCCGGTTCGACTTCCGAAGCGAAACGGCCGAGCATCAGATCGCCGGCCAAACAGTCGCGCAGACAGCCGGTCAAATGTTCATAGAAGATCGCGTTCAAACTGCTGTCGTCGGTGGTCGGCTGGCCGGCCAGTTGGGTTATCAGACGAGTATTGGAATGGTCGACCCGCTTGGTACTGTAATCTTTTTCCCAAAATTTCACCGGTCGCACGTAGGACATCAAAAATACGCTCGAACCCATGAACGGATTCAACGGTGCCGACAGCAACGACGACACGGCGGCGATGATCAACGTGAAAGCGGAATGGGAAACGGCGCACGGTTGGGCGAACGCGTGGAACGCCGAACCCCAGGATATTTGCCACGGGGCTACGTAGGCGAATATGAAACGCAATTTCAGGACCAATTCGCGCAGTTTCGGGTAGAAAATCGAAAACGCGTACAAAGAGAACAGTAGATTTTCTGTCGACACGGTGCCGTCGACAAAAGTGACCAGCAACGACAAAGCCAACGGTACGTACAAGCTGGACGGATTGGAAAAAGCGAGTCGAAATAATTTCAAACCGGCGATGGTGATCGAAAACAACACCAACTGCTGAAATTGGCCGGGACGAGATTTCACCGAGTCGTCCGACATCTGCCAAGCGGTGATGGTTTCGGTGATCATGGACAACAGGGCCGTCGGGTAGAGCAAATGTCGTTCCAAGCAGCACAGCCAAACGTACAGCCGTTCGAACCACATCAACTTCGCCACCGAACTGACGTCGAACAGACCGTATTCGCGGGCTTTCAGAACCGGCTGGGCCAGCAGCAAAAACGGCGTGTGCTGTCTCAACTGGGGTAACAAGTAGTGGACGGTCAGTCCGACGAAGACGGTCAACAATGGCCAGACGACACCGAACGCGAACCGAAATTTCGAAAATACCGTGCTGCAGTGTATGGCAAAGGCGAGCAAGCCGATCGAACAGCTCACGAACAGGCTATTTTTCCAACGATTCATCGACAATGCTGATATCTGTCGATTCCAATCGACACTGTCGTCGTCGTCCTTGTTGTAATGGTGCTCATTATTACTGTTACTGTTATCATCATGTTGTTGCTGTTCGTCCACTGTTCGCTCTTCAGACTGTCGTCGTCGTCGACCGCAACTGTCGCCGTCAATTTTCTTCACAGTCGAACAAATGCGATCGAACAAACTCGCCAACGGTCTCGGATCGCTACTCAAACGGCTCAACAAATACGCCACCGACACCAGTAGACCACAAAATGCCGAAAATGCCACGTTCTGCGATGCCGACGAGACGGTGGTAGAAAAAAAAGAAGACGAAAAACAACAACCGGCCAACGTTGGGTAGAGCACTGCCGACAACAGTAGTACCGAAATGACGCTGCGCGTCAACGCGTAGACGGCCGAACGCAAATTGAAAACGGCCGTTCCGCCGAAAATGTGCATGTCGATCTGTTCGAACAAATGGCAGAGGAACGTGTCCAACTGGGGCAACAGGCCGAACGTGAACACCAACGGCAAGAAAAGTAACAGTCGAACCAGCAAAACGTGGCAGAATTGAAGTGCCGGACGGAGTCGGGCCAGCAGTGTCGGTTCGAACAGGGCAATTGAAATCGGTTCGAGCAACAAAATCGCCGAACCGATCAGCGAAAAGTAGACCGGCCTACTGTAGGGGATGATCGAATTGTGACCGTGGATGGGACTGGCCGCGTCCGGTTGGACGCTTTTGAGCAGAGAAAATTGGGCGCCGGCCGAAGAGCAGCACAAAAACAGCACGCCAAAGTCGTAATAGTAGCGCCGACGAATGAGCAAAAACGTGATCGAACTGACCAGCATCGCCAACAGCACGTCCAAGCAGACGATCGACCAACGTTCGGTAGGGTCGAACAACGCCGACAACCGCAGACGGTCGAAGTGGACGTTGACGAACCGGTCGCGTCCGAACAAAGCCGAAACCAATGGAACCCGGTAGTATTGGTTTTGTCGGTCCGGTCGCGTCGGCGTCGCGTTCCGGTGACGCCGGAACAGCAGCGCCACGTTGCCCAGCACGCGCACGTGGCCGATGCTGCTGCGAACCGCCCGACCGGGCAGCGAAAACGTGTCCGGGTGGTAATTGGTCAATGAGCCCAGAGTTTCGGCCGGCCTACCCGAATGTCCACTACCCGGTCCACGGCCGACGCCCACGCTCTGGGCCAGTTGCATTTCGAACGGTTGCCGTGAATTTCCCCTGCACGAAGCTGTGGACGATGCCAACGCGGCGGCGGCGGCGCTGGTACGACCGACCGCAGCCGAATGCCGTTGCCGACGACGTCGATGCGTATGGAAGGTCGGTCTGGAATCTGCCAGTCGCGCGAAATGGGCATCAAATGATCTGAGTCGAGACGACAGACCACCAGTGTTGCGAATTCGAGACGATGTATCGTCGATGGTCAAATGGACGTTGTTGAATCGTGTAGCCGTTGGATCATTGCCGGACAAGGACAACGACGCGTCCGGTCGAAGAACCATGCTCGGCAAGACGGCCAGCAACGATTCGTCGTCCGACGACGAACTGGCCACATTTCCACGTTCCAACGAAGCAACGTTCGCCGTTCGTCTTGCCGACGCTCGTCTGCTGGTCGATGGTGAACCGATGTAGTGGGATTCGCAGAATCTGCGAACGCGTCGTTCCACCTCTTGTTCAGTGCCCAGCGACTGAGCGGTGCCAGTACCGTTGGAACAGAACGTGTACGTCCACCAGTGACCATCCTGATCCTAATTAATAAATATATAATTTTTATTTGAAAATGTAATTATCAAAATGAATAAATGAACAAAATGAAAAAAAAACAACCTGAAAACAATGCACAGCCCCTTCGGAAGTGTCGTCGTGAGAGGCGGCCATGTGATTTCCAGGCTGCACGCGAGACATGAGCAACGCTTTGCTCTTTTCGTCGTCGTCCAAAGCGGCCAACTGTTCGTCGAAACCAATCCCAGCGGCACACCTTGCTGGTCCACGAAATCGACCGCGTTCCCGTACCGGTACTTCTTCTGCTTCTTCAACTTCCACTTCAATTTCCAAATGATGATGATCGTCCATTTTTCTGTTCGATGATGCGGAATAATACGGATCGTCGTAATAAGATCGTCGGCTTTGTTGTTGTTGTTGACTGGTCAAGTTCTTCTTCTCTTCTTCTTCTTCATCTTCATCTTCTTCAGCTACCAGCGAGTTGAATATATCCGTCCGACTGGAACGCGTCCGTTCGCCGTTCGAACCCAACTTTTTCGCCCTGCGAATACTTTCAATCGCCTCCAACGCTTCGGGATGAAAGTCGATTATTTCTTCCAACAATCGTTTAATTTCTTCAATCAGACGTGCACGCTCTTCATTGCCAAGCATCAGATTCTTCTCTTCGCGACAGATCGATTTCAACGACTGTACCAACGGTAAAACCGAATCAACAGAATCGTCATTTTCCAATACGGTTTGTTGCATACCAGCGTCGGCATTGGCAACGGTGCCGACACTGCTAGTACCGGAAGAAGCGGCGGCGGCGGGGACGACTGGACCAATATCACCACTACCATCACCTTCCCTTTCACTGGACACTTCCTCGTTGAGCGAAGGCTTTTCGGCTGTCGAATCGGCAGCTCTTAGAAAATTGAGCGAATTGCGCAAATGACGTATCAACTGCCGGTGCTGCAACCAACTTTCCTGTCCGGGGTCGACCGTGGTCGAAACAGCCGACGTCGTCATCGCCGGCTGCCCGGTGGTCAGCAAGGTCGGCGACAATTGGTCAGCACCGACGACGGACGACAAATCACTGGCACGTTGACGACCCTGGTCGTCGGACAACACCCTACCACGAAACAACAGCGACAAATCTCCTCGATCCGCACCGACTGGCAAGCAGTCGGAATGGACACGGCACAGCGTTGGTCGCAGACCGCCGGCACCAATTCCAACCGGCGTTCGATCGTCGCAACTTTCTTCACCTGAAAAAAATAATAATCCATTTTTCTTCCACACAAACGAACAACATAACATAATAAGCAAATTCTTCTTCCTCACTTCGATAAACAGTGGAAGAATCGGAAAATGGACGTCCACGAGCGGACGTCGCGTTCAACACGCCCACACTGCCGGATATGCTCGGGTAGGATTTTCTGCACTCTTTACTCTGCCGGTATCTGCGGTTCTCGAACAGCAGCAACGAACTCGCAGAACTTTGCCCACTGTGCAAATAGCCGACCGCACGACGAAGCTCTTCGTCACAAGACGCGAAAATGCTGCCATTTTCACGTTCAAGAAGCTTGCCCAAATATTGCAACTTGTTGTCAACGCCGGCTGAGATGGGCTGTGGTTTGTCGTGCACTTCCGCTTCGACAGCAATACCTTGAGCGGCTAATTTACGATTTTGACAATTTTGACATCTGAATCCACGACCAACTTTCGAAACTGCCCTGTGTTTATCACGACCATTTGACGGTATTCCATGTATAGCGGCGTTGGTAATGGTGGTGGTGGTGGTGGTGGTGACGGGGCCGGAAGAAGGAGCAACAGAATAAGAAAAAACAGAAGCAGAATGTGACGACGACGACGACGACAACGATGGAGAAGAGGAGGACGATGACGATGATGACGAACCCGAACGAGAAGATGGCATGAAATCATTCGACTGCATCATCGCATCGTCGACGTCAACTTCCACATCCTCATTGGAACAAGAAAAAGAGCTCGAATGGCGACGCGGTTTGACAATAACCCCGGCCAACGAGGCGTCGTCCAGCTCTGGCATGGCGCCGTGGCGACGGACTATAGCGGCTGCCGCCCTGGAGTGGATACGCCGGTGCCGGCCATCGGCTGGTTCCACTTCGTCCAACGACAACGAACTGCACTTTTGAATAGGCTCGTGTTTGTCAAAAATATAATTCAACGTCCAAACGGTCAGCTTCACCGCGGTGAACAACACTCCGGCCGACAAAACGTAAAAAACCAACAAATGCCACGTAAAATAGAAGAACATGGACAAGAGCAGGGGCGTGGCGAACAAGAACAACCAAACGTACATGTGGAGCGTGTTGCAGAACAACGTCTGCCCGGGATCGTAAAACCAGCCGCCGGTGATCGACGCCCATACTCCTTGGCGGAGAAAATTGATCGGATGCGTCGACGTGGCCATCGTGCTTTCTGAAGCTACGGTCGACCGTATAAAGTCAGCAGGCTACTCAAAACCCGATGCAACGGAAAACCCATCACGTTGTAAAAATCGCCATCAATTGCTCGCACCAGAGCTGCCGCGGAATCTTGAATCGAATAAGCGCCAGCTTTGTCGCTTTATTGGGCAACAAACAAACAAACAAACAAATTAACCAAATTTCCAATTCACTCAAAATTTAAATAAACTTCGCAAACCAACTTACAATGACTCACCACTTTCCACGTACGCGTCGATCAATTCAGAAGACAAATCACCAAATTTCAACTTTGTCACTTCGCAAAACTTTTCTGCAAACTTCTCTTAAGCAAAAAAAATATATAAATAAACAACAACTCTTCAATATTTTCCTTTTGTTTATACTTTTCAAACCGTGCACTTCCAAAAATACGACACCCGTGTAGACTGAATGTTCCCTGCCGCTGAAACTGAAATAACAACAACAAAATATTCATCATCACCATTATTATTTCACTTTTCAATAATTCATTAAATAATAAATAACAAAAAAAATGAAATTGCATGCATCTAAGCTTTTTTTCACTGTTAAAAATATCACTGCTTTAAATATGAACAAAAAACCGCCAATTAAACTTCCAATTACTGATTATTATTGAGGACATTTCAAAACTTGCTTCAAAAATCACAAAAAGATAAATCATCAAATCGGTTTAACGCGTAACTGAATTCAATAAAAAAAACAATTAATAACGTTGATTCAAATAATATATATATTACACATAAATTGCATCAAAAAATCTTCTCCGCCTATTATAACAAATAAAAATGATGAAACCAGTTTTCATGCATGCTATTATTGCAAATTCATGAATATTCATGAATTCAATTCGTATTCAACTATTTAATAACGCTGAAAAATATGATCGGCATTAAATTCCCGCAAAGTTCACTTATGTAAGAAGAAAACGATACCTTTCCATATCTCTCAATATTACAACAATAAATAAAATTTAACTACCGTTTACCCCGTAGGCAGAACAATTCAATTTTACGGTTGTAGCCAAATTTTCCTACTGTAAACTGAAAAAGATACACAAGAATTGGAAAATGATGAAAAACCGCGTGATGAAGTTTCAATCAAAGATTGATATGAAATCAATTTTCCACAGAACCACAGACTTTTCATATTTAAATGACAATCAAATGGGTAAATAAAAACCCAAATTACCACAAAACTATGTTATGCAGGTTATAAAAACTGGTCATCAAATTTTGTCCATATTTACAAGAGAAAACTTTTCTCATTCTTTGTCACTTCCAGTCGAACTGAAGACGCGAAATAATATTCAACATTTTACACACTTCATACATATCAACATGTTCAAATAATTATAATTCTTACTGTTGTTAATATATTTTTTAAAAATTTACATAATGATTAACATAAGTATAATAAGTTCAAATTTAATTTCATTTAATTTAAATTTTTACATCAATAAAACATAAATTAATATTATATCTACACGATACATTTATTATTTATGATTGGTTTCTTTAATATGATAATTAAGTTTCTTCAACACAGTAATTAACAGAAACTTGTAAAAAAATTACTTTCAAGTTGATTAAAACAATCAAATGCAATCAAACTTTTTAAGTTCAAAATAAAAATCAACTTTAATAAACAATACCAACTGAAAAATAAGAAAAAACAAAATATACTCACTCATGTAACATCCGAATTGCATCATTTTTGTCGATAGGCTTTTCATAAATTTTGCCGCCAAAAACGACCACAGTATCACAACCAATAACGAGTTTCACAGTATCCTAAATGAAACTTCAATTCTGAAATAAGCACAGAACATATATGCCATACAAAGTACAGTACTCATGCTCAAAGAAAAAAAATATTTCAATGAATTCAATGAAACAAATTTATCATTCATTCATTGCAGTGCTGTTATCATAATTCACGTTGAAATTGAAATGAAGGCTGCTCAGTTTTACTTTTCAAAGAGCAACATTTAACGAAGAGTAATAAATTGCTTTCATTCATCAGTTAAAAATATACACATAAAGAAACCTTAAATAATATAATGCTTACTGTTGAGTATTAAGGGAAAAAATATATTTTCAAAGACTAAATGAGTGTGAAAATGAAAATTTCCAAATGAAACATTTTGATTAATAACTGAACAATAATGACTTGAACTCGCTTAGATAATTCATTATTTATACTCGATAATGTTCAAAAGCAATTCATAAAACAAAATGAAACAATTTTACATTATTAAGCTTCTCTTGCGTTTTTTAAAGGAAATAAAAGTTTAACCATTCCATACAACAAATTATCGACTTTTCCATACGTTTGAAATATTACAAAAAATAGAAAATGCATTTTTAACACATAATTGCATAAACTGCAAAATGTATATGCTTAAAAATTGAACATTGATTGTTAAAAATGGATTACTTCTAATCAGTAATGCTAACTAAATGTTAATGAAACACAAAATTTAAATTCATGTGAATCATGGTTTTCATTTTTTTCCAATAAATAGTTAAATTGGCTTCTTATTAGTTTCAGCTATTTTGTCTTCATTTTGTATAATTTAAAGATAATCTCAAATTGTTTTACAGAAACTTATAATTAAATTATTTAAACCCAAAAATGACTGACCTGATTGCTTAACTGAGATGCAACGTCTTCTGCTTTAAATGAGGCGTTATCAATTACGTAATCACCAGGACGACCAAAGTATAAACTCTTATCTAAGTCTTCGGCAAATTTAGATGTCACGACTTTGAAAGGCAATTTCTTCAGATAAATAAAATTTTACAACAACAACAACTTTTACAAACAATATGAAATTTGCTCCTCTTACAAGCTTCTTTAAAATTTCTTCTCTTCGTGGTGAAGCGCTGGCCAAAATAATTTCTTTGTTGTTCAATCCAGGAAGCAGTTTGGAAAACATCTAACGCACGACCTAAAGATAAATCACTCGAAAAAACTAATTCTACTAAACTAAAACCTTAATTAAACATAAAACTCATGTAGTTGAATATTTTCAAATAATTTTCTAAATTTAGAAAATCTGCAAATAACATAAACATGGGCTTGAAAACAAAACAAAACACTTACATCAATAGTAAATTATAGACTGAAGAAAAATTATCAATTCGCTATTAGCTTGATAAATTAAATGTTCGAACAAAATTTTATCAAGCATACCATTACAAAAATAAAAAGTAGAATGGCAATTACTGTAAAAGTAAAAAATTTAAGTACAAACTAGTGTTCATAGGAAAACGCTTTTGAGCGAAATGCTTATTTTAGCAATGTTTTTATTTCCTTTTATTTAATCTGAATTATTCGATTTGAATTATTTCCTTGTGTATTAAAATTTCTTTACAGTTATGCTAAACTACTGTCTTTAATTTTGAAAAGAAAAATTACATGACAATCAAATAATACGGTGTTTTACAATTTTTTATAAATGTTCAGAAATTTATACTTGCTAATTTTATAATATTCTGCGTTTTCATTTATTCATAAAAATGATCTGTAAAATATAAAATTATTTCCATTTAAATATTTTACCAACATACAGTGCAAATTAAATAATTTGTCTGTTAGCAAAAACTATACAACAAAAATTTCAGGTGGTTGAACGAAAATAACTTTGTTTTTTGCTCTACACTCCTTTATTGTCATTGCATCAGTTCAGCAAATGCGCACTGTCATATTAATTTCATTGTATAATTTTTATCACTTCATAGTAACAGCTTTTAGCTTTATTTAAAGATGAAGCATTATTTGATGTTTTTTTAATAAAACGGTAAATGGAACCTTTGAATTAATTACAGTATGGACTATTTGTACATGACAATCTTTTCTTCAGTAACAGTAAAATGTAAATATGATTTGTTGATAGGGAATTTTTGATCAATTGTGATAAATTTTCTTTCTTATATTGACATTATAATGATATTTTTGGCACTTCGCGGCATTTGTCTTGTTATTTCTAACTTACGTTGTGTTGATCCGATCGATTGCAATGAGAGAATGAAAATTTAAAAATCGTTAACAATTTGTATCATGTTTAATGTTATTTGAGGCTGAATAGTCAAAATTATGGCTACGGTTTTTGTATTGATAAACCCGGCTGCTTTTGTCTAGGTTGAGATTTTGCTTTCTTCCATGTTTGCGTCTTTGTGCAAAGCAAGAAAACTATCGCTAAAGCGGCATGAATGAATTTACTAAATTTGTCATTAAACAACTTCTTAGTAATAAAATTTTGAATTTTCTGACTGAACAACAAATTGAACAGCAACCAAAACACAGTTGAGACACACCATTGTCGAAAGAATCTCGAACAGTCCTCAGTCGAAGGTAGAAACTGATTATTCAGGCAGCGAACAGTAATATCTATTTTTGAACATCATATTGCTGAGCGACCATCAAAAGTACGTAATGAAGGGATTGCGGGATCCGGAAGACTTATTAATTAAAATCCGTAATAGCCCAATTTCATATTATATTATATTATATTATATTATATTATATTATATTATTATTTCATCTATCTCCATTGACGAACGTTCCATCAACCAGGAGCTACAGTTTATATAAAATCTGAAATAATGTGTTGCTGAAATATAATTCGTATATTTTCCGTATATATATAATTAATGTACTCACAATAAAATCAAACTGTAAACCTTCCATAACACCGCATATCGTTTTCTTTAACTGTTTTGTCCTTTAATTTGCCAATCTTCCAGACACTCTACGAATGATGCACATAAAGATTGTATAATTAACGTCATTCCACATCTTTAAAAATTAAACTCAAGAAATAAATTTAGGTAGAAAATTTCCTCCTTTCTATAGAGGTGAAAATTTATACAATAATATTAGAAAATAAAATATAAGGTTTATTTAAATTAAATAAACATCAGTTATCAATAAAATTACCTTTCTGATCAGCATTTATATTCTGCTGAATGTCATGAAATAGATTTTTAATGTCAACATTTTTAAAAGCAGTAGCATCTTTTTCCCTTTCCCACGGGCAGAAATCTTCCGCATTCAGTTGTAATTTTATTCTCTGAAACCAAATACAAATGAGCAAAACAAAACAACAACAAATCCAAAACTTACATCTTGATATAGTCCAAACGAAGTTAAACACAACGCCTGTGTTATCAATTTCGTTGGAAATAGAAGTTTCAAGCATGAGTTGAGATAAATTAAAAAATCATTGGAAAAAATTATCATCATATTTGAAACGGTTTTCTTTTCCTCATCCGTCAAGTCATCAGTGCTGAAAAAGCAAATTGTTACATTAAATTCGCACTTACAAATCACAGGATAGTGATGAGAAGTTACTTGGACAGTTGGCTCAAAGTTGTAGCTACTGATCGAAGAGAAGTTTCAAGACTTTCAAGCAAAAAGCAAGCAAAATTTACGGCAGGAAGATTTCTGGTAAAATTAAAAATTTCAATAATTTCATTGCAATAAATTGCCAAGGACGGATAAGCAAGCAATGAAACTGGTGGTTTCAAAGATTCTACCTCGCTACTAACTTTCATTTCACAAGAAACCCGGCAATGTGAAAGATTTTTCCGCTTTTGCAATCTTTCAACAGCACTATAAATACAAACAAAAAGAACCAGATAATTATGCTTCACAATCCAGTGATAATTAACATTTTTAAAACAATAAAAATATCGTCAATAAATAAATGAATAACTGAAATAAAAAATACTTGGCAGTTGCCTTCTGCAGTAAATTTTTGGTTGTGTTTTTGAAAAAATTTTCGAAAACTGGAACAAACAGCATTCTGACGTCGGCTCCAACACGGCCCATGGAAGATCCAAAATGCATACATTGAGTCATCACTGAATCCAGACGATCTGTTGGACATTTTGGCAAAGTTTCAACAATGATCTCCAAAAATTGTTCAACTCGATAATAAAGCCAAGAATTGACAATCGAAGAACAATCGACTTCAATTTCCTCCTTTGGCCAAATCTTGGAAATTGAAGAATTTTCTTCAGAAAATGCAGCTCTGTATTGAATCATCACATCGAACAGACAACTACGGTAAACATCTACCGTGCGAATGAGCATCTGATAAGAATCGTTGAATTTTTCCCCATCTAAACACCTCTGAATCCATTCATCTCGAGCCTGAAAAATTACAAACCATGCACAAGTGAAACTTGAATTATCTAACAAAGAAATTACAAAAATTAAAGAATATTTACGAACAAAAATTGCATGCGAAGTTCAGATTCTGTGTAAATTGCCATACGTCTGAGAAAGGAAATAATTTTAAGACACTGGGTCAAGTTCAGATCCGATCGCAATTGTTCAAGGCAGCATTCAAGAAGATAATTTCTTTGATTTTTAACTTGTCTTGCTATGTCCTGAAAATGAAATTACCTTTTGTTTAAAATTAAAATACTGATAATCAAAAACTGAACCTCACCTGAACTAGCGGTACATCTTGGAGACGTGAATCGAGTCTTGTTATAAATTGAATTAATTCAAATGCTTTTTCGTAACGACCACGACGAACGCTGCTTTCGATCAGTTCAGGCACGTGTAAAATTGCCACAACATCCGAACAGGCTGTTTTAGCATCTGCCAAAACTTCCTTTTCGTTGCACAACTTTTGACTACTTTGAACATACTGCATGCAGTCGCCTTTCAAATTGTCCACGTCAGTTCGGAACTTTTCCAACTTTGCCGAAATATCTTTCAACTAGACAATAAATGAAACAATTATTTTTTGAATTTCAAATTTTTTTCATTACATGGTTGGAAATTTTTTCTGAACAACACGTCGTTTGGATAAATGTATCATAATGGGAGAAGGCCAAATTTTCAATTTCCTTCAGCAGATCTGCCTTTTCTTTTTCCAATCGTCTCGATTCTGCAGCTATAAATGTACAAATACCACATAATCAAGAAAATCGATCAAATCAATCGTTTGATCAAAAAACATCACAATTAATGAAAAAGAAAAAATAATTTACGTAAAGCACTTGGTTCCAATTTGTATATTTTTTCCAAATAATCACCACAAATGTTCGCTTCAAGTTGATCAACTAAAAAAATAAAAATAACAACAAATATTCATATAAATATACGGCATATATAAAATAAATATGTCTAGCAAAAACATAAACTTTACAATGATTTCAGTTATAGAAATGAAATTGAAAAAATACCATTTTCAAGGCTGCTTTTCCTATGATCGTCCATAATCACTTATACAATCGACACATTGTTATACAGATTAATAAGAACTATATTTTGTAAATTAACCATCAACTATAAGTATAACCAGTGATCCTAATTTATTGAAAAATATCTGGTATGATTTCATGCATACAGTAATAAAAAATCAAGCAATATTAATTGAATTTCAAAAATCAAAGTAGTAAAAATTTAAAACTTAAATTTAAATAAAATTATTTTGTTCTATTAACTTATTTTATTCTTTTCAACCTAATATTTTAATCCAATATTACGAAATACTATAAATGCTAAAAAAAACTTTATTTTTACATTAATTCTCCAAAAATTTATTTTCTTAGTAAAATAATTTTTATATAACTTAAAATAAAATATATTCTTTAATATTTGAAAATTTTACGCATTTACGGATACCTGATTTTTCAGTTTATTCAGAATTAAGCAGAATAATTGTACTAATTTAAGAATTATTTATTTTGCATTTTACAACAGTTTTTTACTATTATTCAGATATATTTTCATTGTCGAAGAAGCATGAAAGCATTTAAAAAATACTTACAGTAAATGATGATGTAAATCTTAATTATATTATTGGTACGGTATTTAATTGGACTAATATGCTTGTCAATTTAAATTATTCTTGTCCGATTTTTGTTGTTCTATGATTATTTTTATTAATAAGAAAGCAATTTCGGTATACTGACACTTTATTTAGGTAAATATGTTGTTTTTCAATTTTTTGTTAATGCTATATGTTGACGCAGAATGTGTGCAAATTTTTGTATTTATACAATATTTATCGAATAATTTTAATGCACCTTTTAATTAATTTTTTACATAATTTTGTTTCAAAATTTACATTTTAGCTTTTCATGTGCATTAGCTTAAAGTTTCGTGCTGTTTATGAAGCGTTTAAGTAAAATTAGCCGCGCTATAAATTGGCACTGTACGCTTACAGTGAAGACGTATTGTCTGTGCAGCTCGCAGTACATAAAGTGTTTATAATTTATTAAAGCGATATTATGAAATTTACTTTTTCATGAGTGTATTTTAAGAAATGTGTTTTGTTTATTTTGCTTTTCATTTTCATTCATTGTTTCTTTATTTATTTATAAATTGCCCCACTATTGTCAAATGATGTGATACATTGTAAATTCTGTTAAAGTTTTAATGTTGGAATGATTATTTATAAATTGGTTTCTATTTCAAGCTGAGAAGTGCCAAAACAGAGGCTTTTATTAAATCAATGTTTAATCTTTCTTAAATATCTAGTAAGAATATTACTTTGTGCTGCTCGTTTGCTTGCTGTATTGGAGATTTTATTTTTAATTTGTTATTGAATTTATCTGTCCATGTTTGGCATGTGTGTAATTTCATTTTATTTGACATTTTTTGTTTTACTTTGATTAATATGTTTAATGCTTAATTTGATTTTTTTCCTCTTAAGTAATGTTGATTTAATTCCAAGCACATTACCCGACTCTGATCAGACATTATTTAATACTGTTAAACGTACGTTAATATTTTTTGACAGGATGCATTGGAGGACAGTTACTTGATCTTTTTCAGAAATAACTTTTATAATTAAGTTTGCGTATTTGCATATCTTTTGAAAAGTGTGATTCATTGATCATTTTGTATTGGTTACATTATGGAAATCATAATTTACGCTGATTGTTATATATTCCAAATTAGTGTTTTCAAAATTTTATGTAGATGAGTGTCTAATTTTTGATCAGCATGCAATTTCTATGTAAAATTATTTTCAGTGTTTTGTTAAATTGTAATTTTAGAATGGAGGGTAGTGATGTGAGCTCAGCAACATCGTACACATTGGATTCAAGTCAGACAAAGACAAAATACAAGGTATTTGTTCTGTTATTCATATGCGTGAAGAATGTAAAGCAGAAATGAAATAAATTTCATTGTTCATTACTTTACTACCCGTTCAGATTATTTTAAATATGTATGTAAATGATGTTTATTTGAAGTTTTAATGTTGAATTCAATTTATTATAATTTAGAAAAGAAAACTGCAATATCATCAAGCAAAGAAACGAGCTACCCGTGAATTGATGCGAGCATTGAAAGATCCGACGATCGTATTGATTGCCGATTGGTTAAAAGTGCGCGGCACGCTTCGGAAATGGACTCGAGTATTTTGTGTTTTGAAACCGGGATTGTTTATTATTTACAAAAATCAAAAAACGCATAAAGTATTTTTTTGATTATTTTGTAATTTTTTAATTAAATTGAATGAATTTTTTTTATTCAGCATGGTCATTGGATTGGCACGGTTTTGCTAAATTGTTGCGAACTGATTGAGAGGCCTTCGAAAAAGGGTGGCTTTTGTTTCAAATTGTTCCATCCGTTGGATCAGTCAATTTGGGCTGCCCGTGGACCGAAAGGAGAAGCATTTGGTGCTGTCACGCAACCACTGCCAACATCGTATCTTATATGTCGTTCACCATCTGATGAATCCGGTAAATTGATGCTGCTTGTTTATTTTTTGTTTACGATATGAAATATTGTTCAAACTGTTTCAGGTAGATGTTGGATGGATGGTCTTGAGATGGCATTGAAATGTAATCGTCTTTTGATGAAAACTTTGCACAATCAATGGTTGCAAGATTGCAGTGGAATTGTTGTTGAGGATGGTTTTGAAGATAAAGCAATGAAAGAATCCAATTATTCTGTAGATCCTGAAGATGGTAAGTAAGCATTGGAATTATTATCGTTTATAATTGTGAAAATAATGTTGATGATTTTCTTTTTAAATATTATTGATTGAATTTTATAATTTTTTTGAAGAAATATACTTTGATTTAATAAATGCGATATTATTTGAATGATTAAGTAAATATTTATGACAGCGAAACTGCTTGTTTAAGCAGATTTGAAAAGATGAACAGTTTGGATGAATTGTTGTTGACTGAAATGCAGTTGATGAATAAGTGTGACAACATTGATGAATGCATTTTGAACACTTTATTATTTCACATTTAAGATCAAAGAAAAAGCAACTTGAAAATCTTTACAAGATATTAACAATTTTAATTAAGATAAATTTGTTTCTTAAATTGTTTATGGTGAATTTTTTTCTTGATATGTATAGCTGATGATTATGGATAAATTGGAAAGAAATTTTCAACTGAGTAGATAGATGATACTTTTGCAGAAGAAGAAGCAGTTAGCGAAATGGAAGAAGCAGATTTGGTAGAAAAAGTAATTCAAGAAACTGTATACGTGCCTGCCCCTCCGGAAGTGTTTGGCGCTGTAAATTTTAAATTCAAAAAGCAAAAAGAAATAAATAATAATTGTTTTTTTTTGTTCAAGAGCGGTGAATCAGAACAAGTTGAAGAGGTTGCTGAAGAGAATAAAAGTTTGATTTGGACTTTGATGAAGCAGGTTGCAACGTTGGACTGTTTTGTGAAGTTCTTCTTTTTTTGTTCAATTGATTTTAAAAATGCATTTCAGGTTCGACCTGGAATGGATTTATCCAAAGTGGTGTTGCCGACTTTCATTTTGGAGCCGAGGTCATTTTTGGAAAAATTAGCCGATTATTATTATCACGCAGATCTGCTTTCTGAGTAAGTAAGAAAAGTGAGTATTGATATTTAAAGAAAAAATAACATTTTTTTAAAAATTATTCAGAGCAGCAAAAGAAAATGATCCGTACAAAAGAATGCAACTAGTTTTGAAATTTTATTTATCTGGCTTTTACAAGAAGCCCAAAGTGAGTGAATGAAGTGTGGGGTGGAAATAAAAGTACATGTATAATTTATATAGGGTCTGAAAAAGCCGTACAATCCAATTCTTGGTGAAGTGTTTCGTTGTTATTGGTATGATCCGTCTACGGACAGTCGAACATTTTACATTGCTGAACAAGTGTCCCATCATCCGCCGATATCCGCATTTTTTGTTACCAATCGCAAAAGTGGTTTCAATATCAGTGGTACAATTTTGGCAAAATCCAAATATTACGGTATGGGAATATATTTGCAAAATAAAGGAGGAGTGCAGAAATATATGGTTGTATTCGTAGGTAATTCATTGTCAGCAATTATGTGCGGCGGTGCTCGAATCACCCTGTTGAATAGAGGCGAAAATTACATAGTCACGTTGCCATATGCCCATTGCAAGGGTCTAGTGTTGGGCACGTTGTCGATGGAACTTGGCGGTTCGGTGAGCCTTACCTGCGATCGTACCTCTTATTCCGCTTTGATCGAATTCAAACTGCGACCGTTTTTTGGTCGTTCTGACTGCATCAACATGCTGAGCGGTAAAATAATGCTCGGCAAAGAGACTCTGGCCGATATCAGCGGTCGATGGGACGATACGATTTACATCACAGACAAGCAGACAAATGTAATAAAAAGTCGATGATTGATTGATTGAATTTCAAATTTTTCTTTTTAAATTTTCAAATCAGGAAACGAACATTCTTTGGGGTCCGATTGAAGTGGCTGTGGCGCATCGTTTGAAACGTTCGGATGTCGATTTCGACGTTCAAGAAGAATTTGAATCATCCAAGTATTATTGCAAAGTTTTTTTATACCTGCCTTTTTTTCTTTTTGAAAATTATCTTCTGCTTTTTTCATCTGTTGTTGTTGTTGTTGTTGAAAAAAGGCTTTGGATAAAAGTGACAGAAGCGATCAAAGCTTGTGATCAAGAATGGGCGACGGTTGAAAAGACCAAAGTTGAAGAACTGCAACGGCAAAAAGCGAAAGATTTGGTCGACAAAGGGAAAATCCACCAGACCAGACTGTTCGATTTGGACACGAATTCAAACATGTGGATTTACAGACATGCTGAGTAAAAAATGAATTTCGTATATTTTGATTTGATTACAAAAAAAATTCAATTTTCATTCAGCTATCGTCCTTGGGATATACAGAATGATCTGTTCCAGTATGAATGTGATTTTATTATTCAAACGAAAGCGTTGCATAAAACTCCAATTGTCAAATCGAACAGTGTCAGAAGTTTGAATTCGTTGGCCGTTAGTAATATGAAAGATGAAGAAGATTGGACCGACGGTGAAGAGACACCGAGTGGTTTGTGTTATATTATTATTATTAACAATATGAATATAATTATATTTTTTTTGCAGATGCCAGTTTGATAATTACCAAAGAAGAAGAAGAAGAAGAATTGGGAGAAAATGATGCAGTATGCAAAAATAGTACTGTAATATTGAACGAAGTGCGAGCTGTGGCGAAATTGGTGAAAGAGTTGAACGATCGTATGAATACGATCAGCTCTGATATGCTATTTCTACGTTCAAAATTGATCTCCGGTGATGCGCGGTGGTTTTGGTTCAGCAACAGCGACTGCTGGTCTACAGCAACAACGGTCGTCGTTGTTGCCGTCGGATTGGCTGCTCTTATTTTAGCTATTTGGTTTCGCTGAAAAATTATGAAAATTGCAAATCATAAACAAAAAGCTTGCTTTTTATCAATTTATATACGGTGTCGTCTAACAACTAATAATAATAATAATTTTGTCTTGTTGATTCAAACGGTGACAAAGTTCTCTTTCTTTTTTTTCTTCTATTCACAATATTTAATATGCTTTCGTAAGTGCATTTTGCTTGAGGTTTGAAAGCGTGAATTTGCATTTAACGAAGTGATATGATTAAAATTTATTTCTACTCCCAGTGTTGTCTGTTGTCTTGATTGTTATCGTCGGTTCTGTCATTGACAGAATATTGTTTTCTTATTTACGGGATGTTTAAAAATGAAATAATAGAAGAAAACAACAGCAATTTAATATTATTTTTCTAGTCAACAGCAGATAGATTATGGGAGTTGGATTTGACTGTATTCTTCTACATACTACCCAAGTAATGTTCATAAATTATTATTATTATTTGTTTTGACATGCATATTTTTACTTTTGGAAACATTCTATTTCAGGCACTGGTTTTCGCGTGCGGTTGGCTATTTTGTATCAGACAACTGTACAGTGGAAATCAAGTATGGGACGGTTGAACACAACAGCACTTGCTTGTGGAATATTGAAAAAAAATTTATTTCATTTTTTGTAGGTTCGTTATCACAAAGTGATCTTTTTGTTTTCGATTACTTTTTGCCTTTCGTGCACAATGTTCGAATTGATCATTTTCGAAATTTTGAATTTCTTGGAAAGCAGGTACGATTGAAGTTTCAAAAAAGGAAAAATTTTTTTTAATTATTTTGCTTTCATTTTTTCAGCATTCGTTATTATTATTTGAAATTGACGTTGTATTTGCTTTTGTTGTTGCTGATTTTGGTCATTCCGTTCAGCATTGCTCAATATACGCTAAGAAATATTCGTATCAGTAGGTGTTTTGTGGGAGTTTTCTTTTCTGTTATAATTTTAATTTTCATCATTTTTCGTTCAGTTCGTGAATCATTTGTCAATTTGTTGAGTGGTATTTCTTGGTTATTGTTTTTCTACGGCTTTTGGAAATTTGGCTTTCCATTTCCCGCACTGAGCAGCCGATTCGGTTCGCATTATTATTATTATTATTATTATTATTATTATTTCAGTTTTATGCAAATATTCAAATAATGAATTGTTTGTGTTCGAAATACTTTTTTAGGTATTTTTTCAATTGAAAACATCATCAGCAGAGTGGGCGTTATTGGTGTGACTGTGATGGCCATGTTGAGCGGTTTTGGCGCCGTCAACTGCCCCTATACTTACATGTCTTACTTCATGCAGTCAGTACAGATGATAGTATCTTGTTTATTAATGTGTAATTTGATCCCATTTCAGAAATATAACCGACAGTGATGTTCGAAATATGGAAAGGCGCTATTTGAAGACGATCGATATGATTTTGACGAAGAAAAAAAAATTACTACTCGAGCGCAGGGGATACACTAGCGTGGAATCGCAGGCCAATTGGCTGAGATTAGTCGCCTCGTCAATAATCAGCTCTTCCGAAGGTGGATGCTTGAATTTAATTTTAATTTTAAAAAGAAAAAGTTGTTTACTATCCCAGGATCTGGTGCGTTGTTGGAAGAAGAGATTAATTATCTCGAAGAAGCGGCTCGTCAATTGCTGACAGAAATTATGGAAATGAACGACATGAAACGACGTTTGCTCTATTCGAAAACACTCCGCGGTCGATATTTCGACTTTCTTGGCTATTTTTTTTCCATCTATTGTGTTTCGAAACTTATTATGGTAAATTGTTTTATTATTATTATTATATTTTTGATCTGTATGTATGCATTTTTTTTAATTTGTGTTGTTATTCTCCTTAGGCAACGGTGAATATTATTTTCGACCGCGTCGGTAAAGTGGATCCCGTGACACGTGGAATTGAAATTTCTGTTCATTTAATGGGATTCGATTTTGACGTGAATTTTGCATTTTTTTTCATTTCATTTAAAACAAAATGCCATTTTTTACAAAAATCCAATTAATTAAATTATTATTGTAGGTGAAATTTTGGACTCAGCATATTTCTTTCATTTTGGTCGGCGTTATAGCGGTTACGTCAGTCCGAGGACTTTTGATTACTATTTCGAAAGTGAAAAAAAAACACTACAAATAAATTCTCGTTTTAATATAAATTCATAATTGTGTTTCTTCATTTTTCAGCTATTTTCAATCGTCTCTAGTGACAAGTGGTCAAACATTGTCTGTTTGTTGCTGTCCGAAGTGATGGTATGAAAATTGTATATATATATTTTTTAAAATTAATATCAATTCTAATAATAATAATAATAATACATTGCAGGGCATGTATTTCGTATCATCTGTTTTACTGATTCGTATGAGTATGCCGGCAGAATACAGGTAACAAATGTTCGTTCTTTTTTCTTTTGTAGTTTTTATCCTTTTTTAAAAGTTTTTTTCCAAATGAAAAAAATAGATCTATAATAACGGATGTGCTTGGCGAATTGAAGTTCAACTTTTACCATCGTTGGTTCGACGTGATTTTCTTGGTCAGCGGTCTGTCGAGCATATTTTTCCTATACATGGCCAGAAAGAAATACATACCCGATAAGGGTGACTGATTGAAGAAATTGACTTTGTGATTACTGGTCGTATAGGTGTGCAAAGAGTGGGTGTTTAGGGAGGGAGAAACAATTTGGTGAACACAAATAAACAAACAAACAAATTAAAGAAAAGACTACAGTGAACCCTGTGTTGTGTGTTTCAAGTGGTTAAAGAACCGTAAAAGCCGTCGGGCGGTCGATACGTTTCGGGCAAAAAGTTCAACTGCCACTGACGAAAAGCGTACCTTCTGGCACCGATGTTCTTGTAGGCATTTTCGATTCTGGTCCCCTGGGTGCGGATTTTTTTCAACAAATCTGCGGCCTGCTTGGTCGACAAATTGTGCTCGGCTTCCAGCAACAATTGTTCATCCAAAGTGACACCCATCGACGTTCGATCTTTGCCACTTTTGCAGCAGACCAACACGCTGGCGTCGTCGACCAGACGACACAGGCCCATCGACTGGTGCAAAATGTCGACATTTTTGAATTGCGACTGTTCAACTTGATATTTGAGCTGGTTGAATTTCGACTCGATCGTATTGTTGCAATTCGCTTGGGATAGAAAATTTCCACTTTTCAAGTAGAGTTCAATTTGTTTGCAGGCTTTTTCGTTGATCTCGAATTCGACGTTCGCTTTTTGAAATTTCACCGCCAAAGACTGATTGAAATTGATGCCCACGTTGAACAATACCAAACAGACGTGAAACCACTCGCCAGTTTGCAATTTTTCCGGCACCAAGTGCCACCTATCCGACGGTACGGGCAAACTGACCTGCAAACAAAACGACCTGCAAATTGCAACGCAAACATATGTACATATACACGCACGCACACATATATATATATATGTATGTGTATATGTATATATGTATATACCGTAAACGAACCGAGGTGTCCTTCGACGACCGGCACGCAAGTGGTAGAAGCGTCGTTGAGGATCAACTTGAATCGACACTGACGTCTGGCCAGCTTGACCGCCCAGATCATGTCTTCGAGCATGGCCATCTCGTCGGCGTTGCAGGACAAATACGAGTGGATGACGACCAGAGCGCCGCAACGGCTCCACAACTGCCCAATCGGGCGCTGGTCATTGTTCCACAGAGTATTCAACAGAGCGGCCACGACGCTGGTCAGCAGCTGGGACATGACCGCGCCCGAGCGATAGAAGGTGGAATAGAATTTGCCCGCCTGCGACGAGCCGTCCAAGCGGAGCAGCATGGCCAGCAAGTAGCTGTGCGTGAGCGTCGCCTGCAACGACTGGAGACGGTCGAGAACCAAATTCGAGCCGTGTCGAAGTTGTTCGATTAGTTGCGATCGACTACTAGTAGTGGGATGGTGGTCGACGACAAGTGGATCCGACTGTTCGGCCGCCAAAATCGGTACCACGTTTTCGATTTTCGTGTGCAACGAGGCGAGTTCGGCTTCGAAATCGTCGCTGTTCGACCGGAAGCTTTCCACACGCCACCGACGCCCCTGGTCAACAGAGTCGGTCCGCTGGCACCGGTCAGCTTCGTACCATTCGGCCAAATTTTCCGTGAACGTGGTCAACTGACCACCGTGGGCGTCGAACTGGCCGTGCAGAGTCGCTTGCAACGTTCGACAACGGTCGACGAACTGCCGGCACAGCGTCAGCGTTTCGGACGCGTCCACCGCTCGACCACCACCACCACCACACTGGTCGAAGTCGAACAAGCCGATCGACCACAACCGCATCTCTCGCAGCGCGTTTTCCACGCCCACGAACGTCTCCACACGACTGCACACTTGACGGAGGTCCATTTTGAACAAGCCGTCCGAGAAACAGTCGTCGCACAGCGTCGCCTGCAGCCGCTCCAAACCACCGCCGGCGAAGCCGTCCGCGTGGGCGGCAAATGCACCGCAGGTGAAATAATCGACGCGGCCAGCCGGCTTACCGTAGTCGAAGATTTGCAGGTGCAAATTGGTCGGGTAGAATTCGAACTCGTCGACGTGTTTCACAATGCTCGCTTTGAAAGGACTGCCGTGGAACGAGTCCATGAAACCGCCCACGCGGTCCAGTTTGGCCAACAGCGAGCGAAGTTGATCCACGTGCGCGAGGCGTTTCGTTTCCACCTCTTTCGGCACGTAGTCGAGACATTCCAAATAGCGTAGGATGTGTTTGAAAAAATTGCGCAAACAATTCAACACTTGTTTCGGCACAGTCGAAAATACCTGACGAAAAGAAAAAAGAAACAACAATATAATTAATTATTTAAAAAATAAATAAACAAATTTCCATTTTATTCGTTCACACCACCTTTGGTTCGGCCATGCATTCGTAGAAGTGTAGTAGTACTAGTTGTTGTTGTTGGGTTTGTTCAAATTGAAAATGCCGAACAATTGGTCTAGAGTAGAGTGTTCGAAAAGACTGACTTTGGAGCAACGCCCGCCAAGCGGTCAGTGATTGGTCATTTTGGTGGAACAACTGGTCGTTTTCGGGAAAAAAGCCCGCCTCGACGAAATGGCCCAAACTGTATTCTCTGCGTTGTTGCAACGCCGAACTGAGACGCTCCTGGCAGCGAGCCAACTTCGCCTGGATCATCTCCTGAGAACAGCCGACAATTGCCCGTACCCAGTCGGAACGGTCCTCTTCGGCGAAGCAGGAAAAGTAGAACTTTCGTCCGTAGTTGACCACCACGAACGGATACGGCAACTCGACCAGCGGTTCCTCGAGCTCGGCCACGCAACGTTCCAATACGACCAGAAATTTCATCTCCAATTCGGCCGTCATCGACCCAACCGACGGCACCGTTTCCAAGTCGTAAACAAGCAACGCGTTCGCCTTCAGCACCGCCCTTATCGTGCAAGTGGAATCCGACCGACCCGGACCGTAGTCGGCCGACTTGCCGACGCCGAACGGATCGTAATACGGATCACGGTAAGTCAACAGTACACCCTCCTTGATGACGTCATTCTTGTCACCGTAGACGATCGTTGTCATTCTTTTTTTCAAACTTCAAATTCCACCACTTTTCTCACTGCTGGCCGACTGTTCAACGAAACTTGTTCATTGTGCAAGTTGCAAATAAAAATACTTCTTATCTTCTTCAAAATCAAAATATGCCATCAATTGGTTTTCACGCTGCTGCCAATTAATTATACTTATAAATCACTTCCTCATACTTGATTCATTTGTCAAAAAATTGCCTACAAATATGTCATAACACAATCAACAAATCGCATCATTTTAATCAAAAAATTTTAAAAATTCATTCTTAATACATAAACAAAATAATAAAACATACTTTGTACTCTGTGACTAGTTTAATTTAACATTTCCTCAATGCAAATTTTAGGAATAATGATGTTATTCAAAATGAAAGACAATTCACATTCTGAATGAATAAAAATGAACGTATTAAATTAAAAATGAATTTAATAATTCTGTGGAATAACAAATGAAAGAAAAACATTATTCGCATTCTCACTTTGAAAACTTGTGTTCAAGGTATATTGATTAACAAGGCAAAAGCTGTTTTCTGCAAACTACATTATTCTCAACTGGAATTCTCAATAAATTTCATACAAAATTCAATTCAACTGATAAAATTTGCAACTGTGAAATGAATGAAATGCAAATAAAAATACAATAAAAAGAATATTCTATTTTTCAAATCAGTATACATCTCCAATTTCACACTGCTTAAAATTAAAGTCAACATGTGTAAAAAATAAAAAATAAAAATATACCGATGCAAAAACGGCAATTGGATTTTGTGACCATAATAATTACATTTGCAAAGTCTTTTCTGCAGAGTAAACAACGGCATTGTCAACAAAGAATTGCACATTTTGTAGGTAATCAAGAACTAAAATATATTTGCTTCTACTGTATACAATGCGGCTTCTGTCAAGTGGACAAAAAAATGGAACAACTATTTTCAACTTTATTCATCGTTTGCGGAACTATTAAATATTAATTATGAAATTTCAATCACAAAAAGAAACTTGCAAATTTTGCTTAAAATAATTTTTTCGTACAATTTATTTTATCCGCAAAAAAGGACAACAGTGAGCGAAAGATTTTTACAATGTTCTACAGTAAGGCACCTCTAATTGAAATATTACAGTTGCATTGATTTTTTTTCCAAAATATTTCTAAAAAATTTTATTTAATTTGGAAAAAAACCGATAAATTAAAATTGAATTCATTATTCGCTGAATATATTGAAAATTTGTTTACTTTAAAAAGTTATCGATTTTCTGGTAAGTTCAATTTGAATTTTCAAGTTGAACAAAAAAGTTCTCGTAAAATTAAAACCAAATAATAATAACATTTCACTTTTACTCTGAATTCAATACATTTCAATTTCATTTTATTCTTTTCATTGATATCCATTCAATCTTACAACAAATTTTTCAAATTTCAGTTAACAGTATATGAAACAGAGAACTTCGAAATCTGCCATTGGAGACTTCGTAATGCCCAGCCATTGGAAGCTGGCCTGAACGGTCTATCTGGTAACTCGCGCAACTCTGTACTGCTTGACTATGGATAACCAAACTACAGTACACACGCTAGTACCTGAAGATCTCCACGACTATGTGTAGGTACTTGACAGTGTGGTGGTTGCTGGTTACGTGACGGGTTAGATGATTTTTAACCTTGTGGCCGCTCTGTTGTGTTACGACTTTTGTTGCGGTGTTTCATCCACCTGTTTATGCCTTGCGTTGGATAAACAGTATGATTCATCGACTGAGTTTTGTGGTTTCAAGCTCGATTGTGCACGCTGGTCAATCGCTGGCAGATAGTCAAAATTGCTTCCGACGGAAATAGAAAAATGCAGTCCACTATGACTGAAGATCAAGTTGCGCGTAAATTGCGTTCTCAACATTTGATCTTCCCAGCCGGAGTCGTCAGAGATCTATGGAACCAGCGATCTACGGATAGGTCGTGGTTGTGATCGAAGGTGTGAATGTCGAAGCGAAATCGAAAAAGTCGGCTGTGAACAAGGAAAAGCTGAACCTGCTGCTGGAGGAGCTCGATCAACTGTGCGGCGAGTCGGAAGAAGTCACGGAGCAGGTCTCGGTGACCGAGGAGCTCTATTGTGAGGCGGATGTGCTCCCGGCAGAATTGGAACAAAGCCCGGATGGGGAAGAAGGCAAAAGTTCCTTCAGAAAAAGCAAGGCCGAGCTCTGATAAGAGCAGGGCAGGCGGAAGAAATGGGTTCCAGGAGGATCAGGACGGCAGAGGTTGAAAAGAATGTTCGACTGCCGCGCTGTGATCTTCGAAATTTGATGGTGGCAATTCACGAAATTTCGGGGGTTTTTGGACCAATTTGAGACCAGTGTTTATAAAATAACAAATGAGTCAGATGCTGCAAAGTTGACATGAATTGCTGCAAAGAAGACGGACGGCAAAGTGAGCTGCCTGTTCGGTGAGACACTAGAATCAATTGCTCTTTGCTGACCTGTCTGCCGCGAATGCCGACTATTACGTGGCAGTTCGAAGTCTGAAAGAACGCTTTGTCAGACCGATCACTGTGATTAGAAGACTGACGCTCTGGAGGCCCTCTGTGATCACGAACACCGAAGTGTCGAAACTTTGATGGCGTTAGGAAAGTACTCTCGGACGGCCGAACTCGCAGATCATAATATTGAATAGAGAGAAGTTACCGCGTGTGACAAAGATCAAATGGTATGTGGTGACGAAGGCAGATGAGACTGCACGATCTTATCTGACAGCATTTGTGCGGTTCATCTAGGATCACACGGAAATGCTGACTGAGTCTTGTTGCCTAGTCCACAAAGGTAACACCGGTAAATCAAAGACCACCACCACCCGACAAGACGACTTGATTAGAAGACGCAAGCGAATGGCGACATTCCTTCACGCTTCAGTTGCGAATGGTTGCCCCATTTGCATGGATTCACAGAAGGCGTCAGACTATACAGACTTGCTTCATACATAGCGGATCCTCATCGACGTCAGGTTCTGGCGGAGATGGCTCGTTTGAGCTTCATCTGCTTTCCAGTCGGGCACAGAACAAGAAGGTATAACCAGAAAAGAGGAAGATGAGGAAAGCGGTGATTCCTTTATCACACCACCCCTAGGGAAAGAATGACCGCTAGCTGATTGTTCGACACGGCAGTAGAATGATTATTGATGAGGCTGGATGTGACAGACGAGCTCGACCTCAAAGGTGAGGTACTTTTGATCGCGGTACACGCTACTAATAGCGCGAGTCACGAGGTGCAGAAGTCACGATTTGTGGCTTTGGCTGGAGAACCGCGGCACTCCGTAAAGGCGTTGACCATGCCGACGCTGTGCAGCAACGTCACGCGAACGAGAATATCAACGGAAGCCTGGCCACATTTCTGCAAGTTAGAATTCCAGAAGCAAAAGGATGAGGAAGAACTGCCAGTATTAAGGCAGGATTAACGTCCATCGGTGGGAGGTGAGGATGATTCAGTGGCAGGGCGATCTGCTTACCACTTCCATCAACTCGCCGGCGATTCGCCGAAAAGCGATCGCTTTTAAGCCGAGAGAATCCAAGAGTTGTCAGATCCCACGGAACTTTCGGGAATTGCAGTTGTTTGCAAACACTGTGGAATTAGACGGAGCTGAGCCTTATCAGGCGCGTAGGGAATTTGAGCGGTACCTTTCTCACGCCGGCATTACATGCTGTGCGCCTTTTCGAGGAGGATCCTGTTTCTTTAGAAACACTTTAGGGTTGGGCGATCTGCTTACCACTTCCATCAACACCCCGGCGATTCGCCGAAATGAGATCGCTTTTCGAAATCCAAGAGCTGTCAGATCCTACGGAACTTTAGGGAATTGGAGTCGTTTGCCAACCGTCTGCATTCAGAGGGAGCTCAGCCTTACCAGGCGCGGTAGGAATTGCAGCTGTCACTCTCGTATGACAGTATGACATGGTGTTCACTTTTCTTGCAAGGAGGTTGACACCACTCTACGAACAGCTACCCACTTGCTGTGAGAAGGTTTGGTATGGTGGAGAAGAGTCACGAGATTTCGATACCGACGAAGACTCAATGAGTATTCCGCAGTCATCCGGTCGTATTTGGGCATCTACTTTGCGTTTGAGGCACAAGGTGCAGGATTGCCGTATTGTGAATTGTCCAGTTGTCTTCGACAGGTCTGCATGGTCTGTAGGAGTCTCTTTAAATGACCGCTGGGTCTTTGTTGCAATGTTTTCTCTACCTATTTGTGTACTGCATTGAATAAACTGTGCGATTTATTCACCTGAGTTTTGTTGGTTCACTCTCGATTGTGCGGGCAATCGCGGGCGGATAATCAGAATTGCTTCTGATGCAAATTGAAAAACACTTTACTGTAACTGAAGATGAAGTTGTGCGTAAATTGCGTTCGCAACAAAACATCATTTACTGTCTCTTTTTTCCATTCCTGCATTTCATAGTTCAGTAAATTTATACATAATTTTTGTATTAAATCCTTTTAAGTTCAATATTAAACGAAAACCGAAAGTAAACTGCGCTTATGAAAGCTCACCAATGTGATTTATAATAAATAGATAAATATTAATAATTAAGGGAAAGTGGAAATTACATAATAAATTTGCTGAAAGCGTCATGTTGATAAAAATGGGTTTATGTAAAAAGCTGTGCCGTGACCAGGATTCGAACCTGGGTTATTGCGGCCACAACGCAATGTCCTAACCACTAGACGATCACGGCTGTTGAAAGTTGTGGTAGACGTAGTTAAAGTAAGTATATCTGAATGTTCTGTAATTAATTTTGTGCAAAGCATGTTACGCATCGAATGCAACTTTAGAAATCACTTTCAGAGATGCATTTATGTAAAAAATGGAAACTTACCTGATTTTCATGAAGCAAAGATTGCACTACAGTTTTTTTTATTTCAGTTTTTAAATGTATGGTTCAACAAATATTTTTTAAGTGAAAAATGCAACTACATTTTCTGTAATGTGCAGTGCATTAAATATTTTAAATGTATAAAATTTTGTTACTTTATTAAATAAATGACCGTACTTACAGTATGAAATGTTGGATGATATGTCAATCTATTTGTTGAAACATATTATGGTATTAATTACTTTAGTTTTTGATAATTTATGTATTTTTTAGTTTAAACTAATGAAATGATATTTGTTTAGCAGTTTCTGAAACTTTAGTTTTAATTGAAATGATTTGGATCAATTTTTATCATTCGCATGTTAAATATTTTAGTTTTTGTAAATAAATATGAAGTTAAAGATGAATTGTGCATGAATTATATGGCGTACGGTGGATATTTTGTGAATATGATTATTTTAGATTTATGCGAGCAACATTTTTCAAGAACGTTTGGAAGAAATATAAAATTACTGGTGTACAAATTGCTCCAAAAGCACCTGAACAACCATTTCCCACTTTTGGCTGGAGTCTTTTTTGCGCTGTTTTCTGCATTTCTTTAGTCTGCAAAGCGATCAATGTCGACTGGAGAAAAAAATCTGATGCCATGCGAAGAAGCCATCATCAAAGCTCATTGTCATAATGCTGATCCTGCGACCAATGTAAGCTTTTTGATTCTTCGATTGCCAAATTTTCTTTTTTTTCACATCATTTCACATTTTGAGGACGTGCAATTTCAGTTTATGATCAATTCAACTCTTGTTTATTTATTTTTAGTGCCATTTTGAAATCTACATGATTTGGTCATTCTTTACATTTTTAAAACTCTAACTCATTTGATTTTTAAATATTATTTGTAATGAATTTGAAGCTTTTTAGTTTTTTAATCCTGTTTTATTATTAGTATACATTTGTTCACAGTTAGATATCAGTGTATTCAGTGTTTAATTTTGAAACTTTATTTCAAACTAAATGAAATTTCAGTATCAAAAAATTTAATTAACCGAAGAAATCACTCCTGAGGTTTTACAACATTCTAGAAATACTTTATGCAGCAAACAATGCTTCGAATAAAAGATCCTGCAAAATCGATAGAATTTTACACTAAAGTTTTGGGCATGAGGTAAGTTTTTCGGTGAAGTTTCACATTTTTCCATTTTTAATTATGCTGAAAAATTCCTTTTACCTATTTTATAGATAAATGTCGGACATTTTATTGAATAATTGTATTATTTATTTGCTTAGCACTGCACTGTAGAATTTTGAAATTCTATTCAACTATTGCAAATAAAAAAGTCTCGTTTTCTCACTTTTCTTTTGCTTTTATTCTCACATGACTTTAAGTTCTTTGTAAATCATGAATAGCCTAATGTAATAATTAAATTTTTTATGGAATTAGAAAAAGAAAATTGTGAAAATTTTGTTAAAAAGATTTTTTTAATTCCAACTAATTACTTTGTTAGATTACTTCACCGTATGGATTTTTCCACCATGCAGTTTTCATTGTATTTCTTGGGATATGAAGATATCAGTTTGAAGCCTGGCGATTCCAATGCAGCTATAGAATGGACATTTTCCAGAAGAGCAACTCTGGAATTAACTCAGTAAGACTGAATTGCACGACTCTCTGTGAAGTGAAAATGCAGATAATTTTAATTTTGTCAGATATAATTTTAATTTTTCAAAGTTTTCTTAAATTGTACTTTTAGTTCACTTTATAATCCATTATTCATTCAATTTATGTTTTATTATTATTTAATGACTAGAACAATTTAGTAACTGGGGTACTGAAAATGATCCAGATCAAGCTTATCATAATGGAAATCAAGAACCCAGAGGCTTTGGTATACAGTTTATTTTTTTAGAAATTATCACATTTTTAATGTTGCAGGTCACATTGGAATAGCCGTTCCGGATGTGTACGAAGCATGTGCTCGTTTTGAAAAATTAAATGTAACTTTTGTTAAACGTCCGGATGATGGAAAAATGAAAGGAATAGCGTTTATTCAAGATCCGGATGGATATTACGTTGAAATTTTTAATCCATCCACATTACCTAGCATTATTTCTTCTTTTACACAACAATGACATTCTCAAAATAGTTGGGTAATGTGAAGAATATTTTAGATTTTTTTTTCTGGAACAGTAACATCTTGATATTGTGAATTTGAAAAGAAAGTAAATTCATTGGAAAAAAACAGTTGCATTTAATGAAAAAACTTAGACTTTTACTGGATTAAATATTTTTGCAAATTCAAAGCACCCAACAAGAGCTTGGGAATTTCTACATAGTCTTGTTGTTGGTGGGAAAAAGAGTCCGAGATGAGTGACGCAGGGCAAGTGAATAATGAATAGACGAAAGAGGCATATTTGAACAACAGTCGTTGGATATCTTCGTTAGCAGAGGTGGAAAAGCAAGATGCAAGCACGTCGTTGACAACAATACTCCCTGAAGTTGTGATCGGCGAATAGATGCCAGTTTTGACGACTTTGCTCGTGGAAACGACTTTCGATTCGACAAGTTTGTCGTTGTCAGCTTTAACAAAGATGCATTTTCCAACGGCAACTTTTTCAGCCATCAAAACCATCTCTTTGCCATCGCAGTTGGTCTGGTAAATCATGTGCAACGGTGTCAGTGAAAGTCGGTGTCCGGATTCTGTTTCCAGGTTAATAAACTGAGCTTTCGTCTCCTTTTGGGCGTGGATCCAAGTCATCACCGGACTGTATTCCAAATGTCCATTTTCACTACGCGTTAATACTTGAGCATCTTTTTTTTGTAAAAGATGTTTCATTTGCATACGTCCGTTGGTGGTCAAAACCCAGTCGTCTCCGTGAAAGCATCTGGCGCGTCCTCCATTTTCCACCATTTCAACAGCTGGCTGAAAAATCACACCATTATTATTATCTCATAAGAGTGAAAATTGTCGAATAATTGATAACCAAGAAGAATATGAAATTGATTAATTGAATAGATATTTTTTAATCAGTTCACTGAAAGCGGCTGTTAAAGAATGGGTTTTTTCAGTTATTTTTTTAATGTCTAACATTTTTTCAATGATAGATAAAATTGATTGAAATGAGCAATGAAATTTCAAGTTTGTTTTTATAAGTTTGAAAATTCCTTGGAATAAGAAAAAATATGAAATCATGGGGTGTAATTTTCGAGGATACTGTAGATGGAATATTTTCACTTAAAAATTATTTTTTGTTTTTATATAATGAATTAATAGTAAACGAATGAATAATTGAAGAAAGGAGAAATGTATTCGAAGAAAGATAACGAGTAATTATTGTGTACGTATGTGTGCATGCATGCGGGTGGGTATACCTCAGCTATAGCTTCAGTTTGAACGTTGGAAGCGATCAGATTGTCACAGGTGCAGGTGCATTTTTCTCTAGCTTCATGAATGAACAGGCAGTCGGTTCTTGTTAGCTCAGTGCAGGAGCGTTTCGAGCTGAGCTGACGTTGGATGAAGGTCCTCTCTCCGGCGTCGCCTGGGCACATGGCGGCGCCATTAGCCACTGTGGCGATCAGCATTAGCGTCAAGCCGAGCTCAAGCAGAAGCTTGTGCATCTTTTTGTCTGGCCGTGTCTTTTGGGATGTACAAAAGTCGGATGGTCAAGTAGAACTTTTAAAAGTGGAAAAATTGTGTCAAGCACTTTTTTCGACCTGTTCCAATTTGCAGGAAAACCAATCCCCAATATCGGGCAATCAATTTCATCAAGCCAACTGCTGCTGCAAGCAGTGTGGGGCGGTTTGGAAATTTCTCCGCACAAAACTTGCTCCCTACATCCTTTTTTCACATCTTCTTGTCCTTGGCAACGACCGGATATTGACTTGCTTGAAATTATCATCTGCCGCCAATTGGTTCTTTTTTCCCATTGGATCGCTTGCATTTTTCTTTGAAAGCTTTTCAAAATCTCGTGCGCGCTTTGTTTGTTTCAGGTTCCTCAAACTGTCACAAATTATTTTTCAATTATTTTTTGTCTCTAATTTTTTAGAAATACACAAACAGAAAAATAGTCTTTTTATTTTTGGTCAATTCTGTATAATTTTCAAAAAGCAAAAATTCTTATCCTCTCTTCATCTTCACAGTAGCAAACAGTAGCTTTGTTTTTATTTGGGTAAATTTTGTTTTCGTAATTTATTTATTTATTTGTTTATTTGTTTGTTTTTTAATGTAAATGAATTTAAAGCGTGCTGTTTTGTTTTGTTTTGAACGAAAATCATTCCATCACGCTTGTTGCTGCTGCATTGGAATTGGAACGGAAAGGGGCGGTGGCGAAAGGGAGCGTGTCGATTTGATTTCAACACACTTGCAGCCAACGGCTATTTTTGACGGAAATTTCATGGATTTGAACGCATAAAGCCTAAATTACTTTGACGCTACAAAATCGTCTTCGACCTGCGAAATAAATCTTTTATGCAGATTTTTTTTCCCAAATCAAAATTCAGGTGATAAGCAGTTGGAACAACAGCAATAAGTTATTATTCGAAAACACTTTTCTTACATTCAAAACACATTATAATATTTATTTCATTTTAATTAAATTAATCAATTGTTCTCATTTTATATTTTATCATATTCTCAAAATTAAATTGCTTATTCAAACTTGATGTTTCAAGAATTTCCAAGAAAATTTTTTTTTCATTGAAAATTAGCAAACTTTTCTCTTCATGCTCAATGGAAAAAAAAGAAATTCCTTCAAAAGCTTATTTCAAAAACTGGAAATTTAAAATGCTTGCTTCACAATGAAAATTATAGGTCAATGGAAGAAATGAAGCACACATTTTTATTTATCCAAAGAAAAAAAAACAAAATTATACAAATGATCCGATGAAAAATGTCATTTATTTATTCTATTGTTCATCTTTTGTGTAACATCATTATCGAAGGTTGACGTTCATTACAAAGTGGATTTTTTCTGAAATCATATTTCCGACACTGATGAAATGAATTCTGTCCTCTTTTGAAAATTCTGAACGTTCAATGCATGTCAAATTAGAAAGTATTTAATTTTTTTAATATTCAAATTCAATATATTCATTGTTTTAAAAGAAATTATTAAATGAACTTTCAAATTAATCCTAAAAAACGCTTTTAATATGCAAAAAATTATTAAAATTGTCAGTACAATAATTTGCTTTCAACTGAATTTCTTTACATTTGCAAAATCATAAATACAATTGTACAAAATAGAATATTATACTATACATGAGAAAAAAATATGCATGAAAATCTTTTTAACGCTGATCTGTAAAATGTTAGACATCATAATTTTAAACCATGCACCTACTTTAAGCGATTATTTATAAGTAAATGTATTTTAAATAAATCGCAATCTAACAGTCAAATATCCGTGCATTTTAAAATAATATGCTGTGAATGAATAATAACTTGCTGCTGAAACCTAAATTGGAAATGGTGTAAAACCAAAATTGCCTTTATTTAGCTTTGACCAACTCCAATTTAATCATGTTCATTCAGTCCTTGTTCCAGCTGAGAGCTAATGTAATGTACTGACCAAAATTAACGGATGGCTGGTCATAAGAACAGTTGCGAGAACATCGGCAAAGCAGTGGCACAATACTCCCACTAGCATGAAAGATCGATTAGCTAATACCGTAGTGTTCTGATAAAAATATGCATGAGATGTAAAAGGATATTTAATGATATATAAAAAAACGCTGCACTGTTGATGAAGGGAGAGGGAGAAAATGCATTTATGATATATTTTGTGTGCATAATGTGCTTATGTGAGAAGAATTCACAGAAAGTGTTGCGCGTTTTAATATCATAATGCTGTTTTTGGGGTAATTAATTTCAGTGCAAGGCATATTTCTTTACAAAGCAATTTTAAGTGAAGAAGAAACAATGTAACGATAATGATAATAACAAATGTAACAAAATAACTTTTAAATGCAATGAAGTTTGACATTATCACTTCACTTGTTTGTAGTAAAACTTAATCATATGTGAATATTATCACTGATGTTCTACGTGAGCAATGCAATATATCCAAACTGTTACTATGACTTTGTAGTGTAAAATTATAATTACCTGAGAAAAAGATGTATAGAAGAGTTGTTGCAGTTGTAAGCAGTCTTGCACTGAAGAGGTTGGTTTAGCTGTGGCTTGTGTGAACATTTAGTGCGTTTTAGTGAAATTCTAAACAACTAAAAAATTTTTTTTACTTTGAAAAAATTTCTGCATATTAGCGGATGGATAGTTGATTATTACAGTCTTGACAAATATTTGGAAAATTGGATGTAAAGTTTTACAAAAAAAACTTCAATTTATTCATCTTAATCAGAAATGAAGAAAATTGTTTCTTCTGGTAAATGAAGCAGTTTGAAACGAAGGACGAAATATTTAAATGCTATTCATTTATGTTATATTAAAAATTTTTTACTAATAGTTCAGAATATATTTTCAAAATGAACACCATTTCAGTTTCCAGCAAATAATTTCCATTTATATAGTTATTACAGACATTACAAATTAAAGGCTTTCTTCTTTTTGTGAAATATTTTTGACATTTTGCAGATATTTTATTTTAGTAGTTCTTATTAAAATTATATATATATATGTGAGCAAAAATAATACGTATGCAGGAAAATTAAAAAAATGAAATTGTTTAGACATTCTGAAATAATAAAATGTAGCTTATATTCAGAGCATAATATATTTGTCATCTTACTAAATAAAATTTTGTAAAGTGTTTGGTGAATAAATGCACGTTTATACTAATTCAGATGACTTTTATTCATATCTATGATTTAATGTAAAAATCTTTGCCATGTTTAAAAATAAACTTCAGAGTTTAACATTAATTAATAAATATTTCACAAAAAGAAAAAAAAAATAGATTTTGTAAATAATATAAGTTTCAGTTCTCACAGGTGACATAAAGTTCCAAAACTATTGAAAAAATATTTTTATTTTTAAAAAACAAAAATTTCAATTTAATGTTGGATAGAACAAGTTTAAATAAAATAAGTTGAATTATCACAGGAATTTATACATTTGTTGAATGAAAATTTGGCAGTGCATAAAGTTTTCGAAATCATCTGCTATAATTAAAGTAAAAAAATGCATAATTTTTGAAAATTAACTATTACGGCCACTAGTGGATCACGTGCTTGCTGATGTCAATCAAGCCGACAAGCAGAGAGGGAAGTTTAATATCGCCAACCGCCGTGCTGAACATCATCACTTCATAGAGTTGTTCTGGTAGAATGCTGGCCAACATCCGCCGCAGCCAACCGATATAAGCGAACGCGATCTTTTGCAAACCTTCGCTTCCAACAGTGGAAAAGCACGAAGCTAACACGTCGTCGACGACAATATTTCCTTCTGCAGTGATCGGTGAATAGAATCCGGCTTTAATTTCGCGTCTCAAGCTAGTGATTGTGCTTTCACGAAGCTGCTGACGTTGCTCATCCATCGTATAGACACATCTGCCGACGGTCAAATCTTTGGCCATTACGGATCTAGCTGGTCCGCCTTGACAATCACTTTCGTAAATCAAATGCAAATCTGTCAGTAGAAGCTTTTTCGAATTGTCCGTGACAATTTGCACAAATTCAGTTGAGCGATCTTTGTTCGCGTGAATCCAGCTGGTAATTGGCGAGTAGACTAAATTCTGATCGGCATCGCGTGCCAGAACACGCAAATTTGATTTTCCGAGGGCTTCTTTCATTTGCATTGGACCTTGTTCAGTTTGGACAATGGAATCGCCGTGGAAGCACCGGGCACGTCCCTAATTTTTCGAAAAACAATTTCAATTTGTGCAAGAGAAGGAGAAAATTAAATAAAATTATCATTACACAAAAGAATATTGTTTGTTCATTGCAATGATAGTGTATCGTTTGTATTATTACTATTATTTCATTTGCATATTTGAAGTGCAATAAAATTCTTCAAATGCTTTCAAGGTGAAAATTTACAACAATAGCCAGTTTACAAACGATATATCATTTGCAAAAGTGTAAGATGTCATAAAAGAAGTTGTAATTATTTCATCAAATCTGATTTCATGTTGACCTGTTTTCTTTGAAAATGAGAATCCACAAAATTCAATTATTTGCATTTATTGATAAAATTTAAACAATTCCTCCATTTCTTCATCACTGCTGTAATACTGCAATTTTTACCATAGAACATAGCATAGAATAAAGATATTTTTTGATAATTTAACTTTATAAAAATTTTTATCAACGTTGATGAATCAATTCAATTTCATTCATAATTTCCATGCAAATCGCCGCTAAACATTGATGAACAGAATATTTATTTGTTTATCTAATCAATTTCATTTATGCTATCAAACAATAAATGAATGATTTTAATATTCACAAATCATGATAAAATCTCCATTATTTATTATTGAAATCTTCATTTTCATTAGAAGGTCTTTTTATTTTACCATTTTAATAATCAAGTAAATGAATTGATGCAGACAAAAAATTAAAAGAACATGAATTAATAAATTGAGCAGTATTTTTATTGCATAAAATTTCAATAAAAGTATCAACTGATATTCGAATTAATTTAAAGATCAATAATTAATTTCTGATAACTCTGTTATGGTATGAATAAAAATTGAATCATTTTATTGAAATGTATTCTCAAATTTCAATAAAACACATTTAAATTTTACATTAAAAAAATCTGCTTCTTAATCTGCAAATTTATTTCCATAATGCTATTGTTGTTAATTTGTTCGTTTGTTTGATCAGTGAATTTAATCTTCATAAACACGCCCATCAGTTGTCGTATCATAACTTACTGATTGACCCGATTCAGATAAATTGCACACAACAATTGTCACATTTTTCAAACGCGTACATTTTTCATATTCTCACATTTGAACATGAAACTTGTCAAACATCAATAAATTAATTATTATTAAATCGGTTTTAAAAAAATAAAATAAAGAAAAAATTCATACAAAAAAATGCACGTAATGATTGATATAAGTGTAAAGAGAATAATTGACTGACTGTTCTATCAAATTAGGCAAATTAGAAAATAATATGAATTATTAAAATAATTAAAAAAAAAATTTTTTTTAATAATTACATTTTCACTTTCCGCTGCCACGACAGTTTGTTCGGCAGTATCGACGGATTGGATGAGACGTTCACAAAGGCATGGACATTTGTCCCGAGCTTCGTGAATGAACAAACATTCGTGACGCATGATCTCTTGGCAAGAAGATTTCTTGACCAACTGCGGCTGGATGAACGATTTGGCATCCGTCTCATCCGGACAAGTCAAACCGTGAACGGCCACAATTCCACCCCACCAACAGGAGATGATGCAGAAGATTAAGCTGAACATTGGAAATGGCAGTTTGGAAATTGATCGCATCAAGTTTTGTTATTATTGATAACAAGCGCTGCTGTCGTATGAAGATACTCAAACAAGCAGAATATAATGCTATATTATAAAGCAGAGATGTTAAATTTAGACAATTTCAACAAAATCTGGGACATTATTAAAATATAAATATTAACTGGTTTAAAATTAGATCACGTCCTCTCCGTACACACGCACAACTGGATCTTGCTTTCTTCGACGACCACCTTGCCTACCATTTCCTTATTGGATGCAAAAAGCAGCACGCTTCATCATCTTTTACTGCTACATTCGCCCAATTTCATTTACATCTCATCTTACATTAAAGGGAACAACCGGATTTATTGATGTTGTAAAAATTGGGCAATAATATCACATGCTTCACAATTATTCATAATCGACCATAGCGTTGTTCACTCATTGGTCATCTCCGTCTCTCTCTCTCTCTATGTGTGTGTGCGTTTCTTCTCATTTTCGCTTTCTCTTCTTCTACGGTACAATAAAATGGCCATTTCAAATTGTCACTTGTTGTTGTTGTTGTTTACACATGGTCAAACGACACTCTGTTTGCATCTCATCACAACAAAAATGTCATGCTTCACAACAAAACTTTCACTTGTGAAATGCTGTCACCATTTTCTCTTCGTAAACATTAAAAAAAGCTTATTACACTTTGTAAAAATATTATTTATTTATACCAATTTTTAGCATTGCCATTTTCCCATGATAATTTTTTGAATTGAACATCTCCATAAATTTTTCACAATATATACATACACACGGTCCAAAAAGGTACATGTCCACTATGTTCAATGCAAACCAACGTTCCAGTTGATCATTTGCCAGTAAAGTATGCGACATAAACAAGCTGTAAAATACTGTAAAGCTAACTTTCGAGTGCAATTTTCCAATCAGAACATGTTAACTTTTCAAATTTCATTTTCGCAAAATTTACAAATGAATCGCTTCGTTCACATGCAATTTCGACAATGCTAACATTTATGATAAACGAAATATTGCAACTGTTATCATTATCAGAATTGCAACATCTATAATCAATATGCAAAATGATTCAACATTTTCAAACGATCACAAACCAATAATATCTCAGTAAATAATGCAAAAATTATCAGTTGAATTTTAAATGTTAAATTAAAAATAACGCATAGTTATTTTCATAGTTTTTATTTTCTTAAACAATCATTACAGAACACCCTGACGTTATTATAATCGTTACAAAGATAAAAATTTAAATCTAACACAGCATACAACTTTTACATTAAATTCTCTCTACAAATTTCAGCAATGAATAAAAAAAGCATCGAGTATTTAAGTAAACAAAACTATTTACAATTTTTCTCCTCGTATAGAAAACCAAATCAAGACGTCAGTGGTGTTTCCGCTTCAGATAAAATCTGTTCCCAAGCGATCATTTTTTCCTCATGCTTCAACAACATATTTTTCTTCCTTTCAATCTCTTGTTTCATCTCATTAATTTCCTGAAAATCATATTCGTATCATGGGGTTGTTATTAAAAATTTTTTCCAACTTTATCTGAACATTTAAACTGAAAATATGAACAAAATGCTCAAATACCTCTTTCAACACTTCTTCAGGACAGTAAGCAGAGAACAAAGCATACAATCGAACAAAATGACGCTCTGAACGCCGAGCCGCTTCTATCAAACGATGCGTCGCAACTTCAGCGGCTAAAAACGTATTCAACAATAATCACTCGACTGCTGAAATTTGAATTTATTACAAACAAACAAAAAATATCTGTCATCACTTGTTTTAATTTCATCCGCTTCAATGTGCCGAGATTTCACTGGAACTGAAAGCAAAGTCAGGCAAGATTTCACCGCCTGTCTGAAATTGTTTATAACGTCACCGTTGTATTCTTCCATGCTAAGAATAATTTTGTAAAACAACGAGAAAAAAAAGCAATTCAATAATTTCAAAATATTTCACACGAATCGATCGATGATGAACAATAATCAAGAATATGAGAGAAAAAAAACAGAACAAAAGGGAACAAACAATTTTTATTCTTCAAATAATTCCAACAGAATTTTTACAACGCTTTGTGGAGCTGTAAAACAGATCCATCAGTGCAATGATGAAATCTAAAATAAAAACACAATTAATATAACTTGTAAAATCAAAATATCAAATCAAAACACTTCACTTTATAATAAAAATTCGATTTGATTAATTCATTCGACATATTTAATACTTATCGAATTTAAAAATCAATAAAGCATATTATTAAAATAAACTTTTTACCAATTACCTGTACATGCAAAAATACCACCAACAATGGCACAGATCCGTAATGCAAAAACAAATAAGGACGTTTTCGATTTTCGAATTAAGACCATCATTGGAGCAAAGTCGAAATAAATAAAAATTCCGCAACTACCGTGAGAACCTTGATCATGATCAATAATACGTCTCTTATGGGTGACGGAATATTGTGACGTGAACGTCTCCATCCCATTTAGGTCAGTTATTTTTGTAGGAACCACTTGAATATAATAATAGAACATATCCCGCCCTGAAAAAATAGTTCAAAAACGACAAACAATCAAACGTCTGCTTACTATCAAATGATTCTTTTTGAAATCCATCCAGTGGATTAATGATTCCAGCAATACGAGGACCAAAGCCAAATTTTTCAATTCGGTGAGAAAAATTAAAGCCTGAAACGTCTACCAATATGGAATACAATTACAGGATCCGAATAAAAAAGAATTTTTTAATATTAACTTTTCCTAAAGCAAAATTTCTGCATTGATTGTATAAAAATGATTTTAATTACCTTCATTTTGACGTCTTGCAAAAATAATAAAATTTGAAACTGCTTCCAATCGTACCGTTTCTTTGAACTTGATGCGCAATTTACCACGCAATTTGTTCATCAAAAAATAACCATGAATACGACACGCATCGACTATTGCTGTTTCGGTGGAGGAAGCATTGTTTTGGCGGTCAACTGCAAATTCGTGCAAATGCCGCCAAATTTCAAAGCCCAACGAATTTCTTTCACTCAAATGATGCAAACGTTCCGGAACATGCAGTTCCTTGGAAAATTAAAACATGCTTTTATAATAAGTCGAAAATGAAGTTTACAATCAACCACACCTTACACAAACGTATAATAAATTTTGGAATTTTTTATAAGTTATTCAAAATTTATTACAGTCTTATTTTTTTAATATATTTTATATCTTCCTTTACTTTGATAATTACTGCTTATTCTAATGACCTGTATGAAGTAATGTAGATTACTGTAGTTTGAACTTGATTTTCACATTTGAAATAAACATTCATCCGAACGTTTATTTAACAATTATTTGCAAGCAATTTGAAATTCGTATTAAACTGTGCATCAAAAATAGCATTAATAAATCTATACATAACGTTCTTCGTTTCTAGAAAACGATAATATTACTCATATTAAAAGTGAAATGAAATTACTACAGGTAAACGAAACAACAAATTTATAATTTGTGTCGAGTTAAACGTTATGTTTGAAATGATCTCTTACTCTCACTAAATGGTTTCTCACAATAGGAACCACTAATTTCAAGTGTAACTTTTGTCACCAAGCCCAAAAAATGTACACAAGAATTTAACACTGTTACTGAAACACATCCAAAAGACGTCAAATACATTTCAAATAGCACTACAATTTTAAATGTTGAAATAGAAAATCATCAAATATTGCTAGTTTACCTTGTAATGTGCAATAACTTACTCGAACATTGCGCAACATATTCCAGTACAGCTGAGCGTCAGGTGATAGCTTGAAGCGAACTGGAACCATGCTTACTTCTTCACTGGATGCAAGAGATTTCTGTTTTACCCCGTCCATGCTTGTTGCCAAGTATTCGCATTTCGTAGCAACAGTGAGATCAACGTACAACGTCAACTGACTATAAACAGAAAATCCTGCCGCAAAGAAATCAAATGCACCACTTACTCTTTGAATGATGTGTCCACAGTGAAAGTATACGCATAATATATTTCACTGAAGTACAAAAATTCACAGTAGATCAACCAGATGACAATAACCAGGAACGCCAGAAACACTTTACAGAAATAAATTGATTAAAAAAGAAATGAAAAATCAACAAATCCAAAATTGCACTTGCTTGCACCATGTGAAGCGCTGTATTCCATTCTGACGCTTTGGCGAATTTTAGGAAACGCATCCAATCGTTCCATGAAAGATATAACAGGTTTTTTCCGTTGTCGAACGCCAAACATTCTATTAAAAAACATTTTAAAAATTCATTGTAAATAAACTTTCACTTGCTTATCCTTTTTACATTGTGGGTGCATTCTTACATAATGGTCGTGATATTTATACTTGTAAGCAAAACTTTCGAGCATTTGTATTTGCTAAGACTCTTCAAAATGATGTACAATAATATCTGGGAGAAACCGAAACTTACAGATATAGATTGAACTATATGAATTACGGTAGCAAAATATACAAACAAGCTTAACAGTAACACTATATTTAGTAACTGAACAAACATAATACAATATCCAATCCAAATTAAAATTTACAGTAAAACAGTTCCCTACTTTATTTGTTCATTTAAATATTTTCTACTTGTACAAAAATAAAAATTACAAACACCTTACGAAAACACACTAAACACTAGATGAAAAATACAGACATGACGAGGGTGGCGCGGACGCCGACCCTCACACCCAAAAACTATGCAGTGAGCACGTCCCAGTTCGGGACGGCCCCAGAGGTCAGCTGCTTCGGAGTGCAATGAATCAGCCTCGCCCTGGAAGTTCGATCTTCCTGATCATCGAAACTTCCCTGCCAGGTAAGTATACTCAACTGGGCCCTATCATTCCCTCCCATAAAATGAATATAGTATCTGTTAATTGGGTTTTGTAATTTATTAACAAACATTAATCGACGATATTCACTTATATGATAATATTTGCAGAAGAACTGACCTTAATAATAAATGAACTTCATTTCACTATTATAGTAAATAAACATATTTTTACATTTCTACACTTCACATTGTGTATTGGGAACTTCTTTGCGTTCGCTCCTCTGGTAAGTGACTACTTACATTTATAATAACTTATAATTCATAAATCTTTAAATAATTAATGATGATTACAAATAAAACATTACATAGAATATCACACTGAAGAATTACAAAGCTGTAAGTTTTAATAAATTCAAATACTGCTGCGAATGCAGCTTCACAGTTACTGTCTATTCCAGTGGTTCCCAAAGTTCTGCGGACTGCGACCCACTTTTTAAACAGCAAGTTTTCACCAAAAGCTCACGAATGAATAACGGCACAAGTGAAGAATGGGCTTCCTTCCGTGTTGCCTTTATCACGGCATACGGCATATGGCCCAGGCGCCGTCTGTACAGACTCCGACGTATTTACTCCAATTTTCAGACCTTTGTCTTTTATAAAGTCATACTTTGCCTCGAAAGCTGCGACGAACCAAAATTCGTCTCACGATACACCAATGGGTCGCAATTCACATTTTGGTTACCACTGGCGTCTATTCTTCGAATCTTTCAAAATTGTTTATAATATCAGATTATGCTAGCGCTTTCTGTACAAGTTTCTACTGCTGTATGAAAAGAAATTCAATCAATTTACTGAACACACCATTTTTTAAACTTCAGCTATTTTTTAATATATCCATTTATTACTGTTTTATGTATGCATGTTTTCCTAACTTTGAAAAATAACTTTATCTTAACGCAATTGGAAACTGCAGAATTGCATAGTAAATTGATTGAATTTCTTTTTTATTAAATTGCACAGTAAATAATACTGTCAACACAACAAATCTTCAAATGGTGACACTAATTTTAAATGCAAATATATTAAAAAAACAAGCTAATTCAAAAGTAGTCTTTGTAAAGATTTGCATGCTGTTTATTTATTCTATGGCTGTCAATTGCACTCGAGAACGCAGCGTTGACTTACCACGTAAATTGTACATGGAAATCATTTATTGTTCGATTTGAAACATCGCATCAGTTGTAAATTATCATAAAGCATCTCTGAACAACGATTTCGCTTTGAATTCATTTTTAAAACAATTTTTGCATATGTTACAAAAAAATATAATCAAGTATTATTTTGAAATTGGAATAAAAAACACGCTCAATTCTTACTTAATTGTTGCGCTTCAACTTTAATAAATAACTTTTAAAAAAATTGCGTGCTTTATATAATTTTTATTTTTTTTAATAGATAATTTTTTCAAAAATTATTCGTCGAAAAAAAATTTGAAAATTCTTTTTCTTAACTGTTTTGCATTGGTTGCGTTACTATTTGCCAGTTTGATCTTGGCTGAATTTTCAAATTTGTTTCTAAAAGTAGCAAGTTGCAATTGATTCATTCACTGGCAGTATTCAACTTTTGCAACATTTAAGAAGAATTTATTGCAGCAGAAAGAAATTGATGATAATAATGAAAGTAGTCGAAGAAAGATTTGCCAGCGGTTGCCAAAAATAGATTCCATGATTAGTCGATAATGTGCATCACATTTGCAGTGAAAACTGCGGAAATTGTGTGTGATTTCAATTCAAAAAATAAAAAAAAATTCACATGAAAAGCAGGAATTTTTTTCCCTTTATTGAATTGATTTGCAAAACCCTTCGACTCGTCCGTGTAATTAATTAATTTTTTTCATTTCAGATCAGTTTATAACAAAAAAGTTTTTATAATTAAAAAAATATTCATCATTTATAAACAACTCAACTGAAGCTGCAATAATTATTAGTGAATATAGTTGATTGATTGAACTTGAAATCAATTTCAATTTTGCTATTTGAGTAGAAGGTAGAAAAAATAAAAACATTCATTTTTCATACATGAATAATAAATAAATGATGCTACTTTCTTTCATCACGTTTTGAAATGAATTAAAATAGATGAATAAAGAAATTTTGAATTAACATATAAAAAAACATTCATCCTAATGTATTTTCTGAAGTAATATAGAGGCGCGTTTGCATAATTTCGCACAAATAATTGAAGTTCATCATTCATTCATTCATTCATTATTATTACTGCCTTGTTAATAATGAATGAATTGTCATTTTCTTCTATACTTTTCGCACACATGCGCCCACGTATGGAACAAAAAGCAATCACTTACAGGTTTACAAGTTTTACAAAAACAGCAAGTGAGTGAGAAAGTAAACAACAAACAAGCATATCATCAAAAGAAACAACAAATTCCCCCTCTCCATTATATTTTATACGACGTGAAAGTAGTATAAATTGGTTCACACCATATGATGGAAGACAAAATATTTCACATTTTTATTCAAAAAGTACAATTTATTAAAAATAAAAAATAATAATTACTAGAATAAAAGAAAAAAAAAGAAATTTTTTAAGAGGTCGTCCAAGAAATAAGATCGAAAAGAAATGCAAAGCGAAAGTGTTGTGCATGCCAACTGAACTGACAAGAGCAAAATGATGAAATGTTATATTATGAAACTGAAAAAGAAACAAGTAAAAAATGAATAAATATTAAAAAATAAAGTATAACTTATTCTTTTTTTTAAGTAAGCCACTCCTCTGTTTGTTGATTTTCCAGCTTGATCTGAGCCGACGACAAACTAACTAACTAATTGACAAAGCAGATCAGATCAGATCAGATCAGATCAGATCAAAGAGGAAGATAAGCTGAAGAAGTTGTCGGTAAAGCGGAATGCATGATGTAATTGAAATTGTTCATCGCTTCTTGTCCGATAGTGTTGATTGCCGTTGGGTTGGTAGTAGTAGATGGATTGGGTGGATAAAATGCGTGGCCCAGGAAATTTTCACATCCAGCAGCAGCGGCCGCAGCAGCAGCAGCAGCAGCAACAGCAGCATGGCTTATCGCATGAGATGGATCGTTGTTGCATGGCAACGTCCCACCATTACCATTACTACCACCACTAGCGCTAGCAGTAGCACCAGCACCAACACCAATACCAACACCAACATTACCAGCAGCAGCAGCCGCGGCATTGAACATCACATCCGAATAAACAAACGGGAATAAAGAAAACAACGGAAACACTGATGCAGTCGTGTTCGGGATACTACCACCACCAGAAGCCGCAGCAGCAGCAGCAGCAGCAGCAGCAGCAACTGCCGAATAAGGTACTCTTGGATCGTTCACTTTCGACGGCAATACCCGTAAAGTGTTGATAGGAAGTGCAAAAATATCGGAAGAAGAGATCTGGCTCAGTTGAGGCAAACTTTGGTTCAAATAACACTCTTCATTTCCATTCCATTTTGCCAGAGTACTACCACAATTACTACTACTGCTGCTGCTACTACTACAACTACTGACTGAATGCTCTCCATAAGGGTGCAAAAATCCTCCATATCCGTCATTACGAACTGGTGTCGATTTCGTCGGATATGCCAACAACATTTCACTTTCCCGCATATCGCATAATAATTCAGCTAAAACGTAGAGTATTTTTTCAAATAAAATAAAATAAAATAAAATTAATTACCAGTTTCTCCAGCCGATACTGTACTAGCGGATGATTGTGATTCCGGTCTGATGCAATGATTGGCCACCAGTTGACCATGAAAAAGACCACTACCACCAGCAGCAGCAGCAGCAGCTGAAGTGTACAATGGAGCCTGAGTTGATGGAAATTGTGTTACAGTTGGTCGCAATAATAATAAATGTTCTAAAAATAAAAGTTGTTGTTTTATATGGTTGCATAAAATAAAATAAAATAATTGCATTTTATCATACGATCAGCAGCAGCAGCAGCGGTGGCAGCAACAGCAACAGATGACCGTTGTTCAATAGGCAACACCCCATTGATTAGCGCACAGTTGTTGTTTTCTGATGCTCGTCGTTCCGCCTGCCGTTGCATTGTCGAAAGTTGAATGCAAAGACGTTCTTTCTCGAACCTGAGGCATTTTTCTTGTTGTTCCAAATCCTGCCAAATAGAAAAAGTGAGATACAAGATGTGTTTTAAGATACGATTTACATATATATACAGATATAATTAAAAAAAATATGCACTTTCAAATAGCTGCACGATTTGGTCAACAGACTCAACGTGGTGTGACGACTGACATCCGCTCCTAGTGGAATCAGCGCTTTCAAATTGTCCAAGCATTGTCTCAAGTGGGCTCTTCTGTAAAAATAATGGAAACTTGACTAAATCGAGGGGTCAAATCAACCGTGCCAATAAAAATTCACTCGCACTCACCTTCCTTTCTCCAATTCATTATGAGATGCCCTAAAATCATAAATCTCACCAATAAAAAAAATATATATATATACATATAACAACAAAAATGCAAATTGAAGTTTAAAAAAAACAATATTCATCCCAACAAAAAAAATTCACATCGAATAGCAACTGCGTTGAAAATTTGCCTTCCAATAAATAAATAATTTGCATAAAAAGGAACAGAAAATTTTCGGATTTGTTTTGACAACTGTCAAAAGCACAATGTCGTCGCATTGTTATAACAACCTTGAATCAGCAAGAAAACGACAACAAAAATTGAATCACCTGCTTTTGCTGACAGTTTCTACGTATAAAAACATGCCTCTGAATTTCCCGAACAAAAAAAAGCCAATTTTTCACCACCCACACATCGTATATGCTGGTAAAATATTACACACAACAACAACAACAACAACAAAAAATAATCAATTTTTTCTAAATATAATTTCAATAATAATAAATGAGCAATTTGGGTGGATTTTTTTTTCCGAAAATTGTTACCCACAACTGAATCTATGAATCATTGAAACAGAAGAAAAGTGGTTTTTTTTAAATACAGATGATATTATATATGTAGAATAGCGGAAAAACTGGCTTTTCATCAAATTGCAATAAACCCCACAAAAAAATCAAATAAAACACACAACTAACCTTTGGAAGAAAACTTTTCAAAAGACAATAGCAAGGTCATTCTATCTATTATTTATTTGTTTATTTATTTCTTTATTTATTTATTCAAGTACAGTACAGTACAGTAACACAAAATTTGAAGTTGAAAGAAAGTGATGAATGAGAATCTATAAATGATGATGAAGAAAAAAGAAGAGCACACGAATGACGAATAACAGCTGGCGTTGATTTGGTCAAGGATGACGACGACGACGACGACTTCGACGCTGTCATGCGTTGATAAAATAAAATAAATAAAATAAAAAGCCAATAGCCGGCATCGTAACACGCCACTAACAAGAACAACAATCAATTTTTCCTATTATTACTATTTTTTTGTTCAAACTAACATATTTATATATTCAGAAAATTATCCACCTCTGTGAAATATTGCTCTTGTTTTCAATAAAATGCAAAAGAAGAAGAAGAACTATTTTTCACAAGTAAAATCAAATTAATAAAACTCATCAAATATATTATATTAAAAAAAGAATAAAATATCTGTTATTTTTTTAAACAAATGCTGCTGTTGTAGAAGTCGAATATCGCAGTGGTAATTTATAACAAAAAAACGTTGCTGCATATTGACAAAAATTGAAAATTTTTGCTCGGCAGCACACAAATTCTCTAGGCTAGTAGCACTTGTCAATCATGACAACACGCAAAGCATGACGAAACTCGACGATGCATCATCATCATTTTAAGAGAAAGAAGAAGAAAGAGGAGAGAGGAAGAGGAAAAGAGGGAGGGGGAGGGGGAAATGGAAATTGTGCAATTACCACATGACACGCACTTATCGTGAACAAAAGACTCTCTCGTTTTCTTACTGTACTCGACCACGTGACAAATTTTTACATTACACGCTGTTGTGTGTTGTTATTCTTTTTTGTTGAAGAACTTTTCCCAACAACCGACCGACCGGACGAGAATTTAAAACGATCGATCGATACCAACTTTGCACAATATATACTAAATATACTATATGAAAAACTCTCGCGCATCTCGACGACAACAACAACAACAACCGCTTTAACAATAAAATGGACATTCAAATTTTTATATAATATGCACACACACACACACACAACAGACATTACTAAATCTTCGCTAATGATAAAATCAATTTTAACCGATTCTTGCTTCATTCGGTCAAAATTGAAAAAAGAAATATATTTGAAATTTCCCATGATAAATAAAATAATCAATTTTCAAAAAAAAACATAGATATACATATATTTTAAAATACTCTTCACACAGCAGAGCCTGAGGAATTAAAGAATTTGATGCTGCTACGTTGAAAAATGCCAACTTTCAGCTCGCGTTCAAAAATCTACTTTTTCACAGATCAACAACAACTGGCGTGCCAAAAGCTATTATTTAAAGCGGTTGGTTGTCTGTCGTAGTCTCGTTGTCGATTCAACAACCATGCCAACAAAAGACACAAATAACGTGTTTGAAAAATTGTGTGAAATATTCGACAATTTGACTGAGATTAATTTAAAAAAAAGAAGAAAAATCTAACAAATAATCTCACCAATTATCTTTTTTACTTTCTGAATCAATCTGCCAAAGTAGAAGTTTTTCTTTCTTCTTTTTTTTCAATTTCAAAAGTAACATTTGAATGAATGAAAAAAAATCATTTCCTGATTTACAATTGTCAAGGCAGTGAGAAAGAGAAAACACATTACATATACACACACACAGACAGACAGACAGACAGACAGAAACAGATAGAGACAGAGCTAACAAGTACAAACAATTAAGCAAAAGTATGAAAACATCGAAATTGATCTTCTTGCATAAATAAAAATTCATAGTACAAAATCTTTACATGGCAAACAATCGTTGCAAATAGTCAATTTGAAATGAGTCAGTCAGTCAGTCAGTCAATGTGTGGTAAATAAATTTTCAAATTTCACCTTCCTTCTAAATTGTGGAACAAAGATCCCCACCACAAATCGAAAGATGCAAAAAATTTTCCCTCTTTCACCAACATTCATCATCACAATCAACACTGGTCGATGACAAAAATGTGTCAGCTTTTTAACTTTTTTTTCTTTTTAAATTTATTACGTTGAAAAGCAATAAACAACAGTCGTGCTTATTCGAATCAAAGCGGTTGAATATAGTCAAATAAATTTCGCCAATTTCAAATGTTCCACCCCCACCCTTGTTACGAACAAGAAAATCATCCATCGACTGTTCATCAATAAAACCATCAGAAGATCGACATGCTTATAAATATATATATACTTAGTTTTTTCTTTCATCCTCGATTACACTACCTGAATCTTCATTCTCAAAAATGTTCACAATTTCTTTTCTTATACAAACAACTTTTAACAAAATTTCCAAAGCTGATCTTAATTTCTAAATAAAATCGATTGTACATGTACAAATAAATAGAATGATAATGGTTTTGAGAAAAATAGCCCAAATTTCAATTGTACACTAACTTTTTTTCGGAAAAAGTGATTTAATAAATAAAAAAATAATAATTTTTCATCTTTTCAAGTTTCTTCGATTGCTCTGAGAAGCAGCAGCAGCAGCAGCAGCCGAGTTCGAATTGAGCTTTCACAGAAAACACTTCTATTTCTCATTGCATGCTTGTGTGAAATCGAACGCGGAATCCATTTCCAGGCAACTTAACTAACCAACTGAAACAAACTGCTCGCTCTAGCTTGCTTGTTATTCTGTTCGTTCGATCCGTGCAAAGAATGAGAAAATAAATATTCACGCCAAGAACTATTATTATTATTATTGGAATGGAAAATTTTCTTCTTCTTCTTCTTCTTCTTCTTATTATTATTATTATTATTCTACTTCTCATAAGTTGTCATGGTTTATGGGAGATGAGGGGTAATTTTTCACAAATTGAACGAACAAGTAAAAATATTCCAACGGAGATTTCTGGACGGGCTCATTTTGCAAACTTGTTATAATAATAATAATAATAATAATAATCAAGCCTGGCAGGTTTTTTTCTATCATTAAGTTCAACAACAGTACAACCGTTGAATAAAATTTTTGCACACTGACTATGAAGGCAATGTGTTGAAAATTGTCTCATTTTTGTCCGATAAAATCTGCACCCAGAAAAGAAAAAATTGACAACTATTTTTATAATAAAGAATGAAATAATTTTTCACATTTTAAAAATAAGCAACAGAAAAAGAGAGAGAGAGAGAGAAAGTTGACGTGAATTAATTTATCATTTTGATTTTGAATTGAAAAAAGAAATGGGCAAAATTCTTATCAATTTCACCGCTTTGAAAATAAAAATAAAAAAAAGTGACAAACTGAACAACAAGCTTCATCCAACAAAAGCTCCCCCATTCTTTCTTTGTCTCTCTCACCATGCCAATTCACCAATAATGTAACAACAGCTCTTTTCTGAAGAAGAAACAACTACTTCCCATTATTATATATTCAAACTTTAAATTTGTTTCAAACTTATGACGCATGTCAAGAGAAGAAAAAATAATAACAACAACAAAAAAGTTTGGTTTGCGTTGAAAAATTACAACCAACAGAGAAGATGGTGAGAGTTGGAAAAAAAATTTTCAAACAACATTTTCGCATAACATTGCTGCGTCGTTGACTGTAGTAATGAATGATAAATAGACAAGACAAAAAGTGACTGACCTGTTGTTGGCTGGAGACGATGGATTGTCTGACGAAGTTACTGACAAATCAGTAAGTGTTGATTCTTGATAGCAGGGTCGCTTGGCAGCATTAAACGGCGTGAACAATTCATCATCTTCCTCTTCTTCTACCTCATCATCATCATCATCATCATCATCGTCGTCGTCGTCGTCGTCTTCTTCTTCTTCTTCCTCTACATCGTCGTCCTCGTCCTCGTCATCATCACCATCATTATCATTAACATCATTATTATCGTCGGTGTCAGCGTCGTCTTCGTCATCATCTTCACCTTCTTCATCATCGTCATCTGCCAAAAAGTTTTCACTTTTTGTAACTGTTGATGTGGTTATAGAATTGCCATTTCTTCTTTCCAATGTTAGCAATGGCGAAATACATTTTTCCACTGCAAAAGATTGATCTAATATGAAAGAAAGAAAAATATAAATAAAAACTAATAATAATCACAACATTCTCGAATCAATATTATTATTATTATTACTCACCACGTTCGTAATTTTCAATAAAAGCGGCCGCTTTGATTAAATCTGCTATACTCATCGAGTCTAGGTAAAGTGACAATGATGCTTTAAAAAATTATCAACGGCAACTAATGATTATAATTTCAAATTCTACAACTTTTCAGAAGCCGAAACCGACCGCCGTCGAAACACACTGACGCCCGTTGCCGGTGAACGACGTCTTTTAACTCGGACGATCGACCAATCAACGTCGCGCCAGAAACGAAACGTGCAACGTCAACGCGCAAAGCGCCTTCTGTTGGCTGCAATTTCTTTTTTCTTCTACTCGTTTTGAAAAGAACCGGTCACACGCCGGTTCGAGCTTGTGAAAGCAAAATCGCTGCAGAACCGGAGATGCGACGTTCGTTGAATGAATGAAAAGAAAAAATCGAACAACCCAATCCCGCAACGTCGAAATCAACCACTGCCACACCCGAAAAGCTCCAACAACGCACGCGACGAGCTTCCAGTGGATGTTTGCGTCCCAGCGTGGGCAGTGGTCGTTCAATGGCAATTGCCGCTGTGGGCGACAATGAAATTACCGACAAGCGGACCAGTTTTGCAACAAAGCACTGAAAATCAACACACTGCAAGCTTTCTACTCTTTCACACTGTCCAGATGTTCCATCAATTCGAAATAAACAAATAACTCCGATCACCCACGTTAATAATTGTACATGATTTTCATTTAGATTACTATATTACAGTATTCAGGTTATTTTCGAAATGCATCATTTTTTCAAAATAATTTGGTTAATTTAAAATTTCATAAACATCATTGAACAAAACTATTAGAAATTTTTTAAAATCGGATACATTTTTTATAAGAAAAAAACAGTTTGAAATATTTCAACAGAAAATTACAACTGATCATTGCATGTCGTACGTGTATTTGAATGGACAAAAATTGAACATTTGAATTTATTGATCAGCGACACAACTTTACCTACACCGCAGTGTCCATTTTTATAAACGAGCTGATTTTCATACTCATCGCAAAAATGAAACTGATTTCAAAATTTTTTTTCGCTCACTTATTTAATTTAAAGCTTAATAATTACAATAATAAAAGTTGTTCATTTATTTTAAATAAAAATTTGTTTCTGCTTTTCTGTATAAAATCACAAACATATCTTGATTTGATGTTTTTTACACTTCAAACTGCTGTTCATTATCAACTTTTACATTTATAACATGCTGTTCCTTGTTTATACTGCAGAAATGTGTTCCATAATTGTATTTGTTGCGTAAAAACTCATTTGAGCATAACTTAAAACTAAAATTGCAAGCTTTTTAATTAATAATGAAATGAACCTCTTGCAAACAAACTATTCAATATTCATCCAGTTTCATCTATTTTCAGCATTAAAAATTATCATATTTATCGAAAAAAGTTTCAAGTTTTATCGTCTTGCATCATCACAAATACCTTTAATGCGTCTTGCTACATCTGCTGCTGAAATTGCTCGCCGAATTCGAGGCGGAATCAGTTCACTAATAGTTTCATTTGTTTATTACGATGATCAAAAAGTGTTTTATAAAACTATCAACTGATTTGTTCAAACGTTCTAATAAAAAAAATTTCAATCAAATGTTATGCAGGTTTATAAAATTGCACGTGATAGCACTTAATTTTACTGTAATTAGAATGCAATTTTATTTTGGCGTTTCCAAGCATTTATAAAAATTTTTAATAGTATATTTCCTTTAAAATTTGACAATATTATGTATTTATAATATTTTGAATGTATTCCTGACCCATTTATTATCAACAGAACTTTATAGAAACTTTATAGAATTTCTAGAAACAATGTACCTGCACATCATAACCAGAGGGTGGTATATAATGCGCCGTCTTTACGTATTTTAGTCATTTATTTCAGTGTCCAGCCTAGTGTCCGGTTGACAATAGTTTGTGTGTGCTAAAATGTCGTTGAATCCGTGGATGAATCCTTGGGGTGATGATGGCTATCCTTATTGGCCAGCAATGCGACCAGCTCGTTTTTTCGAAGACTTGGGACGCATGATACGCAATGTAGATGATATGTGCCGTATTGGGCAACAGATGGAGAATTCAGTTCAGCGTCATGTTTGTGGTGCAACTACGGAAGTTGTGAACAACGATAACAAATTTGAGGTGGCTTTGGATGTGAGACATTTCAAGCCTGAAGAATTGACGGTGAAGACTATCGACAATCGTTTGGTTATTACTGGAAAACACGAAGAGAAGCAAGATGAACACGGCTTTATCAAGCGCGAATTTACACGTTCTTACTATTTGCCTAAAGGAGTAAAGCCTGAACAGTTTACTTCTAATTTGTCGGCTGACGGAAAGCTGATCGTTACTGCGCCGAAGATGGCTATTGAAGGAAGCAAGGAACATAGAATTCCGATCGCGAACGTTGCAGCAAACAAGAAATGATATTCCTTGAAAGCAGCATTGCGAATAGAGTTGTGTCAGTGATTAAAATTTCGTAGTCTGTGTTCTTCAATGTTTAAAGTTGTGGTGTGGTTTTTTGTAATTCTTGTGTGCGTAAATTTTGCGTTGTTCTTGTCTTGTCTGCTTAAATCTTGTATTTCGAAATCATTTTTAGAAAATTGCCTTTTTATATAGCATAGTTAATTTAAACTATTATCATGAATTGCTGACACAACTGATGAGTGAATAAAAGCTTTGGACAAAATTTTGTTTTGTGAATTTAAAAGTGACAATAAATGGTAGCATTTGTTTCAGTAATCGTAGCCGTGTATCGATGCGTACGCTTGTTCGCAAAGTAAACTTCAATGCGTATCAAATAAAAGCTGCATGAAGTTTCGGCAAAGAAACATTAATTAAAGTTGCAAAATTTGATCGTAGGTGTGAGAGGTTTCGTAAAGTTTTTGCAATTGGGAAGATCTTCAGTGATTATATTTAGTATGCAATGAGTCATTCGAGGTCTGTAATTTATTTTAATTTTCAAGTAATAAACAAATGTCAGAGTTTATATTGTTATTATTCCATTTTAGGTTAAAAAATTTTTCAATATCCGATTTGTTTTAAAATGTATTTTTTAAAATTTGTCGACGGCAGTGATCAAATATAAAACAAGTGCAATGGAACTGCACATTTTTATTTAGTGTAAATGTCATGCAACACATACAGAATTATAATTTTACATTAAATTGTACCAAATCACTTTCTGATTTTGAAATAGGTAATCGTGATGGCAAAAATTGCAACTGATTTGTATAAATTTCAAGGCAACTTGTAAAAACTCTTATCAAATCTGCATTCAAGTAAATGTTTTTGGGAAATAATTTTTCACATGTATCCACTCTGGAGTGAAATAAGTAAAATTGAAAAGATTTGAAAACGAAACATTCAAGAGCAATTCAAACAAACGTAGTTTTTATCATTTGTTTTTTCAAATCCCACACCCACTTGTTTCAAAATTCTTCTTCTGAAACTTTAAAAATCACCAAAAACAACTACATTACAATGATAAATTTGGAGATTTCATTGAAAAAACGAGATTGTTTATCAAAAGCAATTTATGAAGAAACAAATACAAAAAACAGTAATGTCTACATTTCTGAAAAATTAGTTTTTAAGCATTTTTTTGACTCTTTAAATCCATGTTGCTAAATTTGTTTTTCAGCTTTTGCATGTCAAAAGTTGAAAAATGAAACTGTTCATTTTCACGCATAATGGTGAATTATGAAACGCTAAATTCTTGCTGCTCAGTGGTGCAGTAAACCGTGGTAAAAGTCGTTTTTTGTTCGTTGCCTTCTGATATGCCAAGCTTCTTGTGCAATCTTAAGCTTTATTATTCTACAATCCATTTGAAAACTGCTCACATTAGAATTTTATTTTGCACAACATGTACTGGCTAGCAAAACTTGCATTTCAGCTGCAAAATACAGCTTTGTTTGTTTCTAGCTGCCTTGTCGTTGCTTGCTCAAAATGTTGCAAATGTTTTACATCGCAAAATGCTAAAAATACAGGCAGTCTGCTGTATAATTTATATAATATCTGCTAGCATTTTACTCGCGAAAGTATTGATTAAAATTTATTTATTTTGTTATTTTTTTGCAATAATTCATTTATCTGCTTTTGTACATAAAGATTAATATTGCAAAGAGAAGCAAAATAGAGAATAGTTAAACTGCAAAATATTTCTCTTTTTTGACAAATGCATGCAATTCAACATTCAAATGTGTTTTTTGCAATTTTTAGAAGTATTTTTACTGTATGCACTGTTAAAAATACACGAAATGCAAGTATATTTTTTGATGATTTGCAAATTTACTGTACATCATGAAATATTATATAATTGAAATACGATTTGAAAATGATTTGTTTTTTTATAGAAAAATTAAATCAGTTATTTAAAAAAATTTTTTTGATTTTTCAATAGTTGCAAGGTGCATTGCAATTGGTGCATTGATGGTGGTAGTGGATGAAGTATTGTTGCAATTAAAAATTACCGTTTGTTGATATTTTGCTCAGAATAAATTTTATCTGAATTTTTGAAATTTTAAATACCATTTTAAAGGGAATTTGAAAAAAGTGATCAAAAGGTGTTGTTCACTATAGAAAATTATAGAATTTTCTACGCAGAAATGTACTTGCACATCAACCACTGATCCTATATAAAGGGTTGTTTATCGCGGCTGCAATCATTTGCTTTGGTTGCGTTCAGCGAGTTTGGCTGGTGTGCACTACATTTTGTAGAAATGGCCTTGACTGCGTGGTATAATCCGTGGGTTGATGATCCATTTTGGCCGTCGTCTCGACCGGCTCGCTTCTTCGAGGATCTGAGCCGCATGATACGCAGCTTTGATGACATGTATCGAGGTTTGCCGAACCAGATGAACGTGCCAATGAATGAGCTGTCGATGTGCGGAAATGCATCCGAGGTGGTGAACAACGACAACAAGTTTGAAGTTTCACTCGACGTGAAGCATTTCAAACCTGAAGAGCTGACTGTGAAAACTACCGACAATCGTCTCGTCATCACCGGCAAGCATGAGGAGAAGCAAGATGAGCATGGCTTTGTCAAACGCGAGTTTTCTCGTTCTTACTATCTACCACAAGGCGTTAAGCCGGATCAGTTTGTCTCCAACTTGGGTCCGGATGGAAAGTTGGTTATTACAGCACCGAAGCAGGCGATTGAAGGCAGCAACGAACGAAAAATTCCAATCACCGCCGCTCCGGCTGCTCAGAAGAGATGAAGTGCAAAGTGCGGAACGAAGAGCAATGCAAAGTGCAGGCTTATTTTAAGCGTTTTTTAAAGTTGTGTTTAATGATTATTGTAGTTTTTTCTGAATTTCAATGCCGCCGCTTTTTTACGTAGATATTTGGGCTTAGTCATTGTAATGAACATGCGGCCAGATTTAGTTTCGTCAAATTTCAGTCTTGCATTGCGCGGTGTGTTATTGCGAAATAAAAGTGAAAGCCTGCATTTGTTTGTTTTTTGTAGTCCAAATTTGCAATTGCATTGTTACAGAGTTGCACGCACAACTGAGTTTGCAGCGTAATTCTGCGCAGTCAAAGGGGACGTTTCTATAGAAGCCGTTTAATCAAGTGAAAAACATCGATCGTTACTTTATTCTTAACAAAAACACTCAAATATAAAATTCATTCTGGCATTTCGCCTTCTTCTGCTTCTTCAACTCCGCGAATGTATAACACGTTGTTGCAACTTAAAAAATATTACTTTCAATGATGCACTGACAAAAGCAAAAATTAAAATTACCGAATAAGCACTTCGCCAAGATTTCCTGCTAAAGTACCATTAGTATACTCTTCTGTGTGCGCTAATTGCACATTCATATAATTATCTGTTGAAATCAGATAACCTTTATATTCTGGACCCCATTTTAATTTTACAATGACTGGTTTGCCTGTTAAATTAATCAAAAACGGTTTGGGATTGATTGGATTTACCTATAAACAATAAGAACAATTACTTCAACTTGTCATACTGTCATGTAATCTAACAACAAAACTTATAATTACAATTCACAAAACTACAGTCTGTTGTTGGTTTTATTTAAAACACAATGTTTTGAAATTATCAAATAAAATAAATTATCATAAACTCGAATCTATCTAATTAATTTTGTCTTTATACGACAAACTTAAGTCATTACTTCAACTACAAGAAAGTTGTTTTTAATTACATAAAAACATACATGCATATGTTATAGAAACAAAAGTAGGACACTACAATACTTTAAAACTTGAAATTGAAAATAAAGTAACGTATATCTGTTTAAAAAAGCAAAGCGAAACGTTCAACTTCAATGCAAGCTTATGAAGAAAAATGTTAAGAAATAAACATTTTATTGTTTAAAACAAAGAACTGTAATGTGAGGACAACAGTATATTAAAATATTTAAATACCACTAATATAAATGAACTTGAAAACATTATTAACTTGGTTAAGAATTAAAATTTAACAAAGCTGAGGATAAAAACGAACAAATTGCTTTGATGGCATTTAAAAAAGTTACATATATTATATAAAACAAGCATTTAATAAATGTAAATAATTCAATAAATTACCATGATTTTCAGAAAACAACTGCAAATTCAAGAGTGTTTAAAATTACTTTAAGTACTACAGTAAGAAAAGTTCAATAATTTGATTTGGAAGCTCAAACTATAAAACAATGAGATTAAAATAATATAACTGATTTTTTATTGGAAAAAATTAAAAGAATTTAAAAATAAAATAAATATGGAAATACTAGAATTTTTATTTAAAGTATAAATTATATTTAGGGATGGTCTAACTCGGGTTAAATTTTTTCCGCATCTTCTCATTGGCTGTTGATAACGCTATCTCATTGGATTGAATACAAATTTAGCCCGAGCTGGACAATGCCTCCTACAAAACAATAAACAATGCAGGTTTACGGTAATATCGTCACATATTCAAAAATATAATACAGTAAAATAATTGATTTATACAATGTTTTATTACAATACTAATACGAATCATTTTTAATTATAATTATGTATCTGCATTTATTTGTATCATTTCTTCTTCCTAATTGATTCCCAAAATGTTTATCACATATGTCAGTTTGACTTTCATTTTTCAAATAGGTATATTAAAATGTACCTATTATTGCGTGTTATAATGCATAAATGATGTATCATAACAATAAATAAATAAATAAATCTAATTGAAAAGATGTTTGGAATTTATGTAAACACATCATGTAATAAGTTAACTTTTATTGAAGCAATTTCTCCGCTTTTTAGCGAGTTAATACTCTACTATTTTATCAAAAAATGGCAAAATAGTTACATAATAACAAATAAATTGCTTTCTTACATTTCACAGTATCACTTTCATCATGACAGAAATTTCTTTTAATTTGTCTTGCAAATCATTTTTGTAGGTGGATTAGATTATTCCAAGTTTGTGATATTATATTGAATATACTTTTGATGCTTCAGCAATCATTTTTTAAATAAAAATTATAACATCAGAATTTCAATAAATTAATACACTGGTAATTACCACAATAAATACCAACACTGGTATTAATTTTTGAGTTGAATGAGTTCTTTTCATTAGAATTGATATCTTTTCGTCAGTTATAATTTGTTAATATTTTACCTTAAGGATTTGTTGTCAACTTGTGCTTTTTCATCTACATTTTATTTTAAGGAAAACTCTTTGTTTCATTTCGAATTGTTTGTTGATTGATCAAATATGTCCGGAAGACCGATTACATGTAATGTGATGGATAGCGATCAGAAGAAGATAGCTGAATTTTCCGTATTAAATGCTCGCCTTGAAAGAAATGAAGAAAACCTTCGCAGACGGGAGGCTCTCTTGCTTTGTTTAAAAGATGCTGCCGACGAGATACTATTACTTGATGAGAACGATTCAATTCCAATGTTGTTTGGTGATTGCTTTATTCATTTAAATCAAGGAAACGCATCCAGTGAATTAGAATTCAGATATAAAGCATTAAAAGAAGAAACTGATCTGGTGGCTGAAATGATTGGTGAAATGAGGGAAAAAGCCAATGAACTTAAAGTTTATCTTTATTCGAAATTTGGTGATGCCATATCTTTAGATCGAGAGTGAATCTGATTTTATTTTTCCACGTGAAAAACGCGTTTTTCAACTTTATTTTCATATTTGACTGTTTTTCACTTACTCTCATTGGTGCAAAGTAGTAAAACTTTTAATCAATAAAGTCAATAATTATAAATTAATCATTTAATCAATAAATAAGTAAATGTTCTGATTCTTTGTTCATCACAAATGGATAACATTGTCAAGTGGTGTAAATAACATATTTTTGTCAGCTTTTAACGTTTTACAACGTTTCCACTTACTACTTCATATTTGGCAGCTGCTCTCTGCAGTGCATCAGATATGGCGAGTCTAAATTGTATAATTCAAAATGACTACATTTATATGAGAATAACAATTCACCATTCTGTACCGAAATTCACTCTGTCTGAATAGATAGCCTCCAATGTGTCCTGTATTGACGTAACGAATTTCTGCTTCGGGCCAAATGGAATTCAAATTGGCAACACCAGAGCGTGGTACGTAGGCATCATTTAAAGCTGCCACAACGATTGCTAAACTCGGATCGATGGGACTGGAAAATTTTCCCAAATGCGTAAATTCGTCCATTACTACATGCATAAGCTGAAATGAAGAATTGACGCCAAAAAATCACTTTTAGAAATCATGCAATTCTCATCTAAGCTCACTTTTTGAGCACGAAAGTTATTTTCGGCCAAATTTATTTTTACACTGTCCTAAAAGTGAACGCTGTTATTCAAAGGTAACATTCAAAATAGCCCAACGTATTACATCCCAGTACTGTGATGATAAAAGGTGGTATATTTCGCTGGAACCGAATTCATCTGTACACTGCTTCTCTAAAGTATTCCAAGGGATAGCCCTTGCCATGACACCCTGTAGTTTGGTGAAATTTACAAAGTGAAAATCATTCAACAAGAGATACCTGCGTGAAAACGGCCGAAGCAGTGGTCCAAGAAAGGCATGGCACTATAGCAACAGGCTTTGAATAGCACGCAGCAGCCAAAGAGGCCATCTGAAAAAGTTGTTTAAAGTACTACTGTCAGTGTAAATGTTGCTAGGAACTTGTGATACATGACCGCCAAGGGAAATGCCAGTAAGGCCTAAAGGCCAGTTTCCCCTCTTGATCAACCAGTTGAGCAGAACCGCCGATTCGAATATAAGGCAAACACCCATGACAAATAAATCAGTAACATATCGTAAACACGAACGCCTAACGGAAATCGTACTGAATTATTTTGAAAAAGAAAAAGCCAAAATCAAATGTTACACCTCTGTTCTGCGGGCTTCCGGTAACCGTGTGTATTTCAGCAGTTAAGGAAATAGATTAATTGATTAAAAAAAACTTTTTTAATATAAAAATAATAAATGAAAGGATATAAAATGGATTTTCCAGCAAAACAGACCCAATTCCCATTTGTTGAGCCAATGGAAGAGCTAAAAATTTCCTGCGTCGCCAAAAACCCTTGAATAATAAACAACACAAATCATGTCTACATATTACCATTTCTTACTTTCATTTCTACCAAAAAATGTTAAAAATTAAAAAAATATCTCACGTGGTCACCAGTTCCAGCCATGTGAATGCACAGAGGACAGGAGTTTGCTTGTTTCACTTTCGGTAAAATCATCTCAAACTGAGCATATCGCACGGGCAGTGGCACTAATTCTGGCAGTAATTTAACAACAGGAGTTTCAAATTCACCACTGTAAATCACAAATGAATTATTTTCAATAATTTTCTAAAAATATTCTTAAATAAATTGCTTGAAATAAAACTGAAATATTCAACTACGGCTTCTTTGATAGATGGGCAATAATCGTTAAGAAAAACCCCTGCATCTCGCTTCACCATTTCACGACGAAATTTAATAAGTCTAAAAAATGCTCAATATAATTATTTTTTGTCACATTTTACTAAAATAGGGAAACATGAAAAATAATTTACTAATGTATTACTGAAAAATCGATCATATATAGTTGTTAACATAATATGCAAATATGAAACTATTGATATGATTGAATAAAAAAATCAATATTTCATTATACATATTTGTAGCTTTTAAAAAATGAATTTGCTAGAAATGAAAAGCATAAAGAAAACTAAGCTCATTCTTTAAAATAAAAAAATGTTCAGCTGAGAAAATCAAACGGAAGATCAATTTTGTTCACATTTCATAATCGTTTTAATTGATAGATGTCTGTGAACATGACAAATAAAAAGAATTACAATTTTACATTTGCAATAAATGTAAGATAATCAATAAATAAAAAATAAGACCACTTTTGTCTTAAGAAAACATATAGTTCACATATTTTGAACAGTTCATTTACTTTATTTGAAACTAAACAATTTCACTTGTTCAGTAAAATAGAATAGAGTTACGAAAGCAACTGGTAATCTGATGCTCCATACTTGATCAAATCGGCTGGATTTCCCCATCCATCGGCGAACATCTTATGAATAGGAACACTTCTATATATGTAATCAAGAAAACTCGCTGAAGCCATAATAACATGAAATCAGTCAGTGGTGAGCTATATAAACAACAAAATAAGCGCATAAACGATAAAATCACAAAATGGTCAAGTTTAATGTACAGTAAAAATTACAACAGTTTTTTTACTAAAATGTTTAAGCATAAATGATTTTCACGTTTCAGATTTTATGAACTTGTGAAAAACAAATAAAATATCAAACAGAAATGAAAAAATAATAATATCAAAATTCTGAACACTTCTTCATTATATATTTTAAAAATACGAATGACTTATAATGAATTTTAATGGAATTTCATTTCAATGTTTGAAAATGTTTTGTAAAAATTGCATTACGGTAACAATAATACTTGATGTTTTTTATTGTAATAGGTGAAGTGTAAAGTGCGTTTGTTTTTTCGGTTGAAATATTTAAGTAAGTAAATTTGCATTTTTTGAGATATAATTAGTTAAGTTTTGCCCAGTTATTAAAACTTTTTGTTTTATGCACTGTTTTAGAATCATCGTTTTGGAATTTTTAGTACTGTTGTTTTTTTCATCGTAGCTGTTTGTTTAATATTTTTAAAACTGTACAAAATTGAAAAGCATTTTGTTTCTTAACTGAATTTTATTAATAACGTTTAATGCGAAATTTTGAAACGATAAAAATTTTAATGCTTTCATTATAGCAGCATAGTTTGCATTCAATGCATGCATATTTTACTTATGTTTGTATGTACTTCTGACAAGATATAATTTTTTTATCGTGAGTGACTTTTATGTTTTATTTCATTTTATGTTTATAAAAGCATTTAATGAACTTGTTGTTAGTTATTCTCATACATCTTTTTGTATTATGGAAAAATGCATGTTTTTACTTTACAATTGTGCGAGTACTATTTTGTTTTGCTTTTTCAAAATTTTTCTTTGAAATATGGAAGCGTTAATACATTTTCTTTAACTTAATATATTTTCATTAGGATGGGTCGCAGAAAAATTCCAGAATTGTCGGTAGGACGAATGTTATGCAATGAATTTCGAATTACCGAAGATGAATTAAACAAATATGCCAAAAAATTAGACGATAGCAATTTTCCAGTAAATTTTGATTTTTTTACAAGTAAATGTGTTACTGTTATGTTTTTATTTGTCAATTAACATTTTTAAAAGTTGCATTTCAGTCTCTTAAAAATAAACCGCTTCCAATAACGCTCAGTTCTTCAAATGCGTATATGGCATTTCGCATAGAACAGATTCGACAAACTATTCGCTCGAATGCGGAAGCGGAAATTTATTATAATTCAACGCTAACGTCGACAAATGATGATGGACAGAATGAAAATGGATTTGGTCTTGGCCGGACGTTGCCGGCATGTATGTTTTTCGTGCATGTGTGTAAATAGAAAAAGAAATGAGAAAGTTTTTCAGATGATGAGTTGTTTCCGAATGAATTGACTTCTGAAGAAAACAAAGCTCCTTTGAAATATCGCGCGAAAAATGAGCCATATTATATTGAATCAGCAGTATGTTAATATTTTTACTTTGTGCAAGTATTAAAATCAGTCAATTTAGATGTTCAGATTTGCATGTTACATTCAATAAGTTGAATGATAATATATGTGGAAATTCGATTTTGAATAGATGATAATTTGTTTTGAAATTTTTCAAAAGAAGTTTAATTAAGGATTTGAAAGTGGATGAAATTGAAGAAAAGAAATTTGTCGTTGATGCAGAAGACAAAAAAGATCCAGAAAATCCGACTGTTGAAGATGGTTCCGATTCTGAGGATATGGCCGACGAGGAAGAACCGGAGGTAATTGTGGATAACGTTATTTTTAAATTATATTCCAAATACTTTTCTGTATAGGATCATGATTACGTTAATTCGTATTTTGATAATGGCGAAGATTATTTGGATGAATCTGAGGAAGATGAGGATCAAATTTTTATGTGATGCTCTCTCTTATCAGGTGTTGAAAAATGTTCTTCGTTGTTGTTAATAAAGTGAAGAATAAAAAAATTTGAATTTGCTCAACAAAATTGATGTCATATTGCCAAGTCAAAATTATTATTTTTTAAATGAAAGTTCCAAAGATGACGTGTTCAAATAAAACGTCGCATTTACTAGGAAAATTGATTATTCCACGGATGAACTTCAAATGCGCATCAAATAAAAACAATATTGAGCGTATAAATAGATTAATCAATTAATTAATTTAAATCATGATGAACAGATAAAGAAAAAAAATTAAAGGCACTGGTTATTTTTTGTTTGCATTTTCAATTGTCCTTAAAGCTTCATCGAGCTTTTTCTTCAGAGTTGCATTTTCTTTCCGAAGAGTTTCAATTTCTTCTGATTTTCGTTTCAACTGCTTCAACGTACTAATTGCCATTTTTCCTGAAATGAAATACATATTAAGAAAAAAAACGAATATAAAATCAATCAATTCAAAATTCATAAAAATGGAGAAAAACAAATAAATCTAAATGCTGACCAATCAGAACGATTGACCAATGAATGAATGAATAATTCATGAATGAAGACGACAACGCTCGTCTGTGATACTTACTCCACTGACCCTGCAAAATGCATCCTGAATCGAGTAGAATGTACACTGGATCCGGGATTCTTGGATCAAAAATTGACAGTTGTACATTTTTCAAACACAGTTTCACTCGCATTTGACTCAGCTGATCAGTGGAACTGTAATCTTGTACAAACGCGGACAAATTGGCCAAATTGTCACTGCTCAGATGCATTTGCACATTCGACACGTTCGCTTCGACAAGGCAGAGATTCAAATTTATTTGTTCGTTTTTGATTGTCACGTTCAATGAATATTCTGATGTTGAATTTTCAACTGTGGTCATCAGTGTCGGTTCGTCGTTTTCTGATTGAAACAATAATAATGATAATAAATTAATAGAAATTAAATAAGAAAATGGTTGACATAAAGAAAAAACAACAACAGTTACAGTACCTTTTTGAGAGAAGAGTTTGTAAAAATCACGATATGGAATTTTTTCAATATCCTTCACCGCAATTACGGGACTGCACATGTCGATTCGATAAAGAAGACCAATCAACGACATACGCAGCCGAAGTCTGTGAAATGTGAATTTCACAGCGCACATCTGGTGAAAATAATGACAAATGTGGTGAAGTTTGGTAAAATAAACATGAAAAACAACAGACAACAGATACTGACCATCTGGTTGGACATTTTTTGAATTAAATCTGAATTCTGTGCAGAATCGACCACCTCCTCAGCCAGAGATACAGTAGCCGAGTTGAATATTGAAAAGATTTCATCAAACAGTGAATGTTCCTTGTGATCCACAACAATGAACGTCTCTTCATCGTCGTCATCATTGGAGAAGTTGGTCACAATTGAACCGCTTTCCTCGTACGAATATGCTAATTAAAATATTGAACAATATACAGTTTGAAATGAACAAAAAAACCAAATCATATTCTGTTTAGCCGTTTGGCTTGTTTTTTTAAAAGCTATTTCAAACTCGAAGAGGGAGACGTATTTTTCACAATTATTTATCACTAAGAAAGTGTGAAAGCGCTGTATATCTGTTCTGATTATTCATATTTGCTCTACAACTTCGGAAAATCCACAGGACAAGAATTCTACTCGAAGAATTTTCAAGAGAGTAAAACTATGCGAGTTATAAACAAAAGTTACCCGCTCAAGTGTAATGCAAAGAAGCTGAAACTGTGCCAGCAGACATTCTTGCAATAAATGTGATCATCAAGTGATAAATTAACTTCTTCTTTATCCAAAATTTAATTCAAATAAAAAAGTGAATAATATTTTACAAAAATTAGAAAGCTTGCATATATATACTGTACCGGGGTCGGATTCAAATTTGCACGCTTGATCAACGCTGTGTTCGTCGGTTGGCGATGAGTCGGCATCGTTTTGGCAAATTTCACGAAAAGTGGTCGATCGACTCGAACTTTCCGTCTCATCCCAAAAACTTTTGACACCAACAGTGTCGACGGTTTCGGCAAGTTTCAGTTTCGAAAATTGTCGATCTAAACAAAAAACGACACAATTCAAATTATTAATTTTGTTTTTCATATTTTTTTGTAAATCAAAATGTGCTTTTTCACTCTCAAAAAATTATACTAATTGGTGGGAGAAGATTTTAAAACAATTAATCTGCTTGTTTGGTTAGCTTTTCCTCTCCTTTTGTTTGCATGAAAAGCACTTACAACATTGATCATTCGCTTCGGTAGGTGAACGACAACACAGTTCTGAAAAATAATTTTATTGTTACAACATTTAAGTCGTTTAATATTTTTTATAAGACATTGCTTCTCGCTTTTTCCCTATGAAAATATTCAATATTGAAAAATAAATATTCAACAAAAAATCTACTCCAATATTGTCGCCTTTTTGGAACAAAATTAACAATCACAACATAAACCGTATAAAAATAAGTAAAAAAATAAACTTTAGTTAAAAAATAAATATTATTTCTGTTTGCTTATTTCGGTGTTTCATAAATTTCAACGATTTTAACTATTAATCGACAATGAACGTAGTTTACAAACTGCAAATTATTAAATAAACACTGATTCCTGATAGAAAAAACAAATTAATACTTGAGCATCATTTGTCCATTTCTACGTATTAATTAAATAGCAGCAGGTGAGCAAATTAATTAATTGAACAAGAGTATAAGGGACTTTTTGCAATTGGAAATGAAAACTAAAACTGAAAAATAGCAAGCAAAAAGGCAAAAAAATTACAGCTAAAGAAAATGAAGGGAAAGATTCGTTGTTGTTATTATTATTTGCACACGGACGCAGTGGCGTGAGAACGGAACGGTACAAGCAAACAAGCACTCGAGAGGGGCACAGTTGAGTTCGCGGTAAAGTTGGCCAATCGACGTCGACATTGTCGAGTGGTTCCCAATCGCGCGCCACACCTACGTGGATTTATTTCCCCCCGATGTGTTCAGCTTATTTCCCAAGCAAGCCTTGCCCACGACTGGCCGGCAAAAACCCATTCTACCAGACCAACTGACGACGATTCATCGAACAAACAAGCCCATTATTGACTGGAGAAAACAGTCGACGACGAGCTAAAGCAAACATTCATCGCCACAGCACACGACTGAACAGCTATAATAACGTTGTTGTGAAAATCGTCTGATTGTCGTTCCGATACTTTCTCCGATAGTCTGAATATACATATACGATTGTATTTTACGTTGTTGCGTCATCGTTTTTCATGCTCGCTTCTGGTGTTGCTGCTGCTATTCTTGATTGTTGTTAATTTTTCTTTTTAAATGTAGATGAAATTAATTTATACTTCTGCATAGCTGATGCGCTTATTCAGCGCCGCTGTCGGTTTGTTAATCTCTGTCGTCAGTGCCTTGTTGGCCAATCATGGGATTCGGGCGCTGTGTCCGGCCAATATCCGGCCGCCGTGCGTTTGTCGCACAACACGCTACGAACCAGTGAACATCATCTGCGACCGGGTTCCAAATTTGTACACAGTATGCCAAGCGTTGGGTCCACTGAACGGCCTACTGATCGACAGTCTGATCATCAGCAACACTCCGATCAACATATTGCCGGCCGGAGCTTTGGTCGGATATCGCGTCAAACGTTTGGAATTGGTCAACAACAATTTAACCGACATCGATCCGGATGCGTTCAACGGCTTGCCAATCACAACGCTCAATGAACTGTCGGTAAGGAACAATCTGCTCAGTTCGATACCCCAAGCCGGGGTTCCCAAATTGCAACGGCTCATCAGCATCAGTCTGGCAAACAACAACATCCGCTTCTTGCCAGCCGCCGCTTTCGCTACATTCCACAGTCGTGGATGGTTGAAGAAGATCGACCTCTCGGCCAACGGTCTTCAACGACTCGACGACAACGCCTTTCTGGGTTTGAACATGGTAGCGGAGTTGAATTTGGACAAAAACGACTTGCGCGTTCTACCAGCCGGCGCTTTGCAAAAGCTGCACGCATTGGAAGATCTGTCGCTGGCCGCCAACCAAATCAGCACCATTCCACCGCACGCGTTGGGTTTTGCCAAGCTGAAATCGCTCAGTTTGGAAGTGAACCGGCTTCAGTCGATTGAAGCGGCCGCTTTCGCCGGCACGCCCAATCTGATGTACTTGTATTTGAGTTCGAATCGGTTCCAAACCATCCCAGCCGACATGTTCCGATCCGTGAGCGGATTGAAGGTGCTCGCCATTGCCAACAATCCCATCCAAAATTTGCCGGTCGACGCTTTCTACTTTGTGCAAAATTTGGTGCGACTCGAAATGGCCAACTGTGAGCTGGTTCACATCCAGCCGGGCACTTTGCAAACAATACCCAAAGTCCAAGTGATCGCGCTGAGCAGAAACAAGCTGAACAGGTAAGTGAAAATCCCAATCTCTACATCATACTGCCCCCCCCCCCCATAATCACAACACACACATACGGCATGATCAAAACTGTATGTTGTATTTTAAGTATCCCGCAGAACGCTTTCCGAGGTCTATCTGAGCTGTATTCGCTTGATTTGAAAGGCAATCAAATTTCTACTGTACAAGACAGGGCATTTGAAGAACTGCCTTCGCTCAGGCATCTCGATTTGAGCAAAAATCAAATACAAATATTGCACGAGAAAACTTTTCATCGAACTTTCCTCCAAAAGCAGACAACCGCCAACGGTCGGGTCATTTATTTATACGGTAAGGAATTTTAATTCAATTTCAACGTAAAATTCAATCCACAAACGCTTGCTTTTACTTTTCCATTCAATAATAATAATAATAGTGAACATCTGTAAAACGTAAATTCACCTACGTAATGAAAATTAAACCACTGCAGACAATGTATCTTTGGTTCAAATTACAACAAGTGAATGAATGAAAACTGCGGACAGGCACTGATTGCATTTCATTCATACTAACTAGAGTGTAGAAGCCTTGTTGAGACAATATGCATATTTTTTTTATACTTCATTGTTTATTATACCAAACAAAATCTTTGAAGTGACATGTTAACAACAATTACAATTACAACTGTGCAAATGTTTATCCGTGAACAAGCAAGCACTTGAAACTGTCAAACAACGCTCGCGGCAGTTCTGAGTGTTGGAATTGCGACAGCTGCGTTATTATTCATTCAATTAATGACAAACAATGAATTCAAGTCAAAATAAAAAAAATAAATCAAAAATTAAATTCCAACTCACATGATCAATTCTCAGTATGGATTTGTTTGCATTTAATATTAAAAAAATTTACATTAGAAAACCCATGGAATTGCAATTCATCGTTGAATTGGTTGCAACGTTGGCTGAATGAAAATCCGGACATTGTAATCGATGCGCCCGGCAATCCGCCAACAGTATGCAAGAAGCCGACAACCATGGCCGGATGGCCAATTCGAATGCTCAATTCTGAATCGACACCAGCAAAGCCTTTGCCTATAGAAGTGGACAAGCAAAATCCGGCTAAAGAATCTGAACAACGCAAAGCTCGCATGCACCTAGCGGCAATGATTCTGGGTAAGAAGGAAAGAAAAATAAATCTAATAATCATTGTTGTTTTTGTTATTATTTTATTGAGAAAATATTCATTTCCAGGAGTCATATTGAGCATATTCATGGTTGCACTTGTACTTTTGATGCTGGTGAGATATTTTGTCAGCAAGAGACGTCGAAAAGACAAAGAACTGTTGGACGATCAGCGCAGGCTTGGCTCAACAGTAAGTGCAGGAATCCGAAGCAATCCCGGATCTGCTTACCCATCGCCCGGTGTACCCATGTCGACAGTGCACAGTCAAACTACTCAACCCTATTACCTCAGTCGACCGTGGTATTGGTGGTTCTGACTTTACCATAAAAAGAATACTGTTTCATACATACATACATACATATTTCATATGTATTTTTTTTAATTTTTATTTATATGGTGGAGAATTTTTTTCACAGCTCATTGCCAAAACGAACTATTATTTCTCAATGCAAATTTCACTTCATCATTTCCCGTAAAATCCACAACACTTGAATTTCATTGTTATTTCACATTGATCAAATGCTCAGTGTTTTTCTTTTTCCATTAACAAAATATATTTTTAAAAAAGAAATGAAATAAAATCGAACACATTAAACGGTTTTTACACAGTGAAATAATTAAACGATGATATAACTACATAATACTTTCTCATTTTTTGAAACATACTTATGCAAAAATTTACGTTTAAATTATGATATGCATTAGTTTTTATAAGATGCAGCATTTCACTGGACAAATATGAATTTTTATATAAATAATAAAACTTCAAATTAAATGAAAGATATTCAACATCAGAAAGATGCTTATTGCAAGTTTGACTTGACTAAAGTTTAAAGTTTAAATGAACGTGCAAAAGAAAGCAAGAGTCCGCTTTTATTGACTTGCAAACATTTAGGGCAACATGTATTGACTCAAAACAGAATGAACCATGTAAGCGCTAACGTTGGATAAAGTATTTACCCAATGGCTCAATGGGTCAGTTGAACATTTAAGTAAAAATGTAAATTTCAAAGCCATTACCCGTGATAAAGTGGGAAAATGTACCAAAACAACAACAACAACAACAACAACAACAATAAAGATTACAGCGCGACTAGTTTAGCATAATAAATTGTAAATTTAAGAACCACAACACTGATAAAATCGACAATTTCAAGTGAAAAATATTTTTCAATTAATTATAATATATACGTGACGTGTTGAATCAGCAGTACAAGTTTTGCTTTTAATTAAATAATAATGCAAAAATGAAAAGCTCATTTACAGCTAATTATTAAATAAATAAATGGAAAAAATGACGTCTTAATTTTGCATAAAAATTTAAAATAGTTGCCAAGTCAGGAATTACAGTTCAGAAAAGCGAAAAGTTGTCTCAAATTGCGAATGACGACGACCTTGCTTGCCTGTGTGACGTGTTAACTTAATCAATCAGCAATATAATAATGCTTTCTTTTGATAAATGATTAAAATTCTTTGGCAAAAATTTAAAATTTAAAAATAAATTAGCAAGAAATTTATTTATTTATCTTTTATAAAACACGCATCATGCACTGTTGGAAATAATAAAAGCAAAACACTTAACACTGAAAGGCTCTAACAGTTAGCAGATAAAAATCCAAAAAAAATGTACAACTTTTCAATCAATACAATTTAAATTAATAAATAAAAACAATTCCTTAAAATAAATGAAATAACAATAAACAAAAATCATTTCGTTGGTTTGAAGAATGCTGGAAATATGATTTCAAAAAGTGAATAATTTATTATTCATTGAATCAAACCTGCACATCAGAATAAATTTATGCAACAAAAATTGAACAGAAAAACAACATTTACAGTTCACTTTTTTTATCATTTCCGTTTTATTGTATTAATTAATATATTTTGAAAATATCACAAACTGATACACAGAGAATTGTCATTCCAAAGCTTCCTTCATTCATTCATTGTCGTTGTCAACTGATGAGCTAGCACTGCTAGTCATTTAAAATTTGATCATTCAATCATCACGAAGGTCACATTCTATTGCAAAATAATGAAATATTCATCGGTGCATATCAGCCAAATAAAAAAAATAAAATAATATAAAATAAATAAAAAACATTTGACCAACACTTTCTTGGTGAAGTTAATGAACGAATGAAATAAAAATCAAAGGAAAAAAAATTAACATTTCCAACATGCGACACAGATGCTAAAGTGACAGTCGCTGCATGACACAATGATTGTCGCGCCAGGCGCTACCGCCTTTGCTTTCGCCAAGTGTAGCGGTTTTGTATCAATGCACAAAACCATTCTCTACCCAAATCATCCCATCAATCATCAAGGTCATCAGTTCTTTTACTGTATCTTTATTATGAATTATCATCCTATTGAAGCATAATAAATAAGAAAGAAATGAAAAATTAACAATATTTTACTGTATACATATATGGATTTTGAATTGCTTACTTAATAAAATGTTAATTATATGAAAATAAATATTGCAATAATTGCTATTTAAATTGACTAATTAATTAATTATCATTAATTCATCTACATTTCAGCATACGACAAAACAAAATAAATAAATAAATATACATATAACCATTGCATGTTGATATCTTATTTGTATGATATGTTAATTTGTGATTGTTGATACGGTTAATTGATTGTGATGCACTGTTAAGTAGATGAACGGCTGACCAATTGAAAATCATTTCATTTCATTATTGTTCACTTAAAAAGCTTGATGCAATAATTTGAATGGTAGTGCCGGTCGTTTTGACAAACGTGGGTGGAAACTATGCTTGAGCCGGTAACCTACAAAGTGATGTAAAAATTTGGGACATGCAAGTTCCGACCGGACAAGGTCTTTGACACGGCACGAACCTCGGTATGACGATGTGAACGCATAGCAAGTCTATACGCATCCACTACACTGCTTACAAAGCAATTTTACAAGCGGTTGGCGAAAAAGCCAGCCACTTGAATTCCACTTTTTTGTTTCACTAATTGAAGAATATAACAATCAGAAGAAGAAGAAGAAGAAAACTGTCCACACACACACACACATATTTTTTTCATTTACATCGTCTGCTTGCAGGGACAGACTGCTTAGCTGAGTCCGGTGCCTTGCGACGACCCTTGTAAATCAATTTAATTATACAAATTGCACAATTCTCCTCGTCTTGTAAAAATAGTATGAATGACTTTATGCAAATTTACAGAAACTGTGCCTGAAGAGACTGATGCCAGAAAGGTCGTCCCATCATCGAGCTAGCAAACGATACATCCCACTAACCAGTAGTGGATCGTCTGCTAGACACTGGTCATCCGTGTTTTTATGAATTATCATCCAGCAGTTGGAAAACTCTTTCAACGCTTATTAGCGTTAGCATTGATCTCTCTGGTCGTCCGTTGTAGTCAAACTTGCCCAATAACTATCAATTCGCTTTGTCAATGTCACAATCTGCATCACGGTATCGCATTACAATGCACCGGTGCGACGCTTGGCAAAGTTGTAGAAGCTCTGGCCGTACACAGCGAAACGATCGAAAGTTTAACACTGCGTTATAGTGATATCCGTACTTTGGAAGCCAACTCATTCGCTTCGTTAGCTATCAAGAAGCTCGACTTGTCCAGCAACAATATTCACAAAGTAAGTAGTATTTCCACTTGACTTTTGTACATTTCATTAAAAATTTTCCGTTGAACAATTCATTTTTTGTCGTAAATTTCTTGTAAAAATGTAAATGTAAAAACACATACAGACAAACAGACGGATATATAATAAACTTGATCATTTCAAAAATTCAATCATCTATCTGATCAGATGATAAAAATTGGATTATTATTTCTGATGAGTTGATTTTTGTTTGTCTTTTACAGATTGAAGAAGATGCTTTTGGGAAACAAGCTTCTTACATTACAGAATTGTTGTTGGCAAACAATTCGCTTACTGAAATACCACCGTTGAAGGCGTTGAAAAATTTGGAAAAAATCGACATCAGCAATAACGCGCTCGTGGATTTGACTGAATACGCATTCGAACACAACGAAGCGTTGAAAGTGATTCGCGCCAAAAATAATAAAATCTCCACCCTTTCACCGTAAGTATTCAAATTTTCACACTTTTCAAAGAATTTACCCGATTCAAAATAATAAGACTAGCACAGTTTGGCAAATGTGATTCTAATTTTGCAGAAATTCACTGAACGAAGTGAAAAACATTTTGGAATTGTTGGATTTGTCCGGCAATCAGTTGATCCAAGTGCCAGCTCAAAATTTACGAAGCTTTCAAAAGCTCAGGGTTTTGGATTTGAGTGACAATCTTATCGACAAAATTCCAAATTTACAATTCATGAACATGCCAGAATTGAGGGATTTACGCTTGGGCGGGAATAAAATTGCCGCAGTGATGCCACTGGCTTTCATGAACATTCCCAAGCTCGAAGTGCTAAATTTGACAAGAAATGCAATTACGACGATGGAAACGAATCCCATACAACAGTTTGAAAATTTAGAAATTCTCGACCTCAGTTGGAACAAATTGAACAAGGTAAAATGATCCGAACGATCAATTTCTAATTGTGCAAATTATACGCCACGCTCATTTTTCGTTCATTTCAGCTGAATGCTTCGTCGTTCAAAGATCTTGCAAAATTGAAAGAATTGCATTTGCAGAACAACGAAATTCAAATAGTCGAAACGATGGCAGTCAGTGACAACAGCGAATTAAGGATGATCAATTTAGCCAACAACAAAATCAAAGAACTTTACAAAAATGCCTTCGACCAACTTCCGAATCTCAATACATTAATATTGACCAACAATCAACTGCATGAGATTGGTAAGTTTCAATTACACAAATTAGTCATCAAATGCATAAACAAATCTGACAAACAAATAATAATTAAAGTTAAATTATCAATTTTGTTTTTCGCATAATCCTACGTGACTGTTAAATTTTACACTAGCAGTTGTGATAATTCTTTCTAAAAGTAATTAATTAAAGTTCCCATCTGACAATTTAAACGTGCTGAATAAATAATGTTGCAAAAGAAAAAAGAACGTATATTTACAGTTGTTTCTAAATTTCTTTCTTTACAGACCAAGGTATGCTATCCGGCATGCCGAATCTGCAACAACTGAAACTGCGTTCCAATAAAATATTAAAAATTGAAAAAGGGGCCTTCGAGACGATGCCTCTGCTAACCATGCTAGATGTGAGTGACAATTTGTTGGAAATCCTGCCTGTCGAAGTGTTTCACAACTTGAATCGCCTATTCTGGCTCGACCTGAGCAACAATCGGATACGTAACATCGACCAAGGCACATTTCAAGCGAAAATTACCAATCTACTATTGCAAGGTAGATTTTTTTTGTGAACTGTGAAAAAAGTGGCGAGTGCTCAAATTGTATTTGGAAATTAAATTGTTTTCATTTTCTCTTCAGGAAATCCTCTCAACTGCAGTAGTTCCATAGCTTGGCTGGTGAGCTATTTGACAACACAAAATGTGCGTACATTTTTCCCAGATCAACCGGATGTTGTTTGTCAATATCCGTCAGCAGTGAAAGGCAAATCGTTGAAACAAATGATGCTTGTTCAAGTCAACGAAACTATGGCAAGTAAGTGAGCACAAATCGCACAGCCTGGACACTATTCGAGTCCATTTTGGAGCGCGAAATTTGCTCGATCACACACCGATTGATTGCTATTGTAGAAGCCAAAGAGACTGGCCAATCAGAAGAGAGCGCTTTGAGCTTGCTGAGTCGTCTGCTTGCGGCGAGCAAAGAAATTTCCAGTGGCAAAGAAGTTCCTCAGTCAGGTTTGGGCATTTTTCCGGCACTGGACCAAATCACTACACCGTTGGCCAGATTGTTGGTCGGAGAGAAGTCGAAAGAGGATTTGAGTAGCATTTTGAAAACAATTCCAACGTTGCTGAAAAATCTACCCCAGACAACGGCTTCCGCTACGGCAACTCAACCATCGTTGAAAAACATCCCTCCAGAATTGATCAGTTACGTTCTTCGAGGAGGACAAATTCCAGGTGTACCGCCGGCAGTGTTGAAGAAGACGGTCGAAAATTATGCAAAATCCCTGTTAACCGATTCGACAACAGCAAAAAATTTGCTACAGCTTACGACGAACGACAACAACGATGCAATAATGTCTGCAGGATCGTCATTTCCAACTGAATTAATCGACGACATATTGCGTGGCAATCCGGTGCTCGGCTTGAGCAAAGAGGAGACGAAACAGCTACGGCAACGATATTTGAGCATGTTAATAGGCTCAGATTCGACATCCGATTCAGCAAAAACAAACAACAACAACAACAACGTAACAACTACCAACAGTGGGGATTTGTTGTTCGGTTTGAATATGAACAACCTGAAGCAGATTGATCTGAATCAAATACCGCGATCGATAATACAACAGTTGATCGCAAATCGTATACCGGGTGTGTCGATTGATATGGTGAAAAAATTGATGGAAAAGAACCCACAACTGTTTGGAGAACTTGTCAGCGAACAATTGAACCAAAGCACAGTCGACGAGGAGGGAAAAAGCGATAGCAATGGTAAAAAACAACGGGTACCGGCCGTCAATGCTCAACAGCAACAGCTGACCAACAAGAAGAACAGCCCACCGTACGATGTGGAACGGTTGGATCGTAAAGTCGATTTGAGCGTTTTCGACGAAAATCGAACCCAACCCCTGGACACGTCGACAGTGACCACTGTGGCGTTGAGCATGGTCGGCTTGTTGACCGTGTTGACCACGGTTGTGCTGTGCTTGCAACGGGCAAAAAAGAGACGACGGGATCAGTTGAACATGCGACAGCAGAATACGCTGTCTTCGAAATGCAGCCTTGCCGGACCTTTCGACAACGGAGCTGTGCCCAACTTCTACCCACACACTGCACCAACAACAACGGTCAATAATGGTGCATTCGATTTCGATTCATGCTACGAATCGTCGCCAAATCGCAACCCTTACACACCGGTCGATTCTGACAGTCGACTGGTCCATCATGCCATGAATGTGTGACTGGGAACCGCAAAGTTCTGCAGACAATTCGGATATTGTTGTTAACATATTCATTTTTTATCCATTCCATCGAACTTATTATATTTGTGTATTTTTTGTTTGCTGTTTCCACCATGCATATCTGTTTTTTTCCAAAATCTCATTTTCTATTTCTTTTCAACTCTGTTCTCTCTCTGTGTTATGGAACATTTTATCCAGTGTAAAAATAAGATTTATGTTTGATAATTTTTACCGCTTGTTTATTAACAACTGAAAAAATGTTTTTTTTACCAACATTGCTTTATTAAAAACAGAACAATTTGATTTTCCTTTCCTGTTGTACCACACTAACCAATATCAGTGAAGAGGAATATTGTAAAGGAAAATTAAAATATATTTCATCATCACCAACTACAAACTGCATACACTTGTTGTCTTAAAAGCAACTTGCCGTAACGCCAATTCATTCAACTAATATAATTGCCTATTATTATTATTATTATTATTACTATTCAAAACATCGCATACGTTGACCAGCAATAATAATAATATTTCAAAATTTAACTTATTCACCTATTTATTTTCTATTTTACTATCGAAAATGCGTGCTCAATTCTCAATTCAACTTATCGACCACAAAATGATACGCAGTTTATTGTCATTTTAATTTTTGAAATATTTAAAAAAATAAATTCATTTTAAACATTTGAAGAATTGCAAATTGAAATAAATAAACACCCTTTTCAAAAATGCTTAGTCAGTGGAAAAAAATGTCCACCCTTGCAAAAAGTGCCAATTTCACCCCCTTTAGGCTAATTTTTTCTTCCACCGTATCCATTTATTGCATTTGTTGTGATTTTCATTGTTTCAGTCCGTTCACGTACCAAAAATACCATTCGGTTCGATGTAGTCGACAACTGGAAACAAAAAAAACAACAACAACTGCTGCTTCATCGCTGCATGTTCATGCACGCATAAAATAAATTTTCAAACAAATCAACTGACAAATCAGAAGAAATATATACATTTTTTCAAAATAATAATTTAATAATTAAAAATACAAAAACATACACGTGTGTGTAGCTTATGCTGGTAATGAAAATTATGCATGCACCTCTGGTAACAACAGGCAAATTGTTTCGAGACAATAATTGCATATCAAATCAAATATCAATTATTGCAAAAACAAAAAGAAAATACTCATAACCAATTCAGTCTATTATCTCATATCCTGCAAACAAATATTTCAAAAATGTAAAATACATTTAAAAAAACACAAGCAAAAAGTAACTGGTTACTGGATTATATTTAAATATAATGGACTAGAAATCCATTAAAATATAGATTAATCAAAAACAATAAACAGATATTTTTAACATAAATACAACAAATTTCAATTATATTACATGCAAAATTATATATTTGAAATGAATATACACATGTACACACACGTGTGTGCGTGTGTGTACATTACAATTAAATTTAAATAAAAAAAACATCAAGCTTAATCGTGCTTATATAAGCATGATAAGTTTGTTGGTAAAATATGCCAAGCTTTTGAAAGAAGAAAATTCAACAAAATTGGCAACAAATGCAGGCAGAATACAACAGCAATATGAATGAGTGAGTGAATGAATGAATGAATGAATGAATGGATTGTCGATGATACAGGATGCAATGACCTGAAAGGATAGATGGGTCGTTGTACGACCGTGGTCGTAACACAATTTCACCTATGCTAAGCAAAAATTAGCGTTTTTCACAAACTCTGACGTCCAACTGACTGACTCGTGACTACTTTTCCATATTTAGGGATTGCAATTTGTTCGGATGAAAACAAAATACATTCCGACAAGATATAATTCACAACCGATTGCTTATTAATAAATTAATGATCAGATGATCAATCAACTCTAATCAGATACAAAAAAACAATAGCCTTTCAATTGATCGTTGGTATTTTTCAACCTACTTGCTTGGATCAGGTAAGATTTTTTTTTACTTTAAACTTATTATAACTTTTATTATACATTTTATTGACAACATTACCAAAACGATAAACATAAAACGTGGTCATTTCTGATGATAATGATGATGATGCAATGTTTTCATGCTGAATTAGTTCATGCTTGGCTATTTAAACAAACATTGCTCATAAAATTGCACTTGTCATGCAAGGATGCTTTTGCAGAGGTTAAAAACGGTAGTTAAGCGAACAAGTAGATTTATTTTGTTTCATAAAATGGATTTCTCACTGTTGATTTTTGATACCAGTCACTATTTCAATCCTGCTATCACCAAAATTGTGGGCATAAAATTGTCGAAAATTTCCAAAATACCATGCACTGTTGATGAATTCAATGCTCAATTTTGTTCAACAATTCTCTTCTATTGCATATGAAAATAACAAGGAAAAATTAAAGATAATTCTAAAAACATCTCTTCCTATTTGTAACATGATGCTGTAATTTCAGATGCTTTTCAAAATTTATTAATAATTATAAAACCTTGTTTTCTTTGTCTAAAATTTTCACAACAAAAGGAAAGTAGACGATAAGAAAAAAAAAGATTCAAATTGAAAAATACTCAGTTGAGTCATTAATAATTAAAAAAAGAAAAGGTAATAATAATAATTTTTTTCCAACTTTTCCCGCAACTGGCACCGAACTGTACAACACGCCGTTGGCGTGGCATGTTAGACGAAAAATGAGACCAGTGAAAAAGAGAAATTCAACCAAGTGATCGCTGACGGCTTGCTTGATTCAAGGCAAAATTGAGCAAATTAATAAAAATTGATTTATTTCATTGACTAAATTATTATTATTCTTGGGCTTTTTCGAAAAATTTCAACTTCAATCAAATACAGACATAACAAATGAAATTTCCCACATTTCCACGTAACACTCACAACAATAATCTCTTACCTCTCTCTACAAGTACTTTTCGATAAATAAATCCATGATAAAAATAATAATAATAACAATGAAAAAATAAAAGTAAAATTAAAAATTTGTCACTTTCTCATGCAAAAAAAAAAATCACTTGCCCTTCATCTACAATTCCATGCTTACTTGAGCAAATATTGGCTCAAATACAACAAAGTCAAAAAGAAATTGAAAATAAATATTATTGATTCTTTGAAGGGATTATTTTTGAATGAACAATAATAATAATATCAGACAAAAAATTACTTCCGTTGAAAATGTTTGCTTTCTTTCAAGTGGATAAAAATAAATATCATAAAAAAAAAGAGAGTTGTTGTACGTGCGAGCAAAGTTTGGGCAAGGTCGAAAAGCGGAAATGCTTTTGACCATCGATCACTTTTGTGTAGCCGTTGTCCATCAGCAGTGCCTTGACCTCACCGGTTGGAAGAGAGACTTGAAATATGTGCACAGTTGAAGCAACAGTTCGATCCCTCTTGATTACAACAAATACAAGTCAGTACACATACATACACACACGATCAACTAAGAGAATAGATTTTATCCGTATCGTGCGCACGAAAGATGCACATTAAGACCACGATTACATAGATGATTGTAGTACATAGAGAGATGGCAAATTTTTACAATTTTTCATGGTCGCCCGCCGAATACAACTTCCGTCATGTGTCGTCAGTATGCTGTTCACGTAGAACAACAATACGACCTTGAAAAACACCCATACGCATCAATACATCTCTTGAGAGTTATACAAAAGCGTTGGGCCAGAAATTGACATTGAACGCACCTATTTTTAAACGTCAACCCAAGCAATAGGAAGCTCACAAACAATTCTGTCGTCTAAGCAGAATCCTACTGAACAACCAACCAACCAACCAGCCAACATACACACACACAAGATTAGGATATTGGTATTTTTCATCTTTTCCTTTTGTTCTTGTATTGATCTATTAATCGAGTCAGTGTTTTTGTTCAATCTACTAAACACTGAGGAGCTAGCTAAAGGCATAATTCCCCCTCTGTCTGATCATTTTGAAAATGTCCACTTTTGAACAAAAATTGTTGTTCCTGTTGTAGCATGATTTCCTTTTTTACACTTGCATGAGAAGTATAGAACAACAAACATAATTAATACAAAATATGATGCATATATATATATATATATATATATTGTAGTTTTCATCGTGTCCGTGATTTAGATTAAATTGAACAAAGAAGAGAAAAACGTAAAAATGATCGTACAATTCTACTACACCTATTGCACTGTGGTAGTAGTGTTGGTGTTGCTCAGCCGTGCAGCGGATGCTTATTGTCCCACAGACGAGCAAGTGCTAGCATTGTGCTCGTGCCAGTCGAGCTCGGATGGAATTGTGCTCGACTGTTCCAACGGGGACGGTTTGCGGACGATCGACATCCTGCGTCACAACCATGCCAAACTTGGTCTACTTCTAGAATTGAAAATGCGCAACTGCTCAATTGTCGAACTTGGCGAACGCATCTTTCACGGTCTGTATGTGAAAAAGTTGGATCTGGCGGAAAATTCGATCGAACAGATCGACATCAACGCGTTCGACGGTCTGAAGAATATTTTGCAAAGTTTGTCGCTGAAAAACAACAGCCTGCGTGAAATTCCCAACAAAGCGTTGAATAACATGGAAGCGCTACTGCAGCTCGACTTATCCAACAATCGAATCGACAATATCGACGACAATGAACAGTTGATCAATTTGCCAAAGTTGGCCGATTTGAATTTGGCCAACAATCGTATCTGCGCCGTCCACAAAGACGCTTTCGACGTGGTCAAGCACAGCTTGCAGACGTTGAATTTGGCAAGCAACTGTTTGGACGAAGTGCCGGCGTCGGCGATAAGGGGTTTCAAAAATTTGCTCGCCTTGCATTTGCAACGGAACCGTCTGACCACGTTGAAGCCGTTGCAATTTGTCAATTTGCCCTATTTGAATCTGCTCAACTTGGCCCACAACCAAATCCACACCGTCTACAAGCAGGCATTTGTCAACGTACCGGCTATACGTTTCCTCTACTTGAGCGACAATGCGTTCACTCAACTCCAACCGTACATGTTTTCGACGTTTGAAAATTTAGAATTGCTCGATTTGACCAACAATCGTATCCGCGTTTTGCCTGGCCATGCGTTTTCCTCAATGCCCAAACTGACTCAACTGTACTTGGCTGAAAATCAAATGGAACGCATCGAACCTTTGGCATTCGAAAACAGCAGCCTAGTCATACTGATGTTGGCGAACAACAATCTCACCGAAATCACCGGCGATACACTTCAAGGTCTCGACTTTTTGCAACAGTGCAGTTTGAAATACAACCAGGTAAAAAAGAAATGTGTTAACCCCCCCCCCCACTTACATGTGTACAAATTTTATACACGCTTGTGTCTGTCAATGTTTACCGGATTTTAATTGTCTTTCTTCTTGTTCTCATCAAACAGATATCCAAAATTGCATACAACGCATTCCATCCCGTCCCTGGTTTGGTTGTTCTCGATTTGTCGCACAACAAGCTCAACACGTTGCCAGATTCGGCATTTTTCACACAGCTGAATCTATTTTTGCTCGATTTGTCCAACAACAACCTCTCACGAATCCCATGGGAAGCGTTCAACAAACGTACTGTAACTATCATGCTCCAAGGTAAAAAAACAAAATGTTTTTTCTTTAATTTTCATTTTAAAATAATAATAATTTTTATTTCACATTATATTCAGAAAATCCCCTCGTCTGCACTGAACGTATTCAAATGATCGAAAACAACATGGGTATTTTCATACCAAACTCTGCCGATGAAGTTTGCAAAAAGGGTAAGTATTTTTTTCCCCATTCATTGGATGATAATTCAAACAATGATAATATTCGCAAAATTCACATATGTTTTTATCAGATGACATGAACACAACAACCGTAATGCAAACAACAACGACTGATCAAGCAGAGAATGTAAAACTAGTAGAAAGCCAGGCTGAGTCAAAGATACAAGACAATTATGCTTCAAGTTCATTCGGTGATTCTAAACCGCCCGTACAGACCACGACGACAACTGTTCCAATGACCAAAAGCAATGTCAAAATAGTGGAAACAATACCACCTGGTATAATTATAAAAGAACTACGCGCAACTACTACTACTACTACTACTACCACTGAACCACAACAACAATCTGAAAATGATAAAACTATCACTACAGAAGAATCGAGAACAATTTATCCGGTGCCGATTCCATTTCTCAGCAAAGCGCCCGACATGCATCAAGCGTACGCGGTTGATACGGATCTTGTAATGGCGAATACGGAGCAACCCAATTTTGCAATGTTCACCGGTCTGCCGGACAGTATCATCACCGCACTGCCAGTTTGGACAGATCCTCCGAATTACAGAAAACCGTCTCCGACCAAGCTGAAAACCCAAATGCCAGCCAACAGTGCGTCGAAACAGAACTTTGAACAAGCCGTGCCGGTGGTCAACGCGGGCGTACAAGAGGACGACGACGACGACGGCGGCTTGCCGTCCGACGCGATGAGCAATTTCAGTCAAAGCGCCAAAACTACTGCCGCGGTCTGCGTTGGAGTCGTCGCGTCGGTGACCATACTCGTCGTTGCCGTGTTGTATTTGGTGAAACGTCGAAATCGCCTGCACGCCAGATCCGTATCCGGCGACAGTCGCACTTCAGCTTACGTAGCGGCTCACACGATCGGATACAACCGATATCCGGGTATGGTCAGCACGACGCCGAACGCGTACGCGACGGATGCCATCACGCCCTGCAGGCCATCCAGACAACGCGACATTACCACTTACAGCAGAAACAATCAAAACTGGCTCTACGATCCCGTCTGCTATTCGAATTCTAGCGTCTACTACAACAAATGACGTTCCAAAAGTGACAAAATGGTAAATGCGAAACGGGTACCGTCTGAAAGTTTAAAATGAAAATTCAACGACGGCCCAACAGCCATCACATTCAATAGCAACCAACAATTAGCCTCTTTTCACACGAACTTAGGCCTTTTAGTTGATTTTGATTTTTTTTGCTTTGCTCTTTTTCATGTGCAATTTCAACATAAGCTGAAATGAAATGCTACAATTTGAAAATCATTTCTATTCATCATCATCATCATCATCATCATCTTGGAACTAAATAAAACTTTCAAAAATCTGATGGTGTTTTTCACATGTTAAAAATTTTGGTAAACAAATTTCGTTGTAAAAAATAAAAAATGGGTAAAATAGAGCTTTCTGTACAATTTTGAAACAACAGTTCAATTCAAATTTTACTTTGAGACATTTGGAAAAATACATTTCAACATTAAAGTATCATCAAATAATTATTTATTAGTTTTTGAAAAAGTCGTGAAAATCACAAGTCGACGTGAACATAAAAATAATTAAATTAATGAACAATGCAAACTATAATCAATAATCGTCCATGTATGTAAAAGTACGCTTCTACAGTAAGATGGAATAAAAGAAAAAAAAGGTTCATTCGCATACATCAGAATACAAGTGAAAAAAAAGAATTACTAGCCATAATAGAAATGCTAAAATTTCAACTAAATTGCCAGAAATGTAAATTTTGGTGCGTGAAAAATAAACTGTTTATAAAATTGAAGCAAAAAGAGAAAAAAAAGATACATCTGAAATTTCACTACACCAAATACGAAAAATAACATCACCGAAAAAAATGAAATATTCTATTGATAAAATAAAAACATAATAATAAATAATTAAAAAATTTTTTCTCATATCCCACAGTTGGAATATTTTTTGTTTGTATAAAATTTACAACTGATTGCCGATGAGAAAGTGACAAATGGTTTTTACTAAGAAAAGAAAAGAAAATATTCAAATGACAGAAACAGAATTTGACGGTAATTTCTTCAAACGTGATGAAGTTGTTTTAAATTCATTGACATCATCGTCGATTGTAACGGTATCGAAGATGAATGACCCAGAAGAAATCGTTCAACAAGGAAAATGACACCGCCCGAAAAAAATCCTTTCCCCATATTTTTCTACTTACGGTTGGTTCATTATAGCACGTGAAATGAATGCCCTTTTACATATTTACTTCTTTGGGTTATTATCATTTTTACTTTTTGTTTTCTGCAAGAAAACAAGTTTACAACATTCTTCCAAAAAAGCCGCCAATTGAGTGAACAAAAAGATAAAAAAAACTAATATTCACATTTATAATTTTTTTTGAAAAAGTTTTCACAATTATGTCCATATTTTTTGAATAAATACAACATTCACATCAGTTAGATTTTTCCGTTTTTGCTTGATAAGCATATTTTCCATTTTCTTGTTATTTGTTCTGTTTATTCAAATTTCCAAATCTGCAACTTGTCCCCTCCCCTTCCCCCTCCTCCTCCTCCTTTGTTTGAGTATACCGTTGACTGACCGATGATAATAATTATCAAATTCCACTGGACTTTAATAATACACAATGGACTGAAAAATCACAGAATAAGTGTGAATGAAATGAAAATCAGTCAGCAGCTGGGAACAATAGCAATTTTTCTTTTCGAATAAAAAACGAAATTTTTCCAGATACAGATGGAGAGGTAGGTAGGTATGATGCTTGGCCGTTGTGTGTCAAGGCCGTTTAGGCGGGTATCTTAAGACTGGCAGCAGAAGGGCCAGTGAAACGGGGTGAAGGGTAAAGTTCGGCGCAGAGGTCAACAAAGTTCCAATAACATTGGATTACAATGCCGAAAAGAAAGACTGCACACCGTTGCATTGGCATAGAACAGCAGCAGCAGTAGCGGCAGCTGTGAGAAAACACAACAACAATCCCCTTCTTTCTCACTTTACAAACAAGTAGTGAAATTTACATATAAATATTTTTTGGGGGAAAAAACATTCCATTTTCCCATTTGTTCTCGCTCGTCTGTTTTGTTTTCTGGCTGATAATTTAGAATAACAACAATATATTTATCATTTCCTTCCCTTTTCACAATTCTCTGCAAAACAACAGATATGAGCATCGTCGGATCGTGGTCGTGGTCGTTGGCTCAATTCAGCTTTCTGTTGCTGTCAGTTGGTCAAATTCTGCAATTGACCGACGCTTTTTGTCCGGACGTGTTCAAAGAGAACAACGCGTGCACATGCCTCTCCTACCTCGACGGCGCGGTTATCCGCTGCAAAGGTCCAGAAGCGCCTTACGTTATTGAAAAACTGAAAACTGAAACGGTCGTCATTCGAGAATTGGCCATCGAAGATGCCGACATCATCGAAGTATGTGCAACCTTTTCAAGCTCAATTTATTACATTCAGTTTAACTGACTCGCTTTGGAACAAGCGACCAAATATGAATGAATATTAAAAAAAAAAATTTAATCCCCCTCCCCATTTGCAGATTGGACCGCGCGCTTTTCGAAACATGAAAATCAGCAGTCTGATTTTGGACAACAATCGCATTCGAGCGTTGCACAAGGACGCGTTCGTCGGCTTGGAACAGTCGCTGGTGTCGCTGAGCGTGGCTCACAACAAGCTGACCGAAATCCCGACCGACGCGTTGGCCAATTTGCAAACTTTGCAAGTTCTGAATTTGAAGTGCAACAACATCGGCAACATCTACACGTCGGCTTTGCACAACTTGAGCAGCTTGATCGAATTGAACTTGGCCTGCAATCAGATTTGCAAAATCGCCGGCTCGGCTTTCGAGCCGATCAAAACCACCCTGCAGAGTCTAATATTGGACGACAACTGCTTGCGCGAAGTGCCGGCCGAAGCGTTGAGAAATTTCAACAACCTGCTCGCTTTGCATTTGCAGAACAACAACATCGAAACTATCGAAAAACTCCAACTGATGAACATGGTCAGCTTGCTGATGGTGCGCCTGTCGTACAACAAGATCAAAAGCGTCGACCGGTACGGCTTCAACAACATACCCCACTTGCGCTATTTGTTCCTCGACCACAACGAGCTGGCCGTACTGGAGCCGAACGTGCTCCAACAATTCCAATTTCTCGAAATTGCCGACCTCAGCTACAACAGCATTGCCGAAATCCCGGCCGGCGCTTTCCAACGTCTCGAACACTTGCTCCAGCTCAATTTGGAAGGCAACGCCATACGCGACATCGCCCCGAACGCGTTCGCCCAAACCCCTCTACTTTTGCTGCTGCTCGGCCAGAACTGTTTGACCGGAATTGGAACCCAAGTTTTCACCGGCGTGCCGTTTCTAAGGCAAATTTCCCTAGCCCACAACAACATCAAAAATTTGGAACCGTTCGCCTTTGCCGCCATGCCCAATTTGCAGTTGCTCGATTTGTCGAACAACAAATTGGATTCGATCTTTCCGGCAACGTTGACACCCAACTTTGCCTCCACAGTTATCTTATCAGGTTGACGAAAACAAATATCCACATATATATATATATATTTATTTAAATCAATTTCTTTTTAGAAAATCCACTAGTCTGCGGACCAAACGGTTATCACGTCATCAAAGGGGGTTCACCGATATTATTGCTCAACGAACCCAATCACATATGCAGCATGTACAATCGCACAAGACCCGACAAATGTCCAACAAGGTTCTTACTTTTTACCCAAATCAATTATTACAAATTTCCAATTTTAGAAAGCCAAAACCTCCACCGTTACCTTGTTGCAGTAGACCAGAAAAACATAGTGACGAAAGTATATTTTAAAAGAAAACATTAAAAAAAAGAAACAACCTAATAATATCTCTTGTTTCAGGTGGTGAAATCAGCGTTTCTCCAACGGTACAACTGACAACACCAAATCTCATTAGTGAAATCACAACCACCACAATCCCAACCAGCACTACCGCCAGCCCTGCAGTGACCGTCAGCATCACTATCCCCAGCACCGCGCAACCATTGCAGCACAAAGAAGCGAGCATGACTACTTCGATCACGGCATCGCCGTTCGAACAAATGGCAGCCGAAAGAGAACTGCCCAGTATTCCACGATTCCAAGCACAAGAAAACAAAGTCAACAAACCGAAGACACCAAACATGGCACGATTTTGGAGATTTACCAGACCACCGTCGGAACCACTGACCGCTACCCTGAAGCCGATCGTCCAAAGCATGGAAATGGCAAAGAAAGTTTCAAATGAAAACCAACCACAAGAGAAGAACATCACCAGTGAAACTAAAACACTTCCCAACCAAGGTATCGTAGATGTTGATTTCATTGAACAACAACAACAACAAAATAATATTTCCCTGTTGTACAGTGATGGAATCAAGCACCAATGATACACAGCAACAAAATTCGACCGTGCCAATTGGCGTGCAAGCAAAGTCAGATAACATGCCGTTTGTCTCAGAACAACAACCACCACCGCCAGCAGTAGTCTATTCCAACATTCACCGTACGTCACCGGTAAAGCAAATCATGCCAGAGAACGCGCGAAATTTTCTACCACCAATCCGGCAAAGACCACCGCCCGAAACGCTGAACACGCAATGGTCCACCGAACGTCGACCAGTTCCAACATTCCAAGGTTCGCAGCCATCGTTGCGACAACAGTTCAAGCCGGCCGAACAAAAACCACTGGAACAAGTCGACGTGAACAATTTGAACGCCCAGCCAGTGCGACCGATGGATCTGATGGAGATGAACATGCTGGCCGGTGGGCTACAGCCTCGAAGACGCCCGTTTGAAACTGTCAAGCAACAAGCGACGACGACACGGGCCGAACAGCCGACCAAAGCCGAACCTGATTCGCCGGATACGTTCAGCTCGAGCGACCCGGCCAACGCCGCCCCGCCGTTGCCGTTCAGTTCGGAACCATTTTTCGGCGTACAATTCAAGCCGATACTCGATCAACAACCGGCGGTAATTGAAGCTAACAACCAACAACAACTGTACCAACCCAGCCCGTTTGTGCAACCAATTCAAACCAACAACAGCTAGGAAGAGAAGAACAACGACAAAACAAAACGCTTGGGTTTAGCGCACCCATGAAACAATACGTGTGTCTACTTGCCTTGTACAATAATAATAATAATACTACTAATAATAATATATAGCCCTTGTTTTTTTTTTTTTTGTTTGTTTGTTTTCCCTCTTGGTTCTCTTGGACATTTCAAAGTCCATAAATATTCGACAGTACGATGAATGAATAAATAAAATTGTAACAACTGTAAAATTGAATTATGCGATAATTTGACAAATTTCATTTGCGTGCACATAATATTACCGTGTAAACAGTTCGCATTGTGTAAATTGTATAGAATAATAGTAAGACTGTGGACTGGATTGGTCATAATTTTCAATAAAATAAAAAGAATCCACTTACCTACAGATTGTGCAGACAGTTTTTCATTGTCGTATACAGTCAATGGGCCATTGGGCGGCAAGAGGAGGTACAATTCGATGGAAGGTGCTTGAAAGTGAACGAAGCAAACGGCCGGCTCGTAGTCGACAGTGAAACGCAACGTATCCTCGTAGAGCGTCTGCGAGAATCGACTCATCTCGTCCATTGCGTATGTGACAAATAAGTACTGGTAATGATCCAGGCAAATTTTCACCGGATCGACCGTATCAGCCAACGAGTACAAGATGTTCTCGTTGTCGCCCTTCTTGTCCATCATCAGCCAGACGGTGAAGTTGCAGTCGAACATCAGTGGTCTGGCTGTCGGATATTGGCAAGCTTTGCCTTGGAATTCCAACCACAACGGTGTGCAGTCGATTCGCCATACGTCGACGGTCGCTTTTTCGACCAGAGTGGACGCGTCTGTTTTACAATCCTTTCCCGCCCGGTTGTTGTGCAATTTGGGAATCAACCTGCGCACGTGAGTACTGTAAGCTTGACTGTTGGACGGAAGTGAAGCATCCCAGTCGTCGGCTTGTATTGGCATTTCTTGTTCTTCAATTTCCGTCACCAACTGTTGAAGCTGATGAGAAGTGTCCGAATGGTCGGGCAGGCAGTTGGTCAAACAAATACGCGACGAATACAATACCATCGACGTTGGAACTTTTTGCAACCAATCCACATCCGGTGCACCCATCAACGGAACAATCACCTACCGGCAAAAAAAATCGAATTCAAATTTGTGAAAAAAAATTTTTTCCCTTACTCTAGGCATCATCACGTCCATGTAAATATCTTTGTGAAGAGCATTTTTCATCGCTTCGTTAGTATAAGAATCAGAAAACTGAATAATAATAATAATGATATTCAAGAATAATTTTAAAAAATTTTTTTTCAAAAAAAACCACTTACCAGAGACTGATTAACTTTTAAAAAAACATAATTAATCCAACGAATCGTCCTCAAATCCAAAAATACTCGAACAGGATGCAATCGTAAAAAACTGCTACTCGGTGGAACTGAAAAAAAAATATATACATACATATATATTTGGTATAATTTTTACTCGATGATAAATAGATAAGGTGAAAGTTTTCGTGCCTGGATAATGGGCCCGTTCTTTGGTGTAAAAGTCCGTCAATTCGACGTGCAACGTCGGCGTGTCGGATGGAAGCTTCATCACCGCACGATCGGTGGAGAGGAATTTTTCCGTTTTGTGTTTGCTGGACGACGGATCTGTGACGCAAAAGATGAAAATATCTTGCAACCGAAAAACGCATACCAGTGACATCAGATCAGAGAAAATATTATCACAATCTAAATAATAATAATAATAATAATAATAATAATAATAACAGAAAGAGCAATTTTATTGAACAATTTCTAATAATAACAAACAAAACCTTGATGATTACTTGATGATGAGAATTCGGTTTCAATAATTTCCTTGTACTTTTTCAACAAATCGTTCGTACGTTCAGAAAACATGGTCTCTTGATAATAGATCCAATGTTTCCTACTGCCACCTTGGAATATATAATTTGTTTGTTATTTAAACGACAAAAAAAAGAATTAATAAAACTGACACATGCTCACCCGCCGGATGATAGGGATAAAAATCGCAGACCAACTTTTTCAAAGTCACTTGCATGGCTCCATTTTCAATCAACAAATCTTCCGATGAATCTGCATAGAGATATGGATTTTAACTTTGAAAAAAAACAACAAATCTTGAAAATAAAAAAACCTCCTCCTTCTTCTTTGGATTCGTCACAAATGTGCAAATCAATATGAGCAATGTAGCAGTGGAAGGAAGTTTCGATAACGTTGAATTGTTGAAATGCGGCGTTGGTTTCACTGGGCAGTTGCTGCTGCTCGTACTGTTGATGCTGCTGACTAGCGGAAGATGATCTGCGCGTTGGATTATCCTGAGAGAAAAAAAAGAATAATTCATTTTCATAAAATTATAATTTCCATTACTATTGCAACCTTGTTAATTTCAGTTGTCATTGTTGCATTGCTTTGGCGAATCAAATCCATGACAAAGTGGAAAAAGCTGATCGCCGATTGGACTTGTGAAAGCGAAGCTACCCAAAGTAGATTGTCCAAAATCAACGCCAAACGTCCACGAAATACACTACCATCTCAATAAATAAATATGCAAATAAATTAACATTTAAAAAAAATACACAAATTACCAATTGTAGATTTTTTCGTTATAAAACGACAACGCCCTTGACTGGTGATCAAACGAAGAGGTGCGTTGATGTTGTAGCCAGTGGCGATTGAATCGCCAAGCGTCGACGCTTCCAAGCGGAGTGTTTTCCAAGAAATTTGCTTGAATAGTAAAATTTGCTTGGAATGTGAATCAGTGATGCGCGTCTCGCGCAAATCGTTCGCCTCTTTCCAAAACGGTGTTCGACTTTCAACGCTGATCTGTGACAGCTGAATTGCATAATAATATTCATTATTAAAAAAAACAGAATACACAATAAATAAACATTTTTCATACCATGAGTGAACCACCAAATTTTTGAGAAGTGAAAAAAACTTCAACTGCGTTGCATCGAATTGTTATTCCTTCCATAACTCTGTGCGCAAAACCGTACGAACTGTTGTCCATGCTAAAATTATAATATTATTTGAAAACAAACATCCAATCTCGTCTTTTCATATCATATTTCAAAAGTCAATTTCAAATACCTGTAACTGCTCACAGTAGGACCATTGGTAAATTTGGCATGATGAATTCCCGCTGAAAGTACCAATTCTACTCGAACTTCATCTATAAACTAAACACAAAAAAACTATTTCTCTTTATCAAATGCTGAAATTATACATTTTAATACATACCAAAAGTACAGGATGTGTTTTCAGTCTTGTCCAGGGTATCTAAAAAGAGAAAATTATTAAATACAAAATAATAATAAATATGAAGGTGTAAAAATCGAATAAATTTCAACCAACTTTAACAATTATTCGACTGCAAACGGCTTTTTGTATTCTAACCCAAGAAGGAAATTCCAGAACATCGGTTAAAACATCCTCGTTCAATTCTATATTATACAATTCGCCTTTGCCTCGAAGAACTTCGACACTTATCTGATCCGGTGATACATTCTTCGCAAATCTACAAATAACGCAACAATTAAAATTATATATCCAAATTATTAACGCCGGCCATTTTTCGAATTTAATGTGCATTTAAAAATTGTCCGTTTAAAGTAATTTAATAAATTGTTCATGCTCGACTGGTGTGTGATATTTTCAAAATTTACATAAAAAACCTGCAATTCCTGTATAAAAAGAAAAACTGTTTGAAAAAACTCAGTTTGAGAAACATTGAAAGCTCACATCATACCCGACAAAATGGCAGTGAATTTTCAAGAATTAAAAAAAATATTTTAAAAGATATGCAAGTTGTTTATAAAATTCTAATGGAACAAATTCATTCCAGAGCCAAGATGTATATTATGTCGGAAATGTAAAATTTCAGATAAAAAACTGAACATGCAGCATTCAAAATTTACATTATAAAGAAAGCCAAGAAAAACGTTGATGAAGAACAAACCCTAGAAGATCACTTTATATTGTTACAGCATTGACGATATACGCACTGTTTACATTCAACATTTTATTGTACGGTGAACCAGAAGAAATAAGCTGCTAAATGATAACTCTATGCAATTATTTTCTATTTGTAAAATATTAATTTTATATAAATAAAACTTAATATATCTACTTTTATAGCAATATTCCAATTAAGAATTATCACAGAAAAAAAATTAACCCATATTTTTTCTTTTCCACTTTCTCCACTTTTATATGCATCAAAATATAACATTATAATGCAATACATGCAGCTATAATTAAAATCATCTTCAATTCTCTTAAATTTATTAATTAACACAAAAATAATAAATTATACATATATTATACATAAAATGTAAAGAAAAACAATATAATAATTTCAAATCTGTTCATTTTACTAATACGAGTCTTATAGCGTTTGCTTTTAGCTTAATCTAGTCGTTTGCAAATGTTTAGATTTCAATTTTGGGCATGTTCAATATTATTTCACATTCAATTCTGCATTACAGTCATCGCAGAATACGAAAAATGCATTTACCAAAAACTAAGATGGCAGTTGAAAATAACAGCTATTTTCTATGAATGAATGCAATTATTTTAAATACATTATATGGAAACTATTGCAGTACACTATCTATAAATTCATCTGAACCAGTATGAAATGAAAAATCATCTTACCAAATTCATCACTTAATAATGTCATTCAATTTATATAGAAATACACGAATCTTGCAATTAAGAACTTTACACTTCAACAAAAGATAATTTTCCAACATATTAAATTAACTTTGTGACTATAAAATGCCCAAAATAAACCTAAACTTTTATTTACAAATAATAAAATAATAAACACATCAACAATTAAAACATACCATTAAGAAATCAAACCACATCAACATTAAAAAGCTACAATTTAAAATTTTTCAAATAAATGATAATGAATTAGACTATTTTAGTAATTGCAAACTATAAAAAAGCATTATACATCTACAACAAAGTGCAAACTGAATTATTGCAACAAAAATCATGCACGCTTGCATTAAATTAAAACGGATTGCTTTATCCAACAAGGCATTCATATAACAAAAAGCTAAAATTTTTTAGATGTAAAAAAATTACCTCGAAAAATGTTTCAAAATTTGATTTTTTATTATAGATGCCATAGTGTTTCAAAATGCAATTATCCAAAAAAACTACAATATTCCAGGTGAATGTTCACATTGCTATGTACAGAAACAAAAAAGACAAAGTAGGACTCAGTTACAGTATTGTACCAATTTGAAAAGTTTTGCAAGACTGACTGACAATTAACAGTATAGCATATGTATAAATACTGAACTTTGTTTTTATTATTGTCATTGCATATGTGAAGTAATAAACAAATAATAAATAAGTGGACGTTTTATTTCAGTTTTTTTCCAATAAAATGAAGCAAACTTTGCAAATCTGAAATTCTGCAGAAAACGTTACATTTTATTCATTGTAAAATTGTAATATTTTGTTAATAAATCATTTTACAAGCTAATGCGAAAATATAAAAAGAATACGCTTGAGTTTTATAACTACAGCAGACCCGAAAGAATTGAATAATGGAATGAAATACAAATATATTCGGCAAATAAAACTTTATTTATTCGACATTTTTCTAGTTTGACTGCTTTTTACTGCTGAATGAACTAGCATAACGTTATCCTATTAGCATTTGCACTTGATTATCACTTTTATTGTGGTAACACGTAAAACTCTCCTGCTGTAATTAGTTAAAAGTAAAATTGTTTGTGAATTTATGAAAATTCTTGGTTTTATATTCGTTTAATCTTAAAAAACATCGCTGAAATTTTTAAAGTGATTTCCTTCTTTGAATCTTTTATTCTCTTTTGAAGCGCATTCCATAGTAATTTTATATTGAAGGAAAGGTAGTTTTCAAGTAAAATGGTAAGCACTTATTCAGTTTTGGTATTTGTATTGGTTTTTCAGTTGAATGATTTTGATTCATATTTTAATGAATCTTGATCTAGGTTCTCCTTTCTGCTGCTGTTTGTACTAAAAATGGGAAACGTAAGTATTGTTTATTTATTTATTGTACGGTTTAATAACAACTGTTCATTTGGTGATATTATTTTTTGTAAATAATTTGAAGAAATCTAATTTAAAAAGATTTTTCCTTATGCTGTCGAATGTGAAAAAACTTTACACGCCAGACATAACGTATACGGTAATCTGTGTAATGTAATCAGTATAATATATTTGTCACATTTATTGCATTCTATGAATGTTCAATGTCGTACGCTTTGAACGTACAGCAGTTTTTGGTTAGTCAAGAATGGTCATACAAATGCAAGTTTCTTTTAGCATTGCTGTCTCGTCAGTTTGTAGAGATGACACGTTCTCGTGTCGAAGGTTTGTTGTCTGCTTTTCCAAAACTCCTAAACGCCGACAAAAATGAATCTCGTCAACATACTTTTATTGAAACCGAAAGTGTTCGTTACGTTTATCAACCTTTGGATCAGCTGTATGTTTTTCTCATTACTACCAAAGCCAGCAACATTTTAGAAGACCTTGAAACGCTTCGTTTATTTGCAAGAGTGGTGCGTGTTTTGCTTTTAATTCTCTAATGAAAATGTTCAACATTTGCAAAAACAGTGGATTTAGTTTGTATTTGAACTGTTGATTACTGTAGCTTAAAGTGCTGACATTTAATACATAATGGTTGTTAGTTGTTGCATTTTTATTCTTGTGTAATAGTTTCTGTTAAGAAAAATAAAATTTAATTTGATATTTTAAGCTTGTGGTAAATTCTTTTAAAATGTTATTTATAATTTTTAAAGTAACGGATGTATAATAATTTCCTTGTATGCTGCATGTGGTCGCATCATAAAATTTTATTCTAGATACCTGAGTATTGTCGGTCATGTGATGAGAAAGAGGTTATGGAACGAGCTTTTGATTTAGTATTTGCATTTGATGAAATTGTCGCCCTTGGATATCGTGAAAATGTGAATTTGTCGCAAATACGTACTTATGTTGATATGGACAGTCATGACGAGCGCGTCTACTATCAAATCAAGAAGGTATGTATTTTGCTATATGTATGTATAGTTGTGGATTTACCAAATTTTCAGAGTCAAGAAGAGGAAGCGAAGAAATTGGCTAAAGATAAAGCTAGAGAACTTACGCGTGCCAAATTAGAGGCCGGAAAGCGTCCTCGTGACCATGGCATGTATACTGGCTTTGGTCCACAAATTTCGAAAATCGAACCAGCCGCAGTTAAAGAGCGTGATTCGGATAGTTCGTTGATGACGAAATACAGCAATCCATCAAAATATGCAAAGTAGGCATTTTTTCTTTTAATAAACTTTAATGTTTTTATATATTTTAATCCATGTTTATTTTCCTTTTAGTAAACCACCTGCTGAAGCTGGTAAAGCTATGAAATTGAGTGCAAAAGCTTGCGACGCTGACGCATTCGTTGATCAGCTGAAATCGGAAGGTTTAGGTAATATATCTCTGACGCATTGTCAATTTATAAGTTTTCTGATAAAATAAACTTGAATTTAGAAATATTATCAAATGGCCAACTAAAAGATCAGAATAATGATGCACAAGCTGTCAAGACAGAAGAGTTGAGTATTCCTTTTTTTTCCTTGTCAGATTTCTTCACTGTTGAAATGTTTTTAAATTTTTTTTCATTAATGTACATTTAATTTATGGTTTTTTGAATTATTACAGTGTACATGTGAAATGTGAAGAGAAGTTGAGCGTGGCAGTTAAACGAGACGGCGGGATGGAAAATCTCGATGTTCACGGTCAACTTAGTTTGTACATAAAGAATGAGGCTTTTGCTCGAATAATGGTAAAAGTAGCCAACAATGATAAAAGTGGAGCTCAGTTGCAGGTTTCGTTATATTTTTGATCTTATTTAACGAATACAAACGAACAGTAGTGGTTGGTGTTGTTCAGACTCATCCAAATTTGGATAAGAAAGCTTTCGCTTCAAATGGTTTGTTGACGTTGAAAAATGTTGGAAAGCCGTTTCCGGTGAACACAGAGGTTAGCGTGTTGAAGTGGAGATTTCAATCTCAAGATGAAGCATATTTGCCTTTTTCTCGTTAGTTTTTATTTTATTTCATTTTTTTAAGATTATTCTTTAACTTTTCCGTCCATTCAAATATTTAGTAAATTGTTGGCCATCGGAAAGCGCAGATGGTTGTGAAGTGAACATCGAATACACACTAGAGGATGAAAATATGCAATTAGAAGATGTTCTCATTACCATTCCATTACCGTACGTTGTATACATATATTTTTTTCAGATTATTAAAGCATTTTGAACTTTCAGATCTGGCTCACCAGCACCTGTCATTGTTGAATGCGACGGAGAATATAAGCATGTTCGTATGCACAACTGTTTAGAATGGCGACTACCGTTGATCGACTACACTAACAAGCAAGGTTGCTTGGAATTTACCACAAAAATGGGACACGTGGATCATTTTTTTCCAATAAAAATACAGTTTTCTTCTAAGCAGCTTTTTTGCAACATAACGGTTTGTTGGCGTTATTGTTTAATTTTACCCAATAAGGCTAGCTGTGAGTATTTTTCAGGCTGAGCAAGTGTCATTGGCCGACGACAATAATCCTGTGAAATTTTCACAAGAAATCAAACTCATTACTGAGAAATATATCGTTGTTTAAAACTAACAAGTTCTACCCGTTCAGAAATATTTTAAAATTATATAATGATGATCATTATGGGTTGGCTGTTTTTTTGGCAGACCTCATTCAGCAGCTGTTTGGTTTGAAAAATGAAAATGGCAAAAAAGCCACAGTGGTTCCAGTTTAAGTTTAAAAACCACTGCGGTGCGGTTCTGGATGATAATTCGATATTTTTCCTGTAATAAAAAAGTAAAAATTTTTTAATTACACGTCACACCAACTAATTTTCTTAAATTTTTAAAATCCTGAACATTCAAGTACATTAAGTAACATACAACGGAGAGGATAAATTGACAACAAAAAGTTATAAAATGAAATTTAAAGTTTAAAATGTGGATAATTTTGAATTTTTTCACATTCAAATGCGAAGAAAGCATTTTATAAAATTTTCTTTCCCTTAATGGTTCTAAAAACGCAAACTTTTTAGTTTCCTGGTATACTATGATCATTTTGAAAGCAAAAAAACATGACCTCTTATGATTAAATTTCGCCTTCCAACTCACACAACGTTTTCAAAGAATTAGCGTAATAATCCGGAGAAAGTTCTGTTCGAGCGTTTTTCACGTCCTCTAATGTCGTGTTACCGCTCAAAACTAACATACTCGCCAGGCCATGCCTCTTTGCGAATGCAATATCCGTTGCAAGGCTAAAAGAAAGCCAGTTGAACTACTTTTAAAAGTTTGCTTTGTGGAAAGCAAGAGTTTGATTTTAAAAAACCATACGTGTCTCCAGTCATGAGAGTTTTTGACGGATCCAATCCCAGCTTTTCTTTCAAATACGTCAGTATTGGCCTGTGAGGTTTGCCAATTACAATTGGTTCCCTGCCGCTAGCAACTTTCACAGAAGCCAGTACAGATCCAGCTCCTAAAAATTGCATTATCGCACTTTTTTACATGCAAAATAACATCTTTTAGTTACAACCTGGCAATACTAGAAGAGGATTTGTTGAAGGAAAACATGAATCTTCGTTTGTTGCAACAAATAAGCAGTCTTTGTTTTTCAAATAAGATGAAGCTTTCAATATTTTAGCATAAGAAATGTGAGGATCAAATCCAACTATCACGGCAGAAACCTTAAATAGCAAGTTAAAAAAATAAAATAACAACAAATATCTCAGTTACATCTTTCTCCAGATTTACGTCAAATATTCGTTCTTCACTGTGATAATCTTCAAAGTGATCTGCCTAGAAAAAAATCACTTAACAACAAAAACATTAATGACAGTGTTGTTTAAGTAAAAAAACTCATAAAATTAATTAAAAAACCAAAACTTAAACATAAGCAGAAAAATACGTTAGGAAATTGTAATACAAAGAATAATTACCCCAATTCCTAAATGCTGAATTCCAATCTTGTCCAATTCTTTCCCTAATCCGGGACCTCCAATCACATACACTTTATTTCTGATGTGCAACTTGTGTTTCAAATAATAAGCAGTAACAGTTGATGACGAAACAATTTCTTCCTAAATTCACCAAATAGTAGAGCGAAACAAAAGTATTTCACATACTTCATTTAAAATATGAATTCCAAGCTTTTCGCATTTATTCAAATAATCCAATGGACTCTTGGTACTATTGTTTGTTACAAGGCACACCTTTTTCCCCTATAAAGAATCATACATCACAAGATAACGCAAACTGCGGTATGTAAATACTGCACATGTCGATGTTTAAGTAATGAAAGTGCTTCGGCAGCTCCTTCGATAATCGACTCACCATTCCAAATGACACCTAATATGTGAAAACATAAAAAAAAGAAAGGATTTTCAGCATTAATCACCATCACAATCGAATAAAAAATAATTAAATTTCTGCAAAATTTTATTCCAATCTAGTTGCGTCAAGCGTGCAGAAGACATTCCGATGATCAAAAGTAAACACGGGTAAACAAAAAAATATATAAGTACTGTAATTACAGTAATCAAAATGCAAGGGTAATTATAAAATCAAAATATGAAATGGAGCATCCATCAAAAAAGACTAATCGCAATTCTAGTATATTTTTGCATGCATTCACGACGCGTTCAATAAAATAATAACATGCAAAAATAAATGCAAAGAAATGAATGCAGCACACATTTATAAATTAATTTTTTCAAATTTTGATTTTTTAAAACATTTATTTACATATAACGAAAAAAATATGCAGGATTTTCATAACAAAAAATGATTGTCCAAAAAAAGGAAAAACATTTTGCATCAATGAAAAGCATGAAAAGCAGAAAGACGAATTAATAAATGAACTATAAGCACTTTCTTTTATTATATTCTTTTTATGACTTCTCTCAGTATTTATAAACAAAAATAACAATGAAAGCATATCTGCTGACTTGTCTAATGTCGAAATTCAAAAGTAAGTTTGAAATGAAAAGAGTTCGCTGCGAGTAGGATTTGAACCTACGCGGGAATATCCCATTGGATTTCGAGTCCAACGCCTTAACCACTCGGCCATCGCAGCTCATTTTAAGTGATTTGCAAAACACATATAATAATGTATGCCATTTGACATTGCTAAATATTAATAAGTCTAGTTAGAATTTCTGGAATATACCTTTTTCAAATGAACTTAAAGCAATTTTCTACAAAATTAATAAAGAAAAGTAAGATTCATTTACTGTATTGTTTGCTATTTTGCATTTATAATAAAAGCGGAATGTGTTTGCTTCACTTTAATTATGTTTATGCTGCACTATATTTTTACTTTTGATGAAACATTTCGGCGTTTTCAGCAAGTTTTGTTTGCAGTGTTAAATCATCATTGCCATTTGTTTTACAGAAGCAATTAATGTTCAATTTAAAATTGTTGTTTGATCACTTTATGGCAAACTCGATTTATAATAATTGATAGACATCACTGCTTAAAAGTAATAACTTGGAAAATAAGATCTTAAAGTAAGTTTTAACAAAAAATGAGAACACGTATTTAACTTCTTTAACGTATTCAGCTTTCCTCGCTTCAATATTCGCTTCCAAGAAAGGGGATGAATGCCCTCACTGTTGATATACGTTGCTCTATGAGTGTTGTCGCGTACAGAGTTACTTTCTTTCCTTGTCTACCCCACTAAGACCTTTGCGACTAACTTTCTCACATGTCTTCTGGACGACCAAAACGTTTTATTAGCGAATGCTTTGAATGATTGTTACTGCTTCCATTTGACTACTATATAGTAACTTTTTTTGAAAATGTTTTTATTTTTGTATACTTTTTCTGCTTTATTGCAAAAATATTTGTTAAATATATTAGTTTAAAATATAATTCAATAACAAACACTTTTGCGTAAATGGCATAAACATCGCTACTTACATATTATATACATGCAAATTTATATCGCCTGATTACTAATGTAACTTTTCTAAATGACATAATTTTCCTTTTTTTATTCAATTAAAACGGTATCTAGTTTTTTGAAGAGTTAATTTATTAAAAGAGTTAGTTAATCATTCCGTGTTAATATGCACATGTCATATCCAATAAAAATATCATTAATAAACTTTGTCAAATAATCATTAAAATTTATGAACTAAAATTTTTTTAATTTATTTTTTTAATTTGAAATCTGAGTACAAAAAATTAACTAATTATTTTAATTTCATTACGCTAAAAGTGTTTATCTGGAATATGTACAGTACGGTACTGTTTTATTCACAAGTGAATCTTCACAAATGACATTATATGAAACTTACGCATCAGAGAACTTTTCTTTTGATTACCCATAATTCATAATGTAAAATTTATTATAACTCACTGACTGGCAATTGTTTATCACTTAATAGAAGCAGAGTGAAACGCTTCGAATCAATTTCACGTTGATTCTTGGCATCATTTTATCAAACCAATAAATTTGTTTGCAATTGCATAAGATGATAACAGGAAATAAAAGTTAACATTTTAAAATATTTATAAATAATTTGATCAACTGAATTTTGTTTCTAAGCAAAAATAATAAGAGATGAGTATTCTAGATTATATCAATCATTGTTGACATGATTTTAAGCTTTTTTTAAGCAAGAAATAAAAATTACTTTTATCAACAATTATTTACAATTATTGCGTTTAAGAAAACAGTTTTTAATACAATTAAACAGCTATAATGTAAATAAACAAATGTCCAACTCACCTTTGTGACGATGATTGAAGTGAACAAAAAATTTAATTAAGCAAGCTTTACTAAAAATAAAATAAAATCATCTGCTAATAAGCCGCATTATTCATTAATTGATTACTTTTAAGATAAAAAAAATCGTTCATTTTAGAAAGCATCATATATAAAAGATAGCTTTTTACAAAAATTACATTAGCTTTATATATTTTTTTAATTTTATAATACTGCTGTTTTAGATTAGCTGTCAATGGTTACGGCAGCTTTTTAAAGTTAAATACGTCATTTGTTATCATAATTTTCCATGGAATTTGACATCAGCATCTTTGTACAAGGAAATGAACTTTCGAAAAATAAATTCACAATCTTTGATTTTATTACTTTTGAACTTTGATGTTTGAATGAGCTTTTTATGAGAGGTATGCAATTAACCTTCTTCCGGAAATTTTATTTTTTTGTAAAATTTTTGTAAAATATTTATTATTTTTAATATGTTTAGAATATGTAAATGCCTAGAATTGTTTAGAAGCAACAGAATATTGTTAAAGTTATATGATATGATTGTAAAAATTAAAATGGACAAATGCAAAGCATTCATGATAAAAAAAACTGAATGAATTTTTAAAATAATACGTAAAAACACGATGAACACTTGTTTCTGTAAATTACTTTAGAAGATTTTTTCTTATCTAGCATTTCATCTTTCTGTCTTAAATTACCGAAGAAGCATATTGATCAGTTTAACGTTGCTGTTCATGCTAAGTCTAATGAATTCGCTTCAGCTAATGGTATTAAAGAGGTAAGTAAATCTTGTTTATGCTTGGAAGGTATTTATTGGCAAGTCTCCCATTTATAACTTTTCAAGGATTCGATTTATATTACCTGTATTATGAACATCTGCTTTGCGAATAGTTGTTGGCTCAATTTCACACTTTACATAAATGTTCGGTGAATCGTCTATGGTTTTTACATGCGTTGTTGTAAGATTTATAGGTGTTGTCATTATTAAAACATTATCATAACATTGCGTTTATTTTTTTATTTCGAAAGTTAAGCATTTTAAAATGAATAAAATATAACTTTATAAAAAATGTTTATTCATGTATGCATATGTGCGTACATTTATTAAATATTTAATTTTCATTTTCCTCATTTGTTCGTCATAATTAAAAATCTTTTGACCTTTAGTTTTACAAAATGAATACAAAAAATTTATTGACAATTCTTCACGCTGTTCGATTTTTAGGAATAAAAGAGATTGCATAAAATGTGAAACATTTGTTTCATTTTATTTTCAATTTAAACAAGCTAATTTTATTTTCTATGCATGTAATTAAACATATTCAATTTTATAAATTTTAGCAATTTTAAGTTAATTTATCAATTGCGCTAATAAGTTTTATATTATCAATAAATGATGGTGAATAAAAGCAAAGTAAAGGGACTGATATCAACAGTAATTAGCATCTTCAGGGAGATTTTTCATTGTATTCATATTTATAATTATTTAATATCTATGATTACAAAAGTAAAGATATGTTTTATAATTGAAGCCTATTTTAATTAAAATTATTTCATTTTTAATTTATCAGTGACAATAATTATACTGACAAATTTGATTTAACAGTATTAATTTTTATTGAACATAATTTATACTAACTGAAATTATATGATTCTATATAGCAAAATATATGTCATGTACATGACGTTTCTTTTTTAATACTTTTTGAGTGGTTTTAAAGTTATAAGCTTTTGTTAAATAAAGCTAATTTACATTTCAGAATTAAGATTATTACTAAAACTATTTTACTATCATTTTTTAAAATATTTAATTTTCATTTTGTTGAACACTGTCATTATAAAATATTTATTTTGTAAATTTTATAATAAAATTATTAAAGTAAAGCGGTTGTTTTGTTTCCAGTTTTGTAAAATACATCTTAGTTATGCATGCATATATATACATACATACATACATATATTGCATAATTAGTTATAAATTAATGAAAGTTTATTAAAAAGTCAATGTTGTGTAATGATGCAGTTTAGCTAACGACAGACTTTTTGCATTATGATATAAACTAATTATTACGATGCCGAGCTCGAATTTTAAAAAATGTTTTCAAAGCATTTTAACATAATTTCATTTCATACTAATGAAACAAAAAAAATATCTAGTGACTTTACACAAATACTAATTGAGACTATTATTTAAATTGTATTTTGTTAACAATCTTCTAAAATTAATTTTCTCATAGAAATTAAAAGCAACAATAAGGATGATGAGTTGCAATAGTATAAAACAATTACACAAATAAGTCATCTTTTTAATGTTTACTTTCAAAATTAACATAATAAAATAAAGCACTTGAGAAAACCAGTGAGTTGTGCTGCTATTTATTATTATGCATTGCTTATAGCGGAATGAAGACCATTTTTGCGGATTCACAGTACAATAAAAAATATGGAAAGCACATTTTTGGAAATGTACAGTCTTCTAGAAAAACTGAAGTTACAAAATCAATGTTTCGACTATGATCAGGTAAAAAAGATTGCTTTTTACAAAATTTTTGAGCTTAAATTTCATAACCAAAAATACAAAAATTCATTAAAAAAATACAACCAAAAATATTATCGTTTTCTTTTTGTTTGACTCATTTGATCGTTTGTGACTTTTCTTTTATCGATGATCGTCCACATTTTTAGCATTAATATTTTAAATGTATTAACTAATCAATGGACAGTCGTCTTTTGTTAAATAACTGACTTTTACTACCAGGTGAAGTTAAGTTAAAAGACATTCTACGATTGTTCATCCTTTTGTAGTATTTCAATTCCATCTATATATAAGTAAGTATATTACATTATCAGCCATATTACATATTTTGCAACAGTTCTACAAATTTAAATTAATTAAATCTATATTCACGTTTTATGCAGTAGAAATTTTGAATGTTCAATGAAACATTATATGGATGTGTGGTTAGAGTTGGTGTTCGGCTTTGTGAAAACGTTTTTGAAATTGTAAACTTCAAATTGCTTTTCTCTGCTTTGAAGCTTTATTCATCTGTGTGCACACTAATTCAGTCGCTGAAAAGAATTGAAAATTGACATTTTCCCTAAAATCTATAGCTTGATTAATTTTTTTCAATGCTTATTATTTCAATTTAACAAAAAAAATTTTTTCACTTATTGACTCCTATCAGCTTAATTGTACGTTGAAAAGCAATTCAACAAAGTTTTATTATTATCTTCTTATTTCAAATTGCATATATTATACAGAAGTATGATTCGTCTTATATTTTCCAAATAACTAAGAACTGTAATAATTTTTAATTAGGATCATTTTTAAAGCATAAAGATCGTTTTTCTTCTTCATTATTCATCTTTTAATAATTAATGACAAGAAGATGATATGAAAAATAATTTGAAATTTCTTTTTCTTTTTTTTTCAAATATGAACAATATTTTCATGTTCAAAATTGACACAATAGTACTTTGTCGACCGCTTTGGATGTTGTTGTTAGCCAAAAATGCTCCGTTCAATTAGCTGTTTGAATTTAATCAATAACGTTTATGCATTCAGAACTTTTAAAATCTTTGTTGCCGATTGCGGTGCACTGGTTGGTTTTTCCTTATAGTTATGTCTGTAGGTGGTCAGCCAACAGGCTGAATTGCAATGTCATATATTGGTGTAAGGTTCCTGTTCTTTTTACACTATTATAAAAGCTAGCTGCATAAAAGAGAAAAAAAAAACACATACACATACACATATAGACAGATCTACATATATGTGTGTACAGACACATTGAGATTAAGTGCTATTGATTAACGCTGAACAGCTCTACCTACTACGGTTGAACACTTGAAATTCTTCTGAGCTATGGCCTGAAACGGGGTTTGGTCAAAACAAGTAAACCTCCTAAGCAACTTTTGCAGCCTTTCTTGCTCTCACTTCCTCACTGGCCGTTCATCCAGATGACCAAAGCATTGCTGGTGATTGAAAGCCAATAGAAGTGAAGCAGATCGATCGCTTCTGTTCTGAACGAATTCAAATCGAATAAAATTCAATCGTTACTCGACAACATTCTTTCATTTCTGCTTTCAAACCGACCAGCAGCAATATGAACTAGAAGGATAAACAGCGTCATCATCGTGGGCGTGGTTGCTTTCTGACTCACCAGCCTGATTATGATTCGCTTATTACCGACTGATTAAACAACTCTGAAACACTTTAATCATAGGTTTGTTCATTAGCATGCAATATTGAAAAGTTGAAAATTTGTTTAATTAAAGTTTAAAAAAAAATGCAACAACTACAACAACAACGACAACGATAATATTTGTCATTTTTATTATTAATTTCTCTTTTCATTTTGTTTTATTATGAATAAACATTTTACACTTATAAAAATTTTTTAAATAAAATAATATTAAGAAACTAAAAATAATTAATGAATATGATATATTCAGTATATAATTCGTGATTTATTTTTCATTTATATTATAACATTAAACGCATATGAAACAATTTATCACATCTTGATTGTTAAGGTGAATTGGAAATTAGCATTTTATTTTCAAATGAAATTTGTCAAAATTTAATTTCAAGTGAATTAGCTTGAATTTCATATTTTTTGTTTGCAATTATGATTCTTGGAATATTATTTTTTGAAAAAAATTTCTACCTAAAATAGACTTCTTACAATTACAAGTGAACTTACTTTAATCAACAAAAAAGCAGTTTCTGCATAAATTATGAATGAATTTGATAGGTGAATTTTTGAAAAATTATCAATTATTAAATCTGCATTTTAAACAGCTTTTTCTCTTGCAGTCAATAGTAGTTTGTAGATTAATATTTTAAAAATGTTAAGTGAATGTCTTAAATAAAGTATAAAAATTTACAAAAGAAGAGTTTCAAAAAAAAACTATTAATTTTTATTTTGCTCGATTATTACTTTAAAAGTTTCAGTTACTGCCATTGAATTGGATTATTATTGTAATACTTTTAAAAATAATATTAATAATAATATTGTCTACATTTCTACATTGCTGTTGTTTTTCAATTTTAATTTTCCATTTTTATGAATATCCGTATGAGTTGAATGCCAATCGCATTGTTGTACAAATATAATGAAAGTTGCTTTATCTTCCCAGATCGATTTCAATAGATCGACTAGACTGACATTCATAAAAATCCCCTCTCCTCCACAAAAAATGTCATCTGATTTTTTAACTTTCTCATTTCAAATTTAAATTATTGAAACGAGACTGTTTTCTTTCACATAAAACAATTGGTTGATGTTCTGAGACGTTTGAGGATAAAAAATGAGCAAAATTCATTTCCTCCTTGATAGCAGGGATTTTTTCAAAAACTCACCAAATTATCTGTGAACGATGAATGTTTTTTTCTCTTGTAAATAGCCATTTGAAGCTAGATTTTTTTTAATTACTAACCGCTGAAACAAAATTCAAGTGGAAATTATTTGGGCATAACTCGGGGTGAGGGAATTATAAATTAGTGTCTGATCGTTTATTGATTTCGTTTCAGTGGTTCAAATCGTTGGCGTCGAAGCGCTTTTCTTTTTCTCAGCTTCCTTCTTTCTCTCTTCTCCGTTTCTCTTCCAAGTCTTCTTCCAAGCCTATATTCGGTCAGTTATCTTTGTTGTATTTTCTGCTTTTTGGAATTTCACTTTAAAAAGCAGACGAAATATTATTCAGCTTCTCAATTGCATCATTTTTTCTGGTCTGAATGCATTACTACATCTGTGAAAGGTAAATGAACAAAAGCTCATTAAGGTCATTAGCTATTTATTTTAAAACCAAAAGTATGTTTGGTTAACTTATTTCTTTTTGTGCGGTAAATATCATTTTATTATTTATTATATTGTTTGTTAAATTTTCTTCAGCCTTAGCCTGAAATGTTGTTAAGCTTCCTTTTCAATAGCTCGAATGAAGAAAAACTGAACTGAAATGGCAAGCTTTTGTTTTTTTCATATCGATTTATTTATTTAAATATTTTTTTAATATGAAAAATAGTTTTTTAAAAGTCTTCACTTTGAAAATTTCATCCTTTGCATTTTTCTTTCCACAAAACAAGGCAACAATAAAATCAATTTTAGGCCAATTTTAGTAAAAGAAAAATATGATTGCACACAAATACTCCACTTACAAAACGGCTTTATCAATGTCATTTTCTTTTGAGTAGCTGAATTTCTACTAATTTATTACTATTATTTATTATTATTATTATTCTCATATATTTTAAAATTTATCTTGAAAAAATAAATTGATACACTGATTTTTGTATTAAAATAATTTTTTTTATTACTTTATGATAAGTAAGCAACTATTTTGAGAATAATAACAACATCATATACTTCATATCTGACTATGTAAGGAATTTTCAGATTTTTTTATTACTGGAAATTTTGTATGCAGTGTATTATTCTATTTACGTATTTATCTTTATGAATTTTATTTTCAAGTTTGCATTTGACTAAAGTAGTTAAAGTTTTACTATTGAGTGAGAATTGTAGCAAACTTGAATTAAATTCAAAACAGACAATCAGCATTCAACTGTTTTTACCTTAGTAATTTACCGTCAAGATCATTGGAATTTATTTAAAATAAAATTTGTTAATTTGTTTTAATATATTTTAAAGTGGTCTTTGAATAAGTTTAAAACTTCCTTTCTGATGTATTCAATATTTTATAAAAACCATTAAAATTCATTAAATTTTCTGATTAAAAAACGAAAAACAGCTAAATTGTTTACGTAAAAAGGAGGAAGTTCATGACATTTTATTTTATTCATTCGTTATTATAGTTATTATACTTTCATAATCGTATCAGAACTAATTGAACTAAATGATAATTTTTTCAAATTATTAAAATTTCAATATCCTTTAATAACATTTTACATTTATTCAGGCAGCAAACTCAAATAGACAATTGTATTTTAATTTGAAGCTAAAATTATTTTATGCACATTTATGTAATTAATAATTTTTAATTTCACTGTTTTTGCTAAATTATTTTACAATTATAAACAGATAAAAATTGTCTATAAAAATTTCAGTTTTTTCCTTAGAATAAACAATGTTTATGATTAGAATTTGCAAATAGTAAGCATTATCATTTCTTTTATTTTGAATGTTTCTGTTTGTTTATTGTATTATGAAATTGTTTTCAAACATTTATTTATTGACAAATACAATTCCACTTTGTGAGTATTAAATTTTATAAAGTTATTATGAAAAGGCAATTTATTGGCAAAATCGATTAGCTGATGCTTTGAACAATTATTGTTCATACTGTTAAATTTGACGTGCTGATTTCAGAACTTTCAAATTTTAAGAGTACACTTTTCATGAGTTTAAACAATGCTAATTTTAATTGAATTTAATATTAACATATTTTGTACTCTAAATAGATTTAAGAAAATGTTGTTTCTTTTTCTATTCTCTCATTGTATATATAGATGCCATTCATGCTGTTAATTATTAATCATCGATAAAAATAATCCTACGGTGGTTCACTTATTGGATAAACTGCTTTTACATTTTTTAGCTTTTCGTTTCTTTCAACTTTTAAACATTTTCAAATAATTTCAATAATTTATTTTCAACATTCAGCATTCTCTTACTAAGTAAGTCTGGAAATTATGCTTATTCACTTTTGATTATAAATTAGTAATGGAATCTTTTGAAAACCAACTACCAAAAAGCAATGCTTCACTTGAATTTATAACAACTATTTTCATATTAAACATAATGCATTAAAATGTTGATAACGATTTTGCCTGTCCTATTAGTTTTGGAATATAATATTCCACATAATTAATTCATATACAGTATTTAAAACAGTTTCATTGCCAAAAATTCTTTTCAAAAAAATAATTTTTCTATTGCCCATTTATCAAATGTTTCATCTTAAGAAAAGGAGAGAGGAATATTTTTTTTAAAAACATTTTTTTCAGAAAACTGTAAATAAGGATTGTTTGAATGCAACTGCGGTAGTGCGGCAACGTATAGGCCAAATCGAAGAAGAGCTGCTGTCATTGAAGCAGACACTTGAAATGCTCAATTGGGTTAGCTGATTTAATTATATTTTGCTTGCAATAATTCTTTTTTTTGTCAATGTTATCACACTATGAATATGGACATAATGTGATAACAATGAAAAATATGGAAATTCATCGCTGAAACATTATTTTTCAGAGATCCGGTCCAGAATCGTCGAACAAATTGGATCGTCAAGTTCAATTTGATGTTTCCAAATCGTCGGCCAATTCTGGATATCAGTGGTCAGGTGATGGTGGTGATGGTGCGCCGAACAGGCGATGTCGAATGTTCAATTCTGAAGCACAAGAAAAAAAGATGAATCCGTTGAGTCGGCTAACTTTAAGTAAGCTTAATCTTGTTGTTCAATTTGGAAAAAATTCGGTCAATCCGTTTGCGTGTTTGGTTAATTGCATGCAAAGACAGTGACTAAATGCAACGCGTTAACGATCATCATTATCAGAATGTCATAGATCAATATAAGCAATTTTACATGTATTTTTTTTTGTTCTTTTTTGTTTTCAGTTCTTATTTTATTTTAATGATTTTTCAAATGAAATGAAAAGTATGCTTGGCTGTGCTGATAATTTCAAACTCTGATTTCAAGCCCTTGCCGCCTTTCAATTTTTTTTTCTACAGCTTAACATTTCTGCTTTGCCCACGTTGTTCAACTGCACCGCTATTAGTAGTGATGATTGTCGTTCGATTTGTTCGGATAGGAAAATTTGTGAAACGCCAAGCTGGCATGGTTGGTTCCGATGGGAAAATTTTCCTCTGCTCCTTTCATCTTTCTATTTGCCTCAGGATCGTTCATGCGCGGCAAACCTCCTCTGTTATTGCCAATAAATGGACAGCCGCTCGCCTTTAAGACCACTATATTTAGAGCTGTTTGTAGCGTAGATTTTTATTTATACGGCTTTGCAAAAGCGATTTCATTTTGTTCAAAAATTTTTATCGACATTTATCACGCATCATCTCAAGCAGTTTTGTCCATTCTGCCGAACGGGCAACTCTCTAATCGACCGGATATTTCAGTATAACATCAAAAACTGACATTATGCTTCAATGATAACGATAATTTATTTCATTGCATAAATTTAAAAAATAACAAACAATATTTTTTCAAAAAGAAAAAAGAAAATCACAAAAAACAAAGTGAGAGCAGTTTGTACATGTAATGATGTAGTACGTGCATGTGCAAATAAATAATGCACATGACCATCGTCATGTTTTGCTTCATTTTCTTTACTTAATGTTATTATTAATTAATTTTTTTTATAGAATCAATTTTGTGATGTTGTTTTCTTGAAGAAACTATAAATTTATAATGAATAACTTTAGTTTATAGTGATAATTCTTCATTTACTTCGCTCTGTGTGCTTTTCAAGTTTAAGTGCATATTACAGAATGCAAATTTGATTAGAAAATGTTCTCTCAAACAAGTAAATTTGATTTGTCAGCTGTCAAAAAGAACAGTTTATTTCAATTGAAATTCTCATTTGATTTCATTAATATCTAGCAGAAAGTGCTAAATTATTCTTAATCAAATGAATAACAATACATTTTACATTTGATTAGTTTTTTTCTCCATTTTGCTTTCTTTGATCAAAGAAATTTCAAAAATTGATGACATTGACAAAGTTCACATTTGATTATTTTGTTGCGCAAAATGATAAATCACTTTTACATGGATTTTGATTTGCATGTTTCACATTATTTAATTTTTTAACTTATCTAATCGACACTAGTGTTTGCTAGATTCAATATTTTCAGATCTTTCTTGATATTTTAATTCAAATTAGCATGAATTTTTCAATTCGAACACTTTTCATTTTGTAAAGAATAAGAATAATTTATTTTTCTGAGATCAAAGTAGAAGATTTAGATTTAGACAAAAAAGGAATGTGCTCACAGGTTGAAATTAAAAAATGAAGCTTAAAAAAGAAAAAGAAAAACAAGTGAAGTAAATAATTCGAAGGAAGTAATAAATTGAACAAGGGCAAGCATCTCTGCCCCCGGTACTTGTATTCAATTACTCTGTTCAGCTGACGTCGAGCATTGATGATTATTGACTGCAAGTGTCAAAGCAAATTTTACTTGTAGATAGACAGAGGTGCGAACCGCGCATTTGCATTTCGTCATTAGCAATGTTTAAAGTGATTATTGAATATTAACATCCATTGTTATTTACGTTCTTGTGCATGGATCACGTTGATGGATTTTCAAGATAAATGACAATCCTGAGCTGCCAAAAATCATCTGTGAGCACATAAAGACAGGCAGAAATTATCAATTGTTCTACTTTCACCGTATTGCACTATTGTTTACTTTTAATTTATCAATATACAATTAATTTTTTGACAAAAACAAATGCTATAAATTGTGTTTTGGAGTAATTTTTAAATTTAAGAAATCCTTGAAACTTCAAATGAGAAGTAATTCCTTTTTTATCAGCTGAATTGTGACATGCAGGAGTAATTTTTAGATACACTTGATAGTCTTCACGGATAAGATTACTCTAAATAAATACTACTCTAAAGAATATTTCAGATTGTGTTACCGTTTGTTGTTGTTGTTGTTTAATTTAAAAGATTTGAAAGGCGACTGGGATGTGCACTAAATATTACATGTGAAGAAATGGAAATCAAATCTGCGCCTAATTAGAGCCTAATTATAACAATAATGCTTTCTTTGCAATGTGCAAATTATGAAAATTTTTACTATTTACTACACTTATCCTCTATTGTTGTTTTGAAAGAGTTTTTCTTTTTTAAAAGGTTCATATACTTTGAAATTGTCCCATTGTTGACCACAGTTCTTTTTGCCAAGCTGCTGACACGTTTTATTCCATTTTTAAAGTTCAATAAAGTTTCCATAATAGTTAAACTCTTTTCTTTTCGCTTTTCAAAGAGGTTGCTTATTTGTCTTTTAATCGATGCATTTTTCTTGTAGCTGGCAAATTGATTCACGACATTCAAAAACAGCTTGAAGAAAGCTATGAAACTTGTAAAAAAATAACTGTATCTAATTTTTTTACTTGTTTTTTCTGAGGTTCACTTTTTAAGAAATGATGACAATTGTCAGATTGTATTCTTTGAATGTTTATGGACGTTGATGTTCAAATAAGCCATGCATTTTACGCGAGCAATGTTGCTTTGTATTGGATAAATATTTCCTCTGATGAAATTAATTCAATGAAAACAATTTTTACCATTTTGTACAAGAAAAGAACATTTTCAAAAATTATAAATTAATAATATTAAATTTGAAATAAACATATAATTTAAAAGTATATTTTAAAAAATACTGCAAAATATTTTTTTGTTCTATTGTTTTCTGATTTGAATAAAAAAATGTTGATTTAACTCAACTCTAATGGACAATTGGTATGGAATATGAAGCGGGAAAATTGGCACATTTGAAAAAGGCAAAACCATTCGATTGCAAAGCATTGTTCAACATTTTAAGCATGGCGTTGCTTCTTAACGAGCTGCCAATTGGCGGCCTTTGGCCATTGGGCTGTTGAATGCATGTTTACATAAAATGGTTTACAAATCATATCATAACGACAGTGCTTTTCAGGATAAATTAATTATCATGAACCGTGTTTCAGGCGAGCAACTGACTTCTTGTTAACCGTTGCCTGAACTGTCCTGTTCAATCTGTCTCTGCTATTTATTCCTTCCTTCTCATGCAACTAATCAATCTTGACGTGTTCCATTACGCGTGACTGTTCCTTTAAATTTAAAGCTGCTAAGTTCGCAAACGCTTACTGCGGCAGCAGCAGAAGAGTTCATTAAACCTCCAGACAGCATCCGCCGAGGTTCGGCTTGTTATTGGCGTATAGCTTTCGCTTTTGAAACTTTCCTATTTACCTCCTCGTTCTCTCTCTCTCCCTCCCTCTCTCTCTCTCTTTTTCTCTCTTTCTGTCTATCTCTATCCATCCGTATATCTTTATCTTTATCTTTTTTTTAAATAGTGCGCGCTATTTTCATGGAAAGATTTCCAAAACGTAAGTTATCACTATTTCACTTGTTTATTCTTTCACACCTTGTTTGCTTGTTTGTTGAATTCAAAAATGACCAAACATCATTATGAATTTTGCCATTGTTATTACCGTATATCAATCCTTCTCAAATAATAATAATAATACATTTTGCATTGCTTTGTAAAAAACAAATGCTAATTGAAACGTTGCAGTTTTAATTTTTTGAAATTAATTGAACTTGCACACCTCAAAAGACTTATTGTTCCAATTGTAAAGACCCCCTCGGATGATATTTAATTATTTTTTCACGTTGCAAATGATGAAATCAATGACTAATTTGACTCTGTGTGCATGATTTCAGCATAGATTATAAGTGAAATTTAAACTCGAGGTCATTAGATGCTAGCTTGATTTTCTGAACTTTTCTATAAAGAAGATCCGCATGTATTTTCAGTGCAATGTGAATTTGAAATTGTTGAAATGTGCCTCCGAATCAGAGTCATGGATGAGTCTATGCGTGCATATTGATTTAAATTTCTTCCACAACAATGACAACATTTCAATAATATCCATCGCTTTGTCGTAATTTTTGACAGTTCCTACTGGTGCAATTAGCACATCACATGTTTCTTAGTTTTTTAATATGGTATTATTAGTTGCAAATTTTTAAACAAGCGTCTATCAATGCTACAATATGCAAAACTAGAACTAGTAATTTTATATGCTTGATTTCACTTTTTTTCAATTTATATGGACAAAAGTTTTCTGCATTTCATGTTTATCTGAGTGAATGCAAAATTGTAATATCGAATCATTGTAAAAGTGCTGTTTTTGCATAAGATTGATATTGTTTGTTAAATCTCAAGTTGTATTTCAATATTAAGAAGAATATGTTATCTTGAGTTGTAATTCTTATCCTGCATTTGCATTATTTAAATATATAACTATTTCTCTTTACCACTTAGCTCGTCTAAATACACATGAAGAAATTGTGTATTGAATTTCATCATAACAACTATTCACAGCAAAAAAAAGTACATAAGCGTTTGCAATGTGGAGCCAATTTTGGAAAGCATAGTTCCAAATGTTAAGATTCCAAGAAAATTATTTCCAGTTATCTGTTAAAACAGAATTCATTTTAGGTAAATTTTATCGAACAATTTCAAAATAGATTTTACATTACTGTTTTTTAAGTTTGTCTAAAAAACTGAAATTTGCTGTTAAATTTAATTAAATGACACTTTTGATTGAAGAATTGACGTCAAAAAATAACGGATGCAAAATTTAATTATTCCATTGGTGCTTGTCAAATTATGTAACAGGTAAAAATAATTTTTGCTGAATAAAAACTGAAATGAATTTATATGTTCTGCATATTGTGTGGTTTGAATAGTGGGCATTTTCAGAGTTATGTGATTATGTGCGAAAATCTGTAGCGGTGATTGATATTTTACGAAAAGTGATTTTAGCTGATCCAAACAAAAAACAAAACAAAAACGTGGCCAATTTAATTTTCAAGTATACTTAAATTTTATAAACTCACTGTAGTAGTGCTTCATTCAGTTCAGCATAATTTGCATTGATCTGTTTTGGCATCGTTGAGCATCATCTTGAGAAAAAGCAACGTGGAGCCATTAATTTTTCCACTTTTGTCCACTGCTCACTTGAAATTCGCTTCAATAAGGTGAACTTGAAGTGTAATATATGTTCGACGAGCTGTTTTGACATTTCGCTTCTTTTCAAAGCAGCTCATCGCGTTTTTTCAACGGTTCATCAATGGTGCACTTGAAAAAGCATGGTGAATAAATTTTCAAACAAATCATTGCTCATAAGCGGCGTGTTGACCGTCCACTTTACAGCTGAAAGTATTCCACTCAGTGGCGGATTTTATCAGGGGCCAAAATCGATTTTACAATTACAATTCTCTTTTATTTTCCCAATTGAAGTGAAAATGATGATCTTGGAATTTAGTTGAGGTGAAGTTATTTTTTGAAGAATGAATGGAAATAGCTTGTTTTGAAGCTCAGCAGTAGCGCAACTGTACATTCATTTCTTTCATATCAATCCATCTCACCAGAGATTTTCATCAAGGAGCATAAAATAAATACGCTCACTGTGTAAAGCTGAATTTTAAAAGATGCTTTCTACAATTATTTCTCCAATATAAATGTCGTATAACTTTGAAACTGGCATAAAAGAGAAAAGTCAAAATTGAATTTTATTTCTATTTTGAACGTAATTTCAAATCCTTGGTGAAATTCATTTCACAATTCTCAACTGAATTTTTATTTTTGTCTTTATTCTGCTTGCGTGTTCAAACGGATATTGTATTCTGTAGCTGTTTCAATCTGTGAAGTCTAAATTTAACCGCACCGATTAGGCATATTTAAAATATATTGGACTGTAATATTGGTAACTTTTATGAAAAAAATTTCCTTTGAAGTTTATGGAAATTTGCTTCATAGTTGTAAGTAATTCAAGTTGAAGATGTTTATTGTTTCAACATTTTTATTTTACGTTTACAATAACAAGTAGTCATAATAAGCAATGCATTAATCAAGCAGTTTGTAAGCAATAGCGTGCTATTTTTTGCATATTAATTTATTTTTAAATAATAACTTGTGCAATTTTGTATTTTATAACATTAATCATATGTCCTTTTTAGTTTTTAATCAATAACAAAAAAATATCAAGTAATTTTTAACAATAAAAATTTAATTATATTAAATTAAAAATGTACTTTAATATTCATCAATTATTTTTTCTAATTTCATTGCATTTTTGTAGTTTGCAAAGCAGTAATTAGTAGCAGAAGTTTATTTATTTGTTCAATCTACATTTTATTCTGTTTACTTTTAAATAATCATTCAGTTGCTGATTTTTAATAAATTTAGATTTTTTTTTGTTGAAAAACAATTTTACTCACGAATAATTATTGTTATAATGATCATCATCCATTGCTAAACTTTTCCAAATGCAAGGATATAATCTGGTATATAATGTAATGGCAGTTCCAGCATGCACCGCAATGTAATAAGAATTCCACGAGCCCCAAATTGACATAAATACTTTCAGTTGCATTGAATTTTCAATATATTGTTGTGTGAAGAGGCAAGAAGTTTTTTCAGTTACCTTATTACTGCAGTGCATTTGAATTTTCTTTATAATATCCAAAATTTCAAAATATCTAACAGAATTGATTAAAATAAAGTTTCATCAGTGTTGTTAAGGCTGAAAGTTTTTGAAAATTAATTAAATTTCTATGGAATAAAGCTCATCGGGCTTGTCACAATTCGATTATGTTTCTGGTGTTTACTTTTTATTGCAATCTACACGCATAATGTAAATAATTGTCATTGCTGTATGTTGAATGTTCTATTGATTTTTTAAAAGCGCTTTTTAATAGAGTTAAAGTACATGCATGAAAGAAAAATTTTACAAGAATAAGTGGAAATAAAGCTCAATTAATTGAGCATTTTAATAGTTTGCAGTAATTTTGTTATACTCTCTTTTTTACAGCGCTCAGATTTTTGTATGAAAATACTATGCATAGAACATCTATGTTTGTATATCTGATCTGTCGTGTTAGCAGCTATAAAACAGCAAAGAATAATTGACATTGATTTATTGGATAAATATTCATTATTGTTTATTATTAGTCTCTACTGAATAAGTAACTTCTTCATTTTAGATGATGATGAGGTTGATTTGAAATTTGTAAAAGAATGGATGTCATCGAAACCAAGTTGTAGATTATTTCAAGCCAAATACAAATACCGACCACTGAAAGACTCTCCTAATGATAATCCAGAACTGGAGCTGCCATTGAATGAAGGTGACTTGGTGTTGGTTTGTGGAAAAATGGATGAAGATAGCTTTTACATGGGAGAACTTGCAAATGGCAGACGGGGTTTAGTTCCATCGAACTATGTAGAACCGATTAGACTGGATTCTTTGAACAAAATGTCAGACAATGCGTCCTCACTGAAAAGCTTAAACTCCGCTTCTGCGTTAACGGTCGATTATGCTCACGATGCTAACAGAGAAAATAACTTGTCTTTTATTCTTCAAAACAACTCTTCACACAGTACCACTGTTCAAAGAGGTAACAATGATTATTCTGGTCATTTCTAAAATTATAACTAATTTAAAATGACAGTCTATGATAGGAATGTATAAGAAAAATGTCTATAATTTTAAACATTGATAACATTTTATTTTAAACAAAATATTGCTTATCATTTCATATAAAATGAATAATCATAGCATATAATAATTCCAGTTTTAGTATTTGCTTTAATAAAAATAAGAATACTGATATTCAGTTGAATTTATTTGAATTCTTTTCAACTTAGGCCACAACGATTATATGAGTTCACTGCCAGAACATATGTGCCCTTATCCTTGTGTTGATGTAACAAACGTGACAGTGCATGAACTTCGTCAAAATGATGGAATTCGAGGTAAGTGCATTTTGCATACGTGTCCGTGAATAGGGCCAATTTTTTGGAACTTTGCATATCAAATTTGCTATACAAGTGTAAAATTATTTGTGAATAATATGAAAATATTTTTCTTTAATTTTAATCATAAATTTTGTATTATTAAAAATAACATTTCAACTTACTAGTACCCTCTCCAAACAGCCTTACGGTTGAGAAACAGTTACGGAAAAGCGTTTTGATCTCGTGGACTCCACCGACAACGAACCTGGTGCCAGTTTTGCAGTATCATGTTTGCATAGATGGCGTTGTTCGGACTGTAGTCCCAGCTGGCTATAATACTAAAGCACTTGTAGAAGACATTGATAATGATAAAGTAATTTTACTTAAAGAATTTTTAATATCTGCTTATGATCTGAATTTAATCTACTTTTTCTACACGAAATAATCACTGTCACTTGTTCAACATTAAAGAAGAATTTTAAAGTTTTAAAATATTTGATTAAAATATAAATTATTTCTGCTTCTAGGAATAAAACAAATTGCATTTAGCTTTAATTAAATTGAAACGTTTTGAATTTTTCAAACTTATTTTCATGCAATATTTTTTTGTACGGTAAATTGATGAATTATAATTTTTTACACGAATGATAGATACAACTGAAATATTTGAAGCACTTCAGTTTTGTCACTTGATGATAATTATAAATTAAAAGTGGAATACGATTTTTTAAGATTTCCAGGCTATCAGTGCGATCAGTAGCTGAATCCGGCTATTCACCAGATGCTGCATGTACGGTTACAATTGGGAAAGGTAAATCGAGATCAAAATTGTCTTCTTGCGTTTCGAAAATTATGGGCTTAATCTTAGACAGCAACGTTGCACCTCAAGATGTTCGAGTGTCTTCCATAACACCAGTGAGCGCTCAAGTTGCTTGGTATCCTGGTAATTCGAATTGCGAGCACGTAATCTTGTTGAATGGACTAAAGGTGGGCACATGCCCGCCAGGAATTTATCAAATACTGCTCAAAGGACTCATTCCATCTACTCTTTACCGGTGCTCTGTCCGAGTGAAAGATCCAAAAGCTGTTCTTGAAGAACAACCTGTGGAAGGCCATGTCGACTTCAAAACTCTATCGAAAAGTATGTAAGAAATTTTTTGTTCATATATTTCGAAATAAATTAATTTTACATATGCTTTATTTATTTTATTTTATTTTATTTTATTTTATTGTTGTTGACGTTTTACACTTGAAACTGCCTTTATAAAACTACAGTGGCAATCTAATTTTTGTACTCCGTTTTTTTGAAGTCTAATGTTGACTGTTTATGACAGATATCTTAGACTGATTTGACAAATATGCATATAATATCGGAAACAATTCCTTCATAACATTTTATTCTAATTTTTGCATTACTATACTGTAATATTCCTTTTTATAAAAATTCCTTTATATAAATTTTTACAAAAAATTTTTTAAAAAATTACGTAATGCTCATTTCCTTACTCATTTTTTTCTAAATTGTGAAAGAGCTTCAAGTATTGGGTCCTTTATTTTTAGTTTATACATTAAATTGTTCGAAATTAAAAATTGTAGAATCTTAACAAACATGAACTTAATTAACATAAGTAACGTTGCAAAAATCTCATTTGCATATTTAAATAATTATATTTTTATGTAATGCTTATTAATTGTTGAATTGAAAGGTTTTTCATTCTCAAAGTAAATGCAAATTAAATTATTTTTATAAAATTATGTTTCAAAGATTTGATGATTTTTCATTTTTCCCAATTTTTCCAATCAAAGTAATAAGTGTAAAAAATAAAAATATATAATGAAATATGTATGAATCATAAAGTAGAGATAATTTAAATATTTCATTCATCTTATTTATTAAAATGTTACAAAAATAATTAGCTAATAAAAAATTTCAGTACTATTTGCTAAATATTAATATTAATTGAAAAGCAGAGTGAACATAGATGTATACATTATTTAACATAACTGTGCAGTTGTTGCAAATAATTTACATATGAATTCATTATTCCATATTTTTTTATTACATTATTTTAAACTCATATGCTTACAATGATAAAATCTGAAATATGAGCGAATAAAAATAAATTTTAATTTTTCCCAAATAAAAAAGTTAAAAGATAATGATAAATTGATTTTCAGCACAGTAACTGATTATTTTTGATGAATAATATGTTGCTTTTGAAATCGAAATGTTTGTTTATTTGAATAATATATTTCATTTGCATTATATGTATCGGACAGTAATTTTTTGTATTTAGTGATGCTGATATGTAAGAATCATTTTATTTATCTAGTAATCAGATTCATATCAAAATGTTCAGTTATTTATTTGAATTAAATGAATTTGAAAAATAATTCAGTTGGACTTCCCGATGCTCCTACGAATGTCCAATGTGAATTTGGTCCTCAAGATGGTACTCTTTTGGTTACCTGGCAGCCGGTGACTACTCAGCCAAAGCCGCCTTCTAGAGCAGCCATTGCCGGTTATCTCGTCTATGCTGATGGTAAAAAAATTAGCGAAGTGGACACACCTACAGGAGATCATGTTTTGCTCAAATGGGCTGATCTGTCTGACGATCCGCCTCTTTTCATCACTGTGAAAGCAAAGACCAGGGAAGGATCAATCAGTGCAGATTCAAATGCTGTTCGACTACCTAAGCCAGAACACAAATCACCTCAAACTGCAAAGCTGATTGCAGTTACGGTATTTCAAAATTTTATTATTATTAACTTCCAGTTTTACTTATTTGCTTAAAACAAAAAACAAAGTGTTGTTATAAGGCAAGAAAGCGTTAAAAAATGAAAATGCAATTTTTAACTTTTAATATTTTTATGAATTGCAAGCTGTTACTGTGATATAATAAAAATTGATTTTGTTAATGCCATATGCATTGTTTCCTGCCTTTCAAGTACTTTCCTGAATTCATAAATATCAAAGTTACAAATTATGGACATTGTTAACATGCAGTCCAGTGATAAATTTTTAATGCTTGTTATCTGTTTGTTGTTCTTGTAAAATGATGTCACTTTTTACTTTTTAGTCTGCGAATGAAAAGACATCACTAATACCACCAGCTATGAATTCATATGCAGAAATTAATTCTTACAATTACCATACAGCTTCACCGAACACACAAAATATACGTTTGTCTCAAACACTGCCTACACGATCGCTCTGTCAGTCAGCTAACCTCTCCTCTTGCCAATTGCCGATGGTGAACTCTTCTAACCTTGTGAGTTTCAATTGTTTTTTGTTTTCTGTATTTTTTGTTATTATTTAAGTTTAATTTACAAGAATTATTGATTGTAAAAATTTTTTTCTACTTTTTTGTACAGATTGTATATTGTGTAATTTGCATTTGTAAGTGATTGTTATATTGCACAATATATTCAGTTTTGGATAAGATTTGAAGAAAAAAATATTGCTTTTTTTTCATATGAAAAATTTTGCCACTGCTCGACAGCAAGATTTGACATATGATAGAAATGCATTTTTGTACTGATTGTAAAATTACATTCCTAGTTTATTGCACAAACTTAAACCTAAAAGACAGCTTTGGCAGAGATTTTTGATTTAAAAATTAATCATGACATCATAAGCATTTGAATTTCATGATGCACTTTGCGGAACTTGTGTCCACATGTGTTTTTACACTTTAACCAAATGTTCTGCTTGCCAATTTGAAGTATTGATAAATCAACGTCGATGTTTTCGCCAATTTTACATCCATAACAGATTAACGAAGAATATGGATGAGCGTGATCAATAGCCTTTTACGAGTTGAGTTTGCACGACGAGAGGTTCAAAGAGCTTCCGCTAATGAAATGCTTCAAACTTAGCAACTCATCTTATATTCCACTAGACGCTAGAGACTTTTCTTGATTTTCTTCTGATTTCTTTTTCATAATTAACACTCATAATTAACCAACGTCCAAGAACATCTGTCATATCATCTTGCATTTCACAACTAACTGTAGGCATATGACAATTTTTACCAAATCTTTAACAAATATATGCTAAATTTTTTACAGTATTTCTTTTTATCTGATAAATTTGTCAAAATGTTGTGCTTTTACTTCAATTTTATTAATCTATCAATTGATGATTTATAAATGATGTTTGCTCAGATACTGTTGTTCAAAAGTTGCTAATTTAAACATGTGAATACCAATAATAATTTATATGTAAATTCTGTCTACTATTGGTGAATGTTGTGTTCATTTCCCTTGGAAAAATATTTTTACTTTTCAACTTTTCACAATGTCAGAGATCACACACAAGTAATTTTTTCATTTTATCAAAATAAAGCCTATGACAAGTGTAGCATAAAATAAATTTTTCTTTTCGAAGTTTTGACACTACTGAAGAACAAGGAAGCAGCATTGAACAGTTTTATTATTGAACTGTTTGTGTTTTACTCATTTATTTTCTTTATTGATAATCTATTAAAGCAGATAATAAAATTAAATTTGGCACCTGGAACAACAACTAAGACAAATAAATCTAAACTGTTGTTTGCTATTCATTCATTTAAGTGACTTCAAAGTGTAATTATTGTAAAAGAGTTTCTTCGCTTTTTCTGAAATGAAAATGACAGTTCAATTGCCATCCGCTTTATAAAAAGTTAATGCATCTGAAAATATGTTCCTTTTTATAAAACTGAATTGTGCGCTTTATTGACTTTGTTCGCTTCAGTGTGTCGCTTTGGAATGAGCATTTAAAATTTATGGATTTCAAATGATGCTCAGAAGTTATTACCTAATATTGGGCAAATTTATGAATTTTTATTTCAAATTTATTAAGAATTTTAAATCTCTTGCTAGATTAACTTCTAACAGCTAGTTAACACGGCTTCCACCTGAAGAATGCCCTTTTTTTCTTTTCTTTTCTGGAATACAATTAGTAGTAAGCTTAACAGAGTAGAGAGAGAGTTTTTTTCTTTTTTGCAGTTGAATGTTCTTTTTGTTGAAGCCTTTTGGTTAAGGCTGACATGCAAATTGATGGTTAGCAAAAATCATAGCTTAGGCTTCTAAATGTCTATGAGTGTGTAATGAATAAACTACTACTGAAGGTAGTTTTTTTCTGCCTGAACAGTCTGCAGACGTCAATTTTTTATGTTTAAAAATACATTAACTATTTTATAAGTGAGTTTTGTCATTTAAAATGCTTTTTTTATATTGATCCTCCTTGTATTCCGTACGCACAATTTCATGCATGTCGTATTCTTTCCTTCTTCTTCTGCTTCTTCTTCTTCGACTCAGATGCGTTTTATCATTTTCACTTAGAAACCTCAATTCCCTGTTTGAGCCGTTTAAAGGCCTAGTAACGTTTGATAATCGATAAATTTCCTAATGCAAACTTGCTGCTGCTTATTCATGTGAAATATAATTTTCCACTTTTATTGCGTCAACATGTCATGAGAAAATTGTAACTGAGGATAACTTTCTTACCAGTTAGCTTTTCTGCCATTACTACTGAGAAATTTTTAACTTTGCCAAGCTTCAGTCTGGGTAAATCTGAATCTGTAAGTATTACTTTGCCTAAACTTTTCTATTTTATTTACAGTTTCAGTTTTTCATTTTTATATTGCTGCTATCAACCTAATATTGTTTTTTTGTACAAATATCATTTCAGACAGTTTTAAACCTGTATTACAGACAGATTATGCAATTCAAACAGTTTTAAGGTTTGGCTTGTATTCAAAAAAGAAAATATGCTTTTTAGTAAATTAGCACAATTATCTGAAAAATTCTTTTTCACTCTGATGACAGCAACCAATACTAAATTTTATCACTGTTCAAAGCAGTTCATATTGATTTCTTTACATATTTCAAACTTATCATTGAGATGAATAATTATAATGCTCGTTATTGTTGTTGTTGTTGTTGTCATTGTTTGAGCGGCACTTCAACTATTCATTTATTTTCCAAATGAATATTGATAATTAAATTTGATTTTAAATGCTTAAATAATTCAAGTCAGGTAATTTAATGAAGTTTTATGATGCTTTTTCAAATTTTCATATTTTGTATTTAAAATTTTCAATTATTTTTTTCTTAATTTTAAATGTTTTAAAAATTTTGTAGATTGCTGAAGTTAATCAACTTTTCATGTAATATTTAATTATCATATTCATTCTAAGTTGTTATTTGAGTAACGTTACATGGAAAATTTAATTAACGTTAATATGCCAATAAAGGCAGTGTATATTGGATAATCATTCCAAGCATTGGGATCAGAGAATTCGCTTCTTTTAAAGTGCCGCAGATTTTAGCTTTTAAACAAAAATATGAATAAATCAGCTAATTGCATCTAGACTTTCTTTATCTTGCACATTGTCTAACACTAAAGTCACATTCGTATGCATTGCTTTTCTAAAGTTGGAGAGAACAGCTTTTGTTCAGTAGACAAGAAGTAAGTAAACACACCAACTGATTAATATTGACACAATAATGCTTCAGAAATAAACATTGAAACTGTGCACAAATCAGTCGTATACAATGTGAAAACGTAGCTTCATTTAGAGAACATTTGATTAATATAACTTGCAAATTTAGATTTCATTTTTCTGGAACAATTATTTTGTAGTTCAAAAAAATCATCCAATTTTTTAATAGAAATAATTTTATTTAAGGTTATTTTTGAATAAAAATAAAAACATATTAATTATTTATATCATTGGTTTCAGTAGTGCTTTATCCATCAATTAGTGGTATAGTATAATTTAGTAGGCTATAGGCATGCCATGTTGTTATAAAAGTAATTCTAGGGTTTGTCAGATTTATTTTTGGAGTACATAATTTCACACGCGGTTTTGACTAAATTAAATTGGATTTGAAATGGAGTTTGCTGTTGTTTGTTTTATGAGTTTGTTAGGAAGAGACGTGCCATTGGGTTTTTCTGGTCGACTAATTTTGATTATCTTATTGCGCTCTTTTATTGACCATGTAAATTTTAAATCTTATTTTGTCATAATCACATTTTATTATCAAAACTTGTTAACTTTCTTTGATTTGCTTTACTCAATACTGTTTATTTTTTGTTCATTTTTTGAGACTCCCAGCTCAACAATCAGAACTGCACCTTCTTATTATATCTTTCATCCTCCATTAACGAAACCTGACGAGGGCGGAAAATTGACTGAAAGACCCAGCTTGTTAGAAATGGAAACGAATTATTTGTTAAGACAGCAGCAAAAATCCCGTTCATCTATGAGGCGTCGATCGCTCAGCCTTGAAGATGACAAATCACCAGAATTCAGAGGACAGACTTACATTGAAATTCCACATATCCGTAATTCTATTCTTTTTGAAAATTTTATCATTTCAAATTTTCTCATTACGTTCTCAATTGTACTTTTAGAAGTGATGGAAGACACTGTTCCAATACTCACTGCCAGAACAGCCGATACTTGGACCCCTGCGATGAAATACATCCAACCAGTTTATAATTCTAAATCTTTGCCAAGACAACGGTATAAATATAATAATATTGATCAATAGTAATGAATTTTATTAAACTCTTTTTTTTGTTTTAGACATGTTACAAATAGCAGAGCTGCAAGTGAACCTGATCTGAGAATAGATCATCGCGGTGCTTCATTCTCCTGGAGAAGTCGGCCTAGAGCTAGGCGATGTTTAGTTGCCATGTACGACTACAACCCTAAGCATATGTCACCGAATTATAATGCTGTTCGAGATGAGCTGTCTTTTCAACGAGGACAACTTATAAGGGTAGGGATGGAATTTTCATGCAGTGGGATATTTAATTTACAGTAACTACAATCAGAAGTGCAGGAACAAAAAGATATTTTAAGGTTTTAGAAGTAAACGATAAATAATATATAAGTTTCAAGGTGTTTGTAATTATAATCATAATTAATCATATAAGCTGAATATTTATTTAATGTTCACATCTGACCTTCCAGTTTTGTACTGTTTAGCTTCTGGAAGATCCAGATCCAGATGGATTCTACTTGGGGCAAATTAATGGACGCATTGGTTTAGTGCCAAGCAATCTTGTGGTTGAAGTGAAAAATGAGTTACGTTACCTTCCAGCAATTCCTGCTGAAGATCCGTATGTTATGCCATTTGGTGGCAACGGTGCCTGGAATCATTTGCCCACGTTGCCATTCATGGATCCTTATACGCTGCAAAGGATGAAAGAGAACAGCGCATATGGACGTTTCAGGCGTCGTTATGCTACATCAGCAGATTACGAACAATGGGCACATAGCAGTGATCCAACTTTAAGCCGATATGTGGATTATGAAACATCCAGCGGCACCCCTGATGAAAGATATTCTAAAGTAGTCAGTTTGTTATCTATCTATCTGTGCACTTGATTTTATTCATATTTTAAGAATCATCAACGAAATCGTCGAATGAAATTCAAACAGAAATCTTACAGTCTGGATCAACCTCAGGTAGATAACATCCTTGAAAGAGAACAGTCACCAGTTTATTGTGCCGGACCAGGTAGCTTTAATCTTGAAACCGAGTTAAAACATTAAAAAATTTTTATGATTACTTAGATGATGAAGGTCCAGTAGGCCAGGAGTATCATGGCCGAAGAACTGTGTTGCCACACATGAGCGGCAACCACGTTTCCCCTTCTCGGCATCAGCAAACTGGAAAATCACATGGTCGAAAATCCAAACGTGATATAAATGGTGAACCGTCAGAATATTACCCAGGAAATTCTTTCGTCAATCAACATGAAAACTATTATCAAACTCATTGGCACACTTCTCCTCGCTATGATTCACCTAGACGTTCTTTGGATAGGCGGTATGAAGAATTTTTTTTTGATAAATTCTCGTGTAAAAGCATTAGAAAATTATACTATCCAACTAAATGGAATGTCATGTGATGAAAAGCAGATTTTAGGAAGGAACAATAAAAAATTTTAAAGTATATTTATTTATGCACGATGAAAAGTAGTTTCAAATTTAGAAATATTTGTTGTCCATAAAACGGAATGAAATGTGAACATTACTTTTCTTTGAAATTATATTATGATGATTTAATTTCAGTTCTGCTGGAAATACTATTGGTTATCGTTCTTCAAATTATAACGGAGGGCGATATATTGACGGAGGAAAAGGATCTCCGGATGGACGAGAAGAACCTCCCACTGCGTACAGGCAAAGACAACTTCATTCGACAAATATATCTGATTCAGAGGTTAGAGCACGACGAAATGAGTCAGGTAACCAAATGAAAATCGATTTTCAAACGAGTTTGAAAGAAACTATTAAAAACAATGCTTATGTTTCTACTTTTAATAAAAATGTAAAAGTGCAATTGTAATTGTACATACGTCAATTAATTTGCAAAATAATTCAATATTTGTTTGTTGTTTATCTGATTATGAAACAGTTGTATTAAAAGAAAGAATTTTTATTTAGTTAATATTTATATTTTTATATCATTTATTTTTATCCTCCTCTGAATCGTGTGTTATTAATACTTTCAAATAGAATTGCAGCTTAAAGCTAAGCCTTAGAAATTTCCCTTTTTGTTTAGACATGAAATAATGATTTAATTGAATTGCAACAATATTTCGTTCAATATAATTCTTTAGGATCAAACAATTACAATAACCAATTGATAAGTATAATTCGAGAAGCTGTTCGCACTGGACCAGCTACAAGCGTTGTGGCTAAATTTGACTATGACCCACGCATACTATCACCGAATATGGATGCTGAACATGAAGAGCTTCGTTTTCTCTCCGGTGATGTCATTACTGTATTTGGTGATATGGACGAGGATGGGTTTTATGTTGGTGAGTTAAACGGCCGATACGGTTTAGTACCGTCAAATTTTCTTGAATTGCCAAACTGCAACGGTCCAGTTGATGCATCGAATCAAATGGTAAGCTAATTGATAAATTATAATGGAATATCATCATTTGATAATTTTAAAGAAAGTAGACTTGATTTATTATAACTGTTACTGTATGGTATGCAATATCAATAATATTACTGTAATTGCATTATTTGCATATTTGTAAGATTGTTAAAATATAAAATAAGCTAAATGACGTTTATATAAAATGATAATTGTGTTTATTTGTAGAACTGATTTATTAAATAAGTTATTTTAATACAGTAAATTAATTGTTTCAAAATGTTTATTTAATTTTCACTTAGGATTAATTAAATATTGTTAATTTGCAGTTTATGTGTAGAACGGTTAGTAATTTATAAAAGTGATATTTTTGGAAATATTCACCAACGGTTTAAAAGGACAGTGAAATTTTGAAGCTAGTTTCTTTGATCGAATTGTCAATCCCTGACAGCAATT
>NW_003526940.1:2174727-2175921 GCF_000181795.1 Trichinella spiralis
TAAAGCGATAAAAACTTTTAAATGAAATTATGGAATTTCCAGTTTTTTTCAAATAATCAGTATAATCGTTTGTTTATCAAATTTTAAAAGTGTCATGTTGTCATATTTTGCAATAAATACAACGCATTTTACAGATTTGATATTTACTGCTGACTGTTTCAGTAATTACACTGCATATAATAAATGCATCATGGAAATAATTAAATGATTTGAAATTTATTTTTAGTTCCAACAAAACAATTTGCATATTTTTCTTCTTTTTCAAATAATGATTTATGTATATTATTTATTATACATGACATTGTTTATAATGATATTTTTCCGCACAGGTTTAGATGAAATAGAGTGGTAAATTAAAAAATTTTGTTGTTAAAAATTTTTAAATATATTTTAAGAAAGAAGAAAATGCAAGAGCTGTGACTCGCAAAGAAGCGACTAATTATACAAGTGCCGCATCTGTTCCGGTAAATTCCGGTGAAAAGAGCAAGCCCAGTTCAACGGTGAATATTCAAGCGACCAGCAGCAGCTCAAAGTTGACCACAATCGGTGGAAGTTCGCAACAAAATGCTCAGCAAAATAATTCATCCAACACTGTTGTCGGCCAAAGGGGAAATGACGTGTCCAAGACAAGTTGTGCATCAGTTGGAAAAGCAGACGGTCGCCGGAGTTCAGTAGTTCCGAGAAAAGGGGCCCAAAATGGACAACGTGCTGCTGGTACGACTAAGCAAGTGCCTAGCAAACATCTGGTAAAATCTGCCTCATCCAAAGAGGATTCCGGAGCGGGATTTAGCAAAATGTGGAAAAAGATTGTCGAATGATTTTTTTCCAATCAACTGAACAAACAGCATTGAACGGCAATGCAACAAACAGTTTGTTTTCAAGTTTAAACAGAAATAAATGCTCACAAAAAGCTGCATTACCCGGTCGCTAAATGGCAATTCGAAAGAAGTCGAGTGAAAAGAGAATTTTGACTGCAATTTGTTTATTCAACACCTGGTCAGTTACTTGAAAAGTAAAAAGTCAGTTAAATTTTTAATATTGTTGTTGAATTGTCGTTCTTGTTTGAAATAAATAAATGCCTTCTTATTTTAAAAGAATGTTAGTAAAATCTATGTTGGAAATGATAAACTAGGATGATGAGCTTTCTTCAAAAAGGACATACATCTAAAGTTGACTAAAGTTAATTCTGGAAAA
>NW_003526940.1:2175931-2245362 GCF_000181795.1 Trichinella spiralis
GATTTGTCAAATGAAATGAAAGTATGCTTGCCTGGGCTGATAATTTTAAACTCTGATTTCAAGCCCTTGCCGCCTTTCAATTTTTTTTTCTACAGCTTAACATTTCTGCTTTGCCCACGTTGTTCAACTGCACCGCTATTAGTAGTGATGATTGTCGTTCGATTTGTTCGGATAGGAAAATTTGTGAAACGCCAAGCTGGCATGGTTGGTTCCGATGGGAAAATTTTCCTCTGCTCCTTTCATCTTTCTATTTGCCTCAGGATCGTTCATGCGCGGCAAACCTCCTCTGTTATTGCCAATAAATGGACAGCCGCTCGCCTTTAAGACCACTATATTTAGAGCTGTTTGTAGCGTAGATTTTTATTTATACGGCTTTGCAAAGGCGATTTCATTTTGTTCAAAAATTTTTATCGACATTTATCACGCATCATCTCAAGCAGTTTTGTCCATTCTGCCAAACGGGCAACTCTCTAATCGACCGGATATTTCAGTATAACATCAAAAACTGACATTATGCTTCAATGATAACGATAATTTATTTCATTGCATAAATTTAAAAAATAACAAACAAATATTTTTTCAAAAAGAAAAAAGAAAATCACAAAAAACAAAGTGAGAACAGTTTGTACATGTAATGATGTAGTACGTACAGTAGTAGCAAATAAATAATGCACATGACCATCGTCATGTCTTGCTTCATTTTCTTTACTTAATGTTATTATTAATTAATTTTTTTTATAGAATCAATTTTGTGATGTTGTTTTCTTGAAGAAACTATAAATTTATAATGAATAACTTTAGTTTATAGTGATAATTCTTCATTTACTTCGCTCTGTGTGCTTTTCAAGTTTAAGTGCATATTACAGAATGCAAATTTGATTAGAAAATGTTCTCTCGAACAAGTAAATTTGATTTGTCAGCTGTCAAAAAGAACAGTTTATTTCAATTGAAATTCTCATTTGATTTCATTAATATCCAGCAGAAAGTGCTAAATTATTCTTAATCAAATGAATAACAATACATTTTACATTTGATTAGTTTTTTCTCCATTTTGCTTTCTTTGATCAAAGAAATTTCAAAAATTGATGACATTGACAAAGTTCACATTTGATTATTTTGTTTCGCAAAATGATAAATCACTTTTACATGGATTTTGATTTGCATGTTTCAAATTATTTAATTTTTTAACTTATCAAATCGACACCAGTGTTTGATAGATTAAATATTTTCAGATCTTTCTTGATATTTTAATTCAAATTAGCATGAATTTTTCAATTCGAACACTTTTCATTTTGTAAAAAATAAGAATCATTTATTTTTCTGAGATCAAAGTAGAAGATTTAGATTTAAGAAATATGCTCAGAGGTTGAAATTAAAAAATGAAGCTTAAAAAAGAAAAAGAAAAACAAGTGAAGTAAATAATTCGAAGGAAGTAATAAATTGAACAAGGGCAAGCATCTCTGCCCCCGGTACTTGTATTCAATTACTCTGTTCAGCTGACGTCGAGCATTGATGATTATTGACTGCAAGTGTCAAAGCAAATTTTACTTGTAGATAGACAGAGGTGCGAACCGCGCATTTGCATTTCGTCATTAGCAATGTTTAAAGTGATTATTGAATATTAACATCCATTGTTATTTACGTTCTTGTGCATGGATCACGTTGATGGATTTTCAAGATAAATGACAATCCTGAGCTGCCAAAAATCATCTGTGAACTCATAAAGACAGGCAGAAATTATCAATTGTTCTACTTTCACTGTATTGCATTATTGTTTACTTTTAATTTATCAATATACAATTAATTTTTTGACAAAAACAAATGCTATAAATTGTGTTTTGGAGTAATTTTTAAATTTAAGAAATCCTTGAAACTTCAAATGAGAAGTAATTCCTTTTTTATCAGCTGAATTGTGACATGCAGGAGTAATTTTTAGATACACTTGATAGTCTTCACGGATAAGATTACTCTAAATAAATACTACTCTAAAGAATATTTCAGATTGTGTTACCGTTTGTTGTTGTTGTTGTTTAATTTAAAAGATTTGAAAGGCGACTGGGATGTGCACTAAATATTACATGTGAAGAAATGGAAATCAAATCTGCGCCTAATTAGAGCCTAATTATAACAATAATGCTTTCTTTGCAATGTGCAAATTATGAAAATTTTTACTATTTACTACACTTATCCTCTATTGTTGTTTTGAAAGAGTTTTTCTTTTTTAAAAGGTTCATATACTTTGAAATTGTCCCATTGTTGACCACAGTTCTTTTTGCCAAGCTGCTGACACGTTTTATTCCATTTTTAAAGTTCAATAAAGTTTCCATAATAGTTAAACTCTTTTCTTTTCGCCTTTCAAAGAGGTTGCTTATTTGTCTTTTAATCGATGCATTTTTCTTGTAGCTGGCAAATTGATTCACGACATTCAAAAACAGCTTGAAGAAAACTATGAAACTTGTAAAAAATAACTGTATCTAATTTTTTTACTTGTTTTTTCTGAGGTTCACTTTTTAAGAAATGATGACAATTGTCAAATTGTATTCTTTGAATGTTTATGGACGTTGATGTTCAAATAAGCCATGCATTTTACGCGAGCAATGCTGCTTTGTATTGGATAAATATTTCCTCTGATGAAATTAATTCAATGGAAACAATTTTCACCATTTTATACAAGAAAAGAACATTTTCAAAAATTATAAATTAATAATATTAAATTTGAAATAAACATATAATTTAAAAGTATATTTTAAAAAATACTGCAAAATATTTTTTTGTTCTATTGTTTTCTGATTTGAATAAAAAAATGTTGATTTAACTCAACTCTAATGGACAATTGGTATGGAATATGAAGCGGGAAAATTGGCACATTTGAAAAAGGCAAAACCATTCGATTGCAAAGCATTGTTCAACATTTTAAGCATGGCGTTGCTTCTTAACGAGCTGCCAATTGGCGGCCTTTGGCCATTGGGCTGTTGAATGCATGTTTACATAAAATGGTTTACAAATCATATCATAACGACAGTGCTTTTCAGGATAAATTAATTATCATGAACCGTGTTTCAGGCGAGCAACTGACTTCTTGTTAACCGTTGCCTGAACTGTCCTGTTCAATCTGTCTCTGCTATTTATTCCTTCCTTCTCATGCAACTAATCAATCTTGACGTGTTCCATTACGCGTGACTGTTCCTTTAAATTTAAAGCTGCTAAGTTCGCAAACGCTTACTGCGGCAGCAGCAGAAGAGTTCATTAAACCTCCAGACAGCATCCGCCGAGGTTCGGCTTGTTATTGGCGTATAGCTTTCGCTTTTGAAACTTTCCTATTTACCTCCTCGTTCTCTCTCTCTCCCTCCCTCTCTCTCTCTCTCTTTTTCTCTCTTTCTGTCTATCTCTATCCATCCGTATATCTTTATCTTTATCTTTTTTTAAATAGTGCGCGCTATTTTCATGGAAAGATTTCCAAAACGTAAGTTATCACTATTTCACTTGTTTATTCTTTCACACCTTGTTTGCTTGTTTGTTGAATTCAAAAATGACCAAACATCATTATGAATTTTGTCATTGTTATTACCGTATATCAATCCTTCTCAAATAATAATAATAATATATTTTGCATTGCTTTGTAAAAAACAAATGCTAATTGAAACGTTACAGTTTTAATTTTTTGAAATTAATTGAACTTGCACACCTCAAAAGACTTATTGTTCCAATTGTAAAGACCCCCTCGGATGATATTTAATTATTTTTTCACGTTGCAAATGATGAAATCAATGACTAATTTGACTCTGTGTGCATGATTTCAGCATAGATTATAAGTGAAATTTAAACTCGAGGTCATTAGATGCTAGCTTGATTTTCTGAACTTTTCTATAAAGAAGATCCGCATGTATTTTCAGTGCAATGTGAATTTGAAATTGTTGAAATGTGCCTCCGAATCAGAGTCATGGATGAGTCTATGCGTGCATATTGATTTAAATTTCTTCCACAACAATGACAACATTTCAATAATATCCATCGCTTTGTCGTAATTTTTGACAGTTCCTACTGGTGCAATTAGCACATCACATGTTTCTTAGTTTTTTAATGTGGTATTATTAGTTGCAAATTTTTAAACAAGCGCCTATCAATGCTACAATATGCAAAACTAGAACTGGTAATTTTATGTGCTTGATTTCACTTTTTTTCACTTTTTATGGACAAAAGTTTTCTGCATTTCATGTTTATCTGAGTGAATACAAAATTGTAATATCGAATCATTGTAAAAGTGCTGTTTTTGCACAAGATTGATATTGTTTGTTAAATCTCAAGTTGTATTTCAATATTAAGTAGAATATGTTATCTCGAGTTGTAATTCTTATCCTGCATTTGCATTATTTAAATATATAACTATTTCTCTTTACCACTTAGCTCGTCTAAATACACATGAAGAAATTGTGTATTGAATTTCATCATAACAACTATTCACAGCAAAAAAAAGTACATAAGCGTTTGCAATGTGGAGCCAATTTTGGAAAGCATAGTTCCAAATGTTAAGATTCCAAAAAAATTATTTCCAGTTATCTATTAAAACAGAATTCATTTTAGGTAAATTTTATCGAACAATTTCAAAATAGATTTTACATTACTGTTTTTTAAGTTTGTCTAAAAAACTGAAATTTGCTGTTAAATTTAATTAAATGACACTTTTGATTGAAGAATTGACGTCAAAAAATAACGGATGCAAAATTTAATTATTCCACTGGTGTTTGTCAAATTATGTAACAGGTAAAAATAATTTTTGCTGAATAAAAACTGAAATGAATTTATATGTTCTGCATATTGTGTGGTTCGAATAGTGGGCATTTTCAGAGTTATGTGATTATGTGCGAAAATCTGTAGCGGTGATTGATATTTTACGAAAAGTGATTTTAGCTGATCCAAACAAAAAACAAAACAAAAACGTGGCCAATTTAATTTTCAAGTATACTTAAATTTTATAAACTCACTGTAGTAGTGCTTCATTCAGTTCAGCATAATTTGCATTGATCTGTTTTGGCATCGTTGAGCATCATCTTGAGAAAAAGCAACGTGGAGCCATTAATTTTTCCACTTTTGTCCACTGCTCACTTGAAATTCGCTTCAATAAGGTGAACTTGAAGTGTAATATATGTTCGACGAGCTGTTTTGACATTTCGCTTCTTTTCAAAGCAGCTCATCGCGTTTTTTCAACGGTTCATCAATGGTGCACTTGAAAAAGCATGGTGAATAAATTTTCAAACAAATCATTGCTCATAAGCGGCGTGTTGACCGTCCACTTTACAGCTGAAAGTATTCCACTCAGTGGCGGATTTTATCAGGGGCCAAAATCGATTTTACAATTACAATTCTCTTTTATTTTCCCAATTGAAGTGAAAATGATGATCTTGGAATTTAGTTGAGGTGAAGTTATTTTTTGAAGAATGAATGGAAATAGCTTGTTTTGAAGCTCAGCAGTAGCGCAACTGTACATTCATTTCTTTCATATCAATCCATCTCACCAGAGATTTTCATCAAGGAGCATAAAATAAATACGCTCACTGTGTAAAGCTGAATTTTAAAAGATGCTTTCTACAATTATTTCTCCAATATAAATGTCGTATAACTTTGAAACTGGCATAAAAGAGAAAAGTCAAAATTGAATTTTATTTCTATTTTGAACGTAATTTCAAATCCTTGGTGAAATTCATTTCACAATTCTCAACTGAATTTTTATTTTTGTCTTTATTCTGCTTGCGTGTTAAAACGGATATTGTATTCTGTAGCTGTTTCAATCTGTGAAGTCTAAATTTAACCGCACCGATTAGGCATATTTAAAATATATTGGACTTGAATATTGGTAACTTTTATGAAAAAAATTTCCTTTGAAGTTTATGGAAATTTGCTTCATAGTTGTAAGTAATTCAAGTTGAAGATGTTTATTGTTTCAATATTTTTATTTTACGTTTACAATAACAAGTAGTCATAATAAGCAATGCATTAATCAAGCAGTTTGTAAGCAATAGCGTGCTATTTTTTGCATATTAATTTATTTTTAAATAATAACTTGTGCAATTTTGTATTTTATAACATTAATCATATGTCCTTTTTAGTTTTTAATCAATAACAAAAAATATCAAGTAATTTTTAACAATAAAAATTTAATTATATTAAATTAAAAATGTACTTTAATATTCATCAATTATTTTTTCTAATTTCATTGCATTTTTGTAGTTTGCAAAGCAGTAATTAGTAGCAGAAGTTTATTTATTTGTTCAATCTATATTTTATTCTGTTTACTTTTAAATAATCATTCAGTTGCTGATTTTTAATAAATTTAGATTTCTTTTTTGTTGAAAAACAATTTTACTCACGAATAATTATTGTTATAATGATCATCATCCATTGCTAAACTTTTCCAAATGCAAGGATATAATCTGGTATATAATGTAATGGCAGTTCCAGCATACACCGCAATGTAATAAGAATTCCACGAGCCCCAAATTGACATAAATACTTTCAGTTGCATTGAATTTTCAATATTTTGTTGTCTGAAAAGGCAAGGAGTTTTTTCAGTTACCTTATTACTGCAGTGCATTTGAATTTTCTTTATAATATCCAAAATTTCAAAATATGTAACAGAATTGATTAAAATAAAGTTTAAATAATGTTTCATCAGTGTTGTTAAGGCTGAAAGTTTTTGAAAATTAATTAAATTTCTATGGAATAAAGCTCATCGGGCTTGACACAATTCGATTATGTTTCTGGTGTTTACTTTTTATTGCAATCTACACGCATAATGTAAATAACTGTCATTGCTGTATGTTGAATGTTCTATTGATTTTTTAAAAGCGCTTTTTAATAGAGTTAAAGTACATGCATGAAAGAAAAATTTTACAAGAATAAGTGGAAATAAAACTCAATTAATTGAGCATTTTAATAGTTGCAGTAATTTTGTTATACTTTCTTTTTCACAGCGCTCAGATTTTTGCATGAAAATACTATGCATAGAACATCTATGTTTGTATATCTGATCTGTCGTGTTAGCAGCTATAAAACAGCAAAGAATAATTGACATTGATTTATTGGATAAATATTCATTATTGTTTATTATTAGTCTCTACTGAATAAGTAACTTCATCATTTTAGATGATGATGAGGTTGATTTGAAATTTGTAAAAGAATGGATGTCATCGAAACCAGGTTGTAGATTATTTCAAGCCAAATACAAATACCGACCACTGAAAGACTCTCCTAATGATAATCCAGAACTGGAGCTGCCATTGAATGAAGGTGACTTGGTGTTGGTTTGTGGAAAAATGGATGAAGATAGCTTTTACATGGGAGAACTTGCAAATGGCAGACGGGGTTTAGTTCCATCGAACTATGTAGAACCGATTAGACTGGATTCTTTGAACAAAATGTCAGACAATGCGTCCTCACTGAAAAGCTTAAACTCTGCTTCTGCGTTAACGGTCGATTATGCTCACGATGCTAACAGAGAAAATAACTTGTCTTTTATTCTTCAAAACAACTCTTCACACAGTACCACTGTTCAAAGAGGTAACAATGATTATTCTGGTCATTTCTAAAATTATAACTAATTTAAAATGACAATCTATGATAGGAATGTATAAGAAAAATGTCTATAATTTTAAACATTGATAACATTTTTATTTTAAACAAAATATTGCTTATCATTTCATATAAAATGAATAATCATAGCATATAATAATTCCAGTTTTAGTATTTGCTTTAATAAAAATAAGAATACTGATATTCAGTTGAATTTATTTGAATTCTTTTCAACTTAGGCCACAACGATTATATGAGTTCACTGCCAGAACATATGTGCCCTTATCCTTGTGTTGATGTAACAAACGTGACAGTGCATGAACTTCGTCAAAATGATGGAATTCGAGGTAAACGCATTTTGCATACGTGTCCGTGAATAGGGCCAATTTTTTGGAACTTTGCATATCAAATTTGCTATACAAGTGTAAAATTATTTGTAAATAATATGAAAATATTTTTCTTTAATTTTAATCATAAATTTTGTATTATTAAAAATAACATTTCAACTTACTAGTACCCTCTCCAAACAGCCTTACGGTTGAGAAACAATTACGGAAAAGCGTTTTGATCTCGTGGACTCCACCGACAACGAACCTGGTGCCAGTTTTGCAGTATCATGTTTGCATAGATGGCGTTGTTCGGACTGTAGTCCCAGCTGGCTACAATACTAAAGCACTTGTAGAAGACATTGATAATGATAAAGTAATTTTACTTAAAGAATTTTTAATATCTGCTTTTAATCTGAATTTAATCTACTTTTTCTACACGAAATGATCACTGTCACTTGTTCAACATTAAAGAAGAATTTTAAAGTTTTAAAATATTTGATTAAAATATAAATTATTTCTGCTTCTAGGAATAAAACAAATTGCATTTAACTTTAATTAAGTTGAAACGTTTTGAATTTTTCAAACTTATTTTCATGCAATATTTTTTTGTACGGTAAATTGATGAATTATAATTTTTTACACGAATGATAGATACAACTGAAATATTTGAAGCACTTCAGTTTTGTCACTTGATGATAATTATAAATTAAAAGTGGAATACGATTTTTTAAGATTTCCAGGCTATCAGTGCGATCAGTAGCTGAATCCGGCTATTCACCAGATGCTGCATGTACGGTTACAATTGGGAAAGGTAAATCGAGATCAAAATTGTCTTCTTGCGTTTCGAAAATTATGGGCTTAATCTTAGACAGCAACGTTGCACCTCAAGATGTTCGAGTGTCTTCCATAACACCAGTGAGCGCTCAAGTTGCTTGGTATCCTGGTAATTCGAATTGCGAGCACGTAATCTTGTTGAATGGACTAAAGGTGGGCACATGCCCGCCAGGAATTTATCAAATACTGCTCAAAGGACTCATTCCATCTACTCTTTACCGGTGCTCTGTCCGAGTGAAAGATCCAAAAGCTGTTCTTGAAGAACAACCTGTGGAAGGCCATGTCGACTTCAAAACTCTATCGAAAAGTATGTAAGAAATTTTTTGTTCATATATTTCGAAATAAATTAATTTTACATATGCTTTATTTATTTTATTTTATTTTATTGTTGTTGACGTTTTACACTTGAAACTGCCTTTATAAAACTACAGTGGCAATCTAATTTTTGTACTCCGTTTTTTTGAAGTCTAATGTTGACTGTTTATGACGAATATCTTAGACTGATTTGACAAATATGCATATAATATGGAAAGTAATTCCTTCATAGCATTTTATTTTAATTTACGCATTACTATACTGTAATATTCCTTTTTATAAAAATTCCTTTATATAAATTTTTACAAAAAATTTTTTTAAAAATTACGTAATGCTCATTTCCTTGCTCATTTTTTTCTAAATTGTGAAAGAGCTTCAAGTATTGGGTCCTTTATTTTTAGTTTATACATTAAATTGTTCGAAATTAAAAATTGTAGAATCTTAACAAACATGAACTTAATTAACATAAGTAACACGTTGCAAAAATCTCATTTGCATATTTAAATAATTATATTTTTATGTAATGCTTATTAACTGTTGAATTGAAAGGTTTTTCATTCTCAAAGTATATGTAAATTAAATTATTTTTATAAAATTATGTTTCAAAGATTTGATGATTTTTCATTTTTCCCAATTTTTCCAATCAAAGTAATAAGTGTAAAAAATAAAAATATATAATGAAATATGTATGAATCATAAAGTAGAGATAATTTAAATATTTCATTCAACTTATTTAATAAAATGTTACAAAAATAATTAGCTAATAAAAAATTTCAGTACTATTTGCTAAATATTAATATTAATTGAAAAGCAGAGTGAACATAGATGTATACATTATTTAACAAAACTGTGCAGTTGTTGCAAATAATTTACATATGAATTCATTATTCCATATTTTTTTATTACATTATTTTAAACTCATATGCTTGCAATGATAAAATCTGAAATATGAGCGAATAAAAATAAATTTTAATTTTTCCTAAATAAAAAAGTTAAAAGATAATGATAAATTGATTTTCAGCACAGTAACTGATTATTTTTGATGAATAATATGTTGCTTTTGAAATCGAAATGTTTGTTTATTTGAATAATATATTTCATTTGCATTATATGTATCGGACAGTAATTTTTTGTATTTAGTGATGCTGATATGTAAGAATCATATTATTTATCTAGTAATCAGATTCATATCAAAATGTTCAGTTATTTATTTGAATTAAATAAATTTGAAAAATAATTCAGTTGGACTTCCCGATGCTCCTACGAATGTCCAATGTGAATTTGGTCCTCAAGATGGTACTCTTTTGGTTACCTGGCAGCCGGTGACTACTCAGCCAAAGCCGCCTTCTAGAGCAGCCATTGCCGGTTATCTCGTCTATGCTGATGGTAAAAAAATTAGCGAAGTGGACACACCTACAGGAGATCATGTTTTGCTCAAATGGGCTGATCTGTCTGACGATCCGCCTCTTTTCATCACTGTGAAAGCAACGACCAGGGAAGGATCAATCAGTGCAGATTCAAATGCTGTTCGACTACCTAAGCCAGAACACAAATCACCTCAAACTGCAAAGCTGATTGCAGTTACGGTATTTCAAAATTTTATTATTATTAACTTCCAGTTTTACTTATTTGCTTAAAACAAAAAACAAAGTGTTGTTATAAGGCAAGAAAGCGTTAAAAAATGAAAATGCGATTTTTAACTTTTAATATTTTTATGAATTGCAAGCTGTTACTGTGATATAATAAAAATTGATTTTGTTAATGCCATATGCATTGTTTCCTGCCTTTCAAGTACTTTCCTGAATTCATAAATATCAAAGTTACAAATTATGGACATTGTTAACATGCAGTCCAGTGATAAATTTTTAATGCTTGTTATCTGTTTGTTGTTCTTGTAAAATGATGTCACTTTTTACTTTTTAGTCTGCGAATGAAAAGACATCACTAATACCACCAGCTATGAATTCATATGCAGAAATTAATTCTTACAATTACCATACAGCTTCACCGAACACACAAAATATACGTTTGTCTCAAACACTGCCTACACGATCGCTCTGTCAGTCAGCTAACCTCTCCTCTTGCCAGTTGCCGATGGTGAACTCTTCTAACCTTGTGAGTTTCAATTGTTTTTCGTTTTTTGTATTTTTTTGTTATTATTTAAGTTTAATTTACAAGAATTATTGATTGTAAAAATTTTTTTCTACTTTTTTGTACTGATTGTATATTGTGTAATTTGCATTTGTAAGTGATTGTTATATTGCACAATATATTCAGTTTTGGATAAGATTTGAAGAAAAAAATATTGCTTTTTTTTCATATGAAAAATTTTGCCACTGCTCGACAGCAAGATTTGACATATGATAGAAATGCATTTTTGTACTGATTGTAAAATTACATTCCTAGTTTATTGCACAAACTTAAACCTAAAAGACAGCTTTGGCAGAGATTTTTGATTTAAAAATTAATCATGACATCATAAGCATTTGAATTTCATGATGCACTTTGCGGAACTTGTGTCCACATGTGTTTTTACACTTTAACCAAATGTTCTGCTTGCCAATTTGAAGTATTGATAAATCAACGTCGATGTTTTCGCCAATTTTACATCCATAACAGATTAACGAAGAATATGGATGAGCGTGATCAATAGCCTTTTACGAGTTGAGTTTGCACGACGAGAGGTTCAAAGAGCTTCCGCTAATGAAATGCTTCAAACTTAGCAACTCATCTTATATTCCACTAGACGCTAGAGACTTTTCTTGATTTTCTTCTGATTTCTTTTTCATAATTAACACTCATAATTGACCAACATCCAAGAACATCTGTCATATCATCTTGCATTTCACAACTAACTGTAGGCATATGACAATTTTTACCAAATCTTTAACAAATATATGCTTAAATTTTTTACAGTATTTCTTTTTATCTGATAAACTAGTCAAAATGTTGTGCTTTTACTTCAATTTTATTAATCTATCAATTGATGATTTATAAATGATGTTTGCTCAGATACTGTTGTTCAAAAGTTGCTAATTTAAACATGTGAATACCAATAATAATTTATATGTAAATTCTGTCTACTATTGGTGAATGTTGTGTTCATTTCCCTTGGAAAAATATTTTTACTTTTCAACTTTTCACAATGTCAGAGATCACACACAAGTAATTTTTTTATTTTATCAAAATAAAACCTATGACAAGTGGAGCATAAAATAAATTGTTCTTTTCGAAGTTTTGACACTACTGAAGAACAAGGAAGCAGCATTGAACAGTTTTATTATTGAACTGTTTGTGTTTTGCTCTTTTATTTTCTTTATTGATAATCTATTAAAGCAGATAATAAAATTAAATTTGGCACCTGGAACAACAACTAAGACAAATAAATCTAAACTGTTGTTTGCTATTCATTCATTTAAGTGACTTCAAAGTGTAATTATTGTAAAAGAGTTTCTTCGCTTTTTCTGAAATGAAAATGACAGTTCAATTGCCATCCGCTTTATAAAAAGTTAATGCATCTGAAAATATGTTCCTTTTTATAAAACTGAATTGTGCGCTTTATTGACTTTGTTCGCTTCAGTGTGTCGCTTTGGAATGAGCATTTAAAATTTATGGATTTCAAATGATGCTCAGAAGTTATTACCTAATATTGGGCAAATTTATGAATTTTTATTTCAAATTTATTAAGAATTTTAAATCTCTTGCTAGATGCGTTAACACGGCTTCCACCTGAAGAATGCCCTTTTTTTCTTTTCTTTTCTGGAATACAATTAGTAGTAAGCTTAACAGAGTTGAGAGAGAGTTTTTTTCTTTTTTGCAGTTGAATGTTCTTTTTGTTGAAGCCTTTTGGTTAAAACTGACATGCAAATTGATGGTTAGCAAAAATCATAGCTTAGGCTTCTAAATGTCTATAAGTGTGTAATGAATAAACTACTACTGAAGGTAGTTTTTTTCTGCCTGAACAGTCTGCAGACGTCAATTTTTTATGTTTAAAAATACATTAACTATTTTATAAGTGAGTTTTGTCATTTAAAATGCTTTTTTTATATTGATCCTCCTTGTATTCCGTACGCACAATTTCATGCATGTCGTATTCTTTCCTTCTTCTTCTGCTTCTTCTTCTTCGACTCAGATGCGTTTTATCATTTTCACTTAGAAACCTCAATTCCCTGTTTGAGCCGTTTAAAAGCCTAGTAACGTTTGATAATCGATAAATTTCCTAATGCAAACTTGCAGCTGCTTATTCATGTGAAATATAATTTTCCACTTTTATTGCGTCAACATGTCATGAGAAAATTGTAACTGAGGATAACTTTCTTACCAGTTAGCTTTTCTGCCATTACTACTGAGAAATTTTTAACTTTGCCAAGCTTCAGTCCCGATAAATCTGAATCTGTAAGTATTACTTTGCCTAAACTTTTCTATTTTATTTACAGTTTCAGTTTTTCATTTTTATATTGCTGCTATCAACCTAATATTGTTTTTTTGTACAAATATCATTTCAGACAGTTTTAAACCTGTATTACAGACAGATTATGCAATTCAAACAGTTTTAAGGTTTGGCTTGTATTCAAAAAAGAAAATATGCTTTTTAGTAAATTAGCACAATTATCTGAAAAATTCTTTTTCACTCTGATGACAGCAACCAATACTAAATTTTATCACTGTTCAAAGCAGTTCATATTGATCTCTTTACATATTTCAAACTTATCACTGAGATGAATAATTATAATGCTCGTTATTGTTGTTGTTGTTGTCATTGTTTGAGCGGCACTTCAACTATTCATTTATTTTCCAAATGAATATTGATAATTAAATCTGATTTTAAATACTTAAATAATTCAAGTCAGGTAATTTAATGAAGTTTTATGATGCTTTTTCAAATTTTCATATTTTGTATTTAAAATTTTTAATTATTTTTTTCTTAATTTTAAATGTTTTAAAATTCTGTTGATTGCTGAAGTTAATCAACATTTTATGTAATATTTAATTATCATATTCATTCTAAGTTGTTATTTGAGTAACGTTACATGGAAAATTTAATTAACGTTAATATGCCAATAAAAGCAGTGTATATTGGATAATCATTCCAAGCATTGGGATCAGAGAATTCGCTTCTTTTAAAGTGCCGCAGATTTTAGCTTTTAAACAAAAATATGAATAAATCAGCTAATTGCATCTAGACTTTCTTTATCTTGCACATTGTCTAACACTAAAGTCACATTTGTATGCATTGCTTTTCTAAAGTTGGAGAGAACAGCTTTTGTTCAAGTAGACAAGAAGTAAGTAAACACACCAACTGATTAATATTGACACAACAATGCTTCAGAAATAAACATTGAAACTGTGCACAAATCAGTCGTATGCAATGTGAAAACGTAGCTTCATTTAGAGAACATTTGATTAATATAACTTACAAATTTAGATTTCATTTTTCTGGAACAATTATTTTGTAATTCAAAAAAATAATCAAATTTTTTAATTGAAATAATTTTATTTAAGGCTATTTTTGAATAAAAATAAGAACATATTAATTATTTATATCATTGGTTTCAGTAGTGCTTTATCCATCAATTAGTGGTATAGTATATAGTTTAGTAGGCTATAGGCATGCCATGTTGTTATAAAAGTAATTCTAGGGTTTGTCAGATTTATTTTTGGAGTACATAATTTCACACGCGGTTTTGACTAAATTAAATTGGATTTGAAATGGAGTTTGCTGTTGTTTGTTTTATGAGTTTGTTAGGAAGAGACGTGCCATTGGGTTTTTCTGGTCGACTAATTTTGATTATCTTATTGCGCTCTTTTATTGACCATGTAAATTTTAAATCTTATTTTGTCATAATCACATTTTATTATCAAAACTTGTTAACTTTCTTTGATTTGCTTTGCTCAATACTGTTTATTTTTTGTTCATTTTTTGAGACTCCCAGCTCAACAATCAGAACTGCACCTTCTTATTATATCTTTCATCCTCCATTAACGAAACCTGACGAGGGCGGAAAATTGACTGAAAGACCCAGCTTGTTAGAAATGGAAACGAATTATTTGTTAAGACAGCAGCAAAAATCCCGTTCATCTATGAGGCGTCGATCGCTCAGCCTTGAAGATGACAAATCACCAGAATTCAGAGGACAGACTTACATTGAAATTCCACATATCCGTAATTCTATTCTTTTTGAAAATTTTATCATTTCAAATTTTCTCATTACGTTCTCAATTGTACTTTTAGAAGTGATGGAAGACACTGTTCCAATACTCACTGCCAGAGCAGCCGATACTTGGACCCCTGCGATGAAATACATCCAACCAGTTTATAATTCTAAATCTTTGCCAAGACAACGGTATAAATATAATAATATTGATCAATAGTAATGAATTTTATTAAACTCTTTTTTTTGTTTTAGACATGTTACAAATAGCAGAGCTGCAAGTGAACCTGATCTGAGAATAGATCATCGCGGTGCTTCATTCTCCTGGAGAAATCGACCTAGAGCTAGGCGATGTTTAGTTGCCATGTACGACTACAACCCTAAGCATATGTCACCGAATTATAATGCTGTTCGAGATGAGCTGTCTTTTCAACGAGGACAACTTATAAGGGTAGGGATGGAATTTTCATGCAGTGGGATATTTAATTTACAGTAACTACAATCAGAAGTGCAGGAACAAAAAGATATTTTAAGGTTTTAGAAGTAAACGATAAATAATATATAAGTTTCAAGGTATTTGTAATTATAATCATAATTAATTATATAAGTTGAATATTTATTTAATGTTCACATCTGACCTTCCAGTTTTGTATTGTTTAGCTTCTGGAAGATCCAGATCCAGATGGATTCTACTTGGGGCAAATTAATGGACGCATTGGTTTAGTGCCAAGCAATCTTGTGGTTGAAGTGAAAAATGAGTTACGTTACCTTCCAGCAATTCCTGCTGAAGATCCGTATGTTATGCCATTTGGTGGCAACGGTGCCTGGAATCATTTGCCCACGTTGCCATTCATGGATCCTTATACGCTGCAAAGGATGAAAGAGAACAGCGCATATGGACGTTTCAGGCGTCGTTATGCTACATCAGCAGATTACGAACAATGGGCACATAGCAGTGATCCAACTTTAAGCCGATATGTGGATTATGAAACATCCAGCGGCACCCCTGATGAAAGATATTCTAAAGTAGTCAGTTTGTTATCTATCTATCTGTGCACTTGATTTTATTCATATTTTAAGAATCATCAACGAAATCGTCGAATGAAATTCAAACAGAAATCTTACAGTCTGGATCAACCTCAGGTAGATAACATCCTTGAAAGAGAACAGTCACCAGTTTATTGTGCCGGACCAGGTAGCTTTAATCTTGAAACCGAGTTAAAAACATTAAAAAATTTTTATGATTACTTAGATGATGAAGGTCCAGTAGGCCAGGAGTATCATGGCCGAAGAACTGTGTTGCCACACATGAGCGGCAACCACGTTTCCCCTTCTCGGCATCAGCAAACTGGAAAATCACATGGTCGAAAATCCAAACGTGATATAAATGGTGAACCGTCAGAATATTACCCAGGAAATTCTTTCGTCAATCAACATGAAAACTATTATCAAACTCATTGGCACACTTCTCCTCGCTATGATTCACCTAGACGTTCTTTGGATAGGCGGTATGAAGAATTTTTTTCGATAAATTCTCGTGTAAAAGCAATAGAAAATTATACCATTCAACTAAATGGAATGTCATGTGATGAAAAGCAGATTTTAGGAAGGAACAATAAAAAATTTTAAAGTATATTTATTTATGCACGATGAAAAGTAGTTTCAAATTTAGAAATATTTGTTGTCCATAAAACGGAATGAAATGTGAACATTACTTTTCTTTGAAATTATATTATGATGATTTAATTTCAGTTCTGCTGGAAATACTATTGGTTATCGTTCTTCAAATTATAACGGAGGGCGATATATTGACGGAGGAAAAGGATCTCCGGATGGACGAGAAGAACCTCCCACTGCGTACAGGCAAAGACAACTTCATTCGACAAATATATCTGATTCAGAGGTTAGAGCACGACGAAATGAGTCAGGTAACCAAATGAAAATCGATTTTCAAACGAGTTTGAAAGAAACTATTAAAAACAATGCTTATGTTTCTACTTTTAATAAAAATGTAAAAGTGCAATTGTAATTGTGCACACGTCAATTAATTTGCAAAATAATTTAATATTTGTTTGTTGTTTATCTGATTATGAAACAGTTGTATTAAAAGAAAGAATTTTTATTTAGTTAATATTTACATTTTTATATCACTTATTTTTATTCTGCGCTGAATCGTGTGTTATTAATACTTTCAAATAGAATTGCAGCTTAAAGCTAAGCCTTAGAAATTTCCCTTTTTGTTTAGACATGAAATAATGATTTAATTGAATTGCAACAATATTTCGTTCAATATAATTCTTTAGGATCTAACAATTACAATAACCAATTGATAAGTATAATTCGAGAAGCTGTTCGCACTGGACCAGCTACAAGCGTTGTGGCTAAATTTGACTATGACCCACGCATACTATCACCGAATATGGATGCTGAACATGAAGAGCTTCGTTTTCTCTCCGGTGATGTCATTACTGTATTTGGTGATATGGACGAGGATGGGTTTTATGTTGGTGAGTTAAACGGCCGATACGGTTTAGTACCGTCAAATTTTCTTGAATTGCCAAACTGTAATGGTCCAGTTGATGCATCGAATCAAATGGTAAGCTAATTGATAAATTATAATGGAATATCATCATTTGATAATTTTAAAGAAAGTAGACTTGATTTATTATATCTGTTACTGTATGGTATGCAATATCAATAATATTACTGTAATTGCATTATTTGCATATTTGTAAGATTGTTAAAATATAAAATAAGCTAAATGACGTTTATATAAAATGATAATTGTGTTTATTTGTAGAACTGATTTATTAAATAAGTTATTTTAATACAGTAAATTAATTGTTTCAAAATGTTTATTTAATTTTCACTTAGGATGAATTAAATATTGTTAATTTGCAGTTTATGTGTAGAACGGTTAGTAATTTATAAAAGTGATATTTTTGGAAATATTCACCAACGGTTTAAAAAGACAGTGAAATTTTGAAGCTAGTTTCTTTGATCGAATTGTCAATCACTGACAGCATTTCATCTGAAAATGTAGGTACTGCATATAGGCCACAGACTAGAGAAAATTCTTTGATGGAGAACAAAATTTCTTATTTGTCATCACGCTCCATTTCAATTAATGAAAATTTATTTTGATCATTACTTAATTCTTTTCCACTTGTAATTTCTATGTATTTAGTCAGAAAGCTAGTAATAGAGTCTGAATTGTTAATTTTTTGTTCGAATTTTATAAATGTATGTTTTTGAAGAATTATTGAAAACCAGCAGCAACTTTAATACAATAATACCATTCAGCTGTTTGCTTAAAGCGAATATAAAACTTTTAAATGAATTATGAATTTCAAGTTTTTTTCAAATAATCAGTATAATCGTTTGTTTATCAATTTTTAAAGTGTCATGTTGTCATATTTTTGCAATAAATACAACGCATTTTACAGATTTGATATTTACTGCTGACTGTTTCAGTAATTACACTGCATATAATAAATGCATCATGGAAATAATTAAATGATTTGAAATTTATTTTTAGTTCCAACAAAACAATTTGCATATTTTTCTTCTTTTTCAAATAATGATTTATGTATATTATTTATTATACATGACATTGTTTATAATGATATTTTTCCGCACAGGTTTAGATGAAATAGAGTGGTAAATTAAAAAATTTTGTTGTTAAAAATTTTTAAATATATTTTAAGAAAGAAGAAAATGCAAGAGCTGTGACTCGCAAAGAAGCGACTAATTATACAAGTGCCGCATCTGTTCCGGTAAATTCCGGTGAAAAGAGCAAGCCCAGTTCAACGGTGAATATTCAAGCGACCAGCAGCAGCTCAAAGTTGACCACAATCGGTGGAAGTTCGCAACAAAATGCTCAGCAAAATAATTCATCCAACACTGTTGTCGGCCAAAGGGGAAATGACGTGTCCAAGACAAGTTGTGCATCAGTTGGAAAAGCAGACGGTCGCCGGAGTTCAGTAGTTCCGAGAAAAGGGGCCCAAAATGGACAACGTGCTGCTGGTACGACTAAGCAAGTGCCTAGCAAACATCCGGTAAAATCTGCCTCATCCAAAGAGGATTCCGGAGCGGGATTTAGCAAAATGTGGAAAAAGATTGTCGAATGATTTTTTTCCAATCAACTGAACAAACAGCATTGAACGGCAATGCAACAAACAGTTTGTTTTCAAGTTTAAACAGAAATAAATGCTCACAAAAAGCTGCATTACCCGGTCGCTAAATGGCAATTCGAAAGAAGTCGAGTGAAAAGAGAATTTTGACTGCAATTTGTTTATTCAACACCTGGTCAGTTACTTGAAAAGTAAAAAGTCAGTTAAATTTTTAATATTGTTGTTGAATTGTCGTTCTTGTTTGAAATAAATAAATGCCTTCTTATTTTAAAAGAATGTTAGTAAAATCTATGTTGGAAATGATAAACTAGGATGATGAGCTTTCTTCAAAAAGGACATACATCTAAAGTTGACTAAAGTTAATTCTGGAAAATTTAATAGCCAGGCGCCAGTCGAGCAGGTGGACAATGATTACATGCACCAGCGTCTCCAAATGGACCGGGATCACCGGGTGCACCGGGCATACCGCTCATGCCAGTTGCTCCTTGCATACCCATCTCACCAGGGAGACCAGGAGGACCAGGCAGACCGTCTTTGCCATCTTTGCCAGCTTCTCCAGGAGCACCTGGTCGTCCAGGTACACCTGGTGGGCCGGGCGGACCGGGTGGTCCAACTTTCTGTATCATTTTACCAGGAGGACCAGGCGGTCCTTTCGGACCTTGCATACCAGGTATGCCAGGAGCGCCGTCGAGACCTCGAGGACCTTGGTCGCCGTCTTTACCGTCTTTTCCTGGCAGTCCAGGATCACCCGGTGGACCGTCGACGCCTTTTGCTCCCGGCGGACCAGGATCGCCAGGCGGGGCTTCACATGGACACTGTTCGGGGAATTTGGGCAAAAGATGTGGCGAGGGAGGAGCCGGTGGGCCGCGTTCACCAGGTTCACCCGGGAGACCAGTGATACCATCTATACCAGGCGTGCCAGGAGGTCCTGGTGGTCCGGGCAAACCACGATTACAGGTGCAGCCTAATGTAATAATAACAGACAATTTATGATTGTGAATTTTCTTGGAAACGGATGAACAAAATGAAACTGTCACTCACATCCGCCTTTGTAACCGGCTTGACGTTTCGCACTGCTGTTGCTCGATCTCACCTCGTCCTTCAGCACACGCTTCATCCAAAACTCGAAATTGCTCTTCTGCGAATTTGCAGCTCGACGCAAACGTACGTTGGCCAAGAAATCAGCCAATCGATCCGATGCATCACCAGATGGTCCATCAGGTGAGATGCTCATCATTCTTCTCCACATTAAACGTGTTCGAGTCTGAATAAAAAAACATCTTTATCGTATTTATTGTTTTATTGAATAAAAAATGAAAAAAAATTTAATAAATTATATCCAAATGTCAAAAGAACTACAAAAGAGATGGATATTTAGCAATTTAATCAATCATACGTTTTTTCATTTTACTTAAATTTACAGTAGTAATAATAAGCGAAACCAACTAAGAGTAAGGAACTGTTGCTTTTTGCACAATCATTAAAAAATTGAAAGTTTGTTTTTCTAATAAATAAAACAGTTAAACAAAATATAGCTACAAACATAAAATAAAATAAAGCTACTTCATTTGTCTGCAAAATGTAAAAATAAACGCTTCTTCCAAAAAGTTGATTTTGTTAAAGAATTGATTTTTTTAAACTGAAACAAACGTTAATTAATGATGAAATTGATTTTGAAATAAAAACTTTCTATTCGCCTTACTCTCTAATTCACCCTAATGATAATTCAGAACCACTATTCAAAAGTAGAATGCCTTGAAAATTTATTTCTACAGAAATACAAAAAAGAAATACGCCAAATATTATGATGAAAACACATACAAAGAGAGAGAGAAATTTAGAAATGAAATTTGCATAATGCACTAATTAAGCTTGAAAATTGTAAAATGTAAAATAAAAAAAAAGTTGTAATAAACTTACTGTGCAGAAGTTAAGATCACTTTGTGCTGAAGCTTCCAACGTTTGGACGTAGTGAAAAGCTAACGGGAAACTGAGCAAACAAGCAGTGATTGCCAAAGTGCTGAAGACGATCGCGGCAAAGGCGATCGCCTTGGACGAGGACTGCTGTTGCATTTGTCCTACGCCCATGGTTCTCCGACCTCGATGAATGTTAGCTTCAGTAGCTTAAAGTAAAAAAATTTGTTCCTATCTTTTGTGTGCAAATTTCTGCTGCCTGTCACCTGGTCACTCTCTCACTCTCTGTACTTTCCAAAGCAACTGATAACGGTTGCACAGAATTTCACCAACACTATCCAGACAATATATACGACAAGTGACAAGCTTACCGGTTGGCCCAATTGCGCGCCCCAGTGGCTACATGAGATAAAATTGCCAACAAGGGGAGACTGGTTGCTTGGAAACCGGCAAGATTCAACGCTAGATCAGTTTCTACAAAAAGAACATTTTTCAAATTATTCCCGTTGGGCTGAACGGCCGTCAGCCGGCACCAGCTCAATGATGCTAAAATTATTAACAGACCCACTAGCCCAGATGAATTTGACTTGCTGTTCACTTTTGTTCACTACTTTTATTATTATTATTCCCATTACACCCCTAGACGTTAAACCAACCAACCAACCAACCACACTTGTGTAAAACTTTTCCTTTCTCGTCATTTCATTTCATTTATCACGTAAAATTAATTGAAATTTTAATAATAATAATAATAATTTTGTTTGGTAATTAAATAAATATCTTGCATTGCTAATTCTTATAATTACAATAAATACTGAACGCATTGTTTTATTGGAAAAAAAGTTTATTTTTGCATTGTGCAAAATTTAATTCATTCATTGAAGCTCAAGCTGACTTCGAATCACACCGAATAAATCGAGTAAAAGAAAAGAAAATGTTTCAAAGAAGCCAAAGCAACCTTGAAGCAGAACAAGAAAAAAAAGAATACCGAATTTACAAAAATAAAAAAAATTAGGTTGTCACTTGGAAATACTTACTGTTACCAGTTTGACTTTTTCACCTTCAAAACAAACAGAGCATTGCTAGCAATTCCATTCGTCCTTGCTGATTTATCTGGCCTTCACACTTATTCGCATTCGATGCACTGTATGCTGTATCATTTTTTTTCTTTTTAATTTTTCACAATAAAACTTCGTGCTGTAACGGTACACAATTTCCAAAACAAAATATACTGGACAATTTGGTACGAGGGGAAAAAATTTTATTTTCACTAAATTCAAGAATACTTTTTATCCTCATTTCTTTTCATATTCACCGAATAAAAAATATATTCAACAAATTAAATAATGACAAAATTACAGTTCGACATCGCAAAAAACATCAACGTCAAAATACAAAAAGGCATGTGAAATATGTTACAATTGACCACATGTCTGTTCGAGTAATGGAGCAAAGCAAGCAAGCTTGGACTATGATGAAAAAAAATAGCTTCATCGTCGTCTTTCAAGCTAACTGCTGCTCCTCCTCTTCCACTTCTTCTCTTTCGTTTTCTTCGAATAACTAAAAATCAAAACGACATCATTTATAAAGCAGAAAAAGTATCACTCTCGCCCATCTACAAAAACTGTTCATGCAATTTAAAACTCAATGCTAAATAAAAACACTCAATCGATCTTTCTATACAAGTTTCAACCCGAATATCATAAGCTTTAAATTGCACTTGCTTGCACTGTCATGTTGTGTTAAATTTTAAAAAATATTAATTAAAAAAAACCATTTTTTTTTCAAAATTTCACCCATCAACCTACATCGTCATCGTCGTCGTCATCATCTGGAGGATCGAGCGTTTTCAAAAGTGCTTTTGCCGATAAGTCGGACTTCGATCCAGCACTCAATGCCGCTGCCATTGCATCTTTATCTTCCACAGCCCAGGTCATATTCAACAGCTGATCTTTGAATAATTTTCCATCTGTGAAAGCCTGAAAAATGTTCTTTTTGAATGAAAATAAATTAAAAAAAACCATCATCATCATCATCACTGATTTTAAACATCAACAAAAATTAGTTTTATACGCAAAAACAACGTACTGGAATTTTTCATAATTTTTACAATTGTAATAAAATTTATTAATGAAACGTACGCGTTCAGCTTCTTTTCGATCATAAAATGATGCGATCACTTTTCCAACAGCCGGATCCGTCAAAGGGTAAAAGTCAATATCCCGCAAAGTTCCAAACTGCTGCAGATGTTCTATGAGAGCGTCTTTGTGTTCCATGCAGAAATCGGTTATCAAAATACTGCGAGAACGCAAATCCAAAACAGCTGACCGTGGAATACGCCGATTCCTTTCCGGTCGATATGCAGAATTACGACAGTGCTTGTTATTGCCTAATAATGTCAAACAAAATTGCATTTGATTTACACTGCCGCGTAAATTATAAATAACAAAAAAGAAAAAAAAAGTATATATATTTTTTGTTTGAATTATAATTTGATCAAATCATTACTTTCCGTATCGTTCAAATGTTGCATTTCTTTTCTGAGATTTTGCAAACGTACAGCTATTTCAGTAATATCTTCTCCAGCTTTCTTTTTCGTTATCAACTCCAATTCAGCATCCAGTACATCACGTTGAACCTAAGCAGCAAAAAAAGTACATCAATAAATAAATCGATCATTTTTATTCTTTGAAATATTTTTCATAATTATTTTTGGGCCACATTTAATCGGCCAAACAAAAAATAATCATTAAAATCTTACTTCAGTTTTGCTTCTTTTCACAAATTTTGAAAAATCACGGCTTTCCAAATTTTTCTTCGTTGCCATAAGACTAATTTCCAATTTTTTCAACGTCTAAAGAAAAAAGAAGCCAATCACCACTGCATGCATATACACGTTCAGCAGTTTAGCGTTTTGAAACAAACTTTTATAATAAGTTCTTTTGTGGTTTGGTCTTTGCAATCTTCTAATTTTTTGAGCAACAACTTTTCTTGCTCAAGTTGTCTGTTGAACAATTCGGTTTCAGCGCGTTGCAATTCTAGTCTTTTTTTCAAAATCCTCTGACAAAGAAATAATCAGAAATTTTAATATTACATACAATATATACTCCAAACAACAATCCATACTTTTGTGTTTTCTCCTTTCGATGCGGCAACATTGGCCACTGGGTTTTTTACCTCGGCATCAGCGTTGTGGACAAGTCGGACAGATTTCGTGGCAAATGCATCGCCATCCATCTGCAAATTCTCAAATTGACAAATCATTCATTTAATAATTTTTCTATTGAAAAAGAAAAATCCACTCGTACTTTATTCATCGTTGTCGAAACGGTATCACTGCCAGCATTGGCAGCAGTTGCATTTGTTTCGGCTTTAAAAATTGCCTCTTCATGTGAAGAAGTTCCATTGCTCGAGCTTTTCACAGGCAATTCTAAACGATCTCTGATCGGTATCCGTGCAGGCCGACTCGACTGATCCGACGTGCCAGTGTCATCAACTGCTGTTCCATCTTTTTGATTGTGCCAAAAAACGCGAATAAATCGATTGTTCAAAATTGGATCTGTAGATTTGTATGCAGCCAACGCCTGCGGTCGTGTCATATAGGTAATTAATGCCGCCTGAGGATCGCCTTCATAACAAACCTAAACAACATTCACCATTACTTTCATGCTGAATTATTCATTGGACACTACTGTTTTCTCGTACTTCGATATTTGTTATGTGCCCAAATTGAGAAAAATGTTCATTCAATTTTGTGATTGTATTCAATGGCTGTGGAATGCGACGCACTTCCAAAGTGCGATTTTGACGATTAATTTGGTCGACAGCTGCGCGTTTGCGCAAATTTATCTGTCCCACAGATTTGTGCTGCGTACGTATAGTCGATTGTGAAAAATTGTCAAAATTTGTACGATCTTCACTCAACGTGATCAACTGCCTCGCCCTGGGAAAGCTAACCCGCAGCTGAGCGTAACTTGCTATTTGCCTAGGACCAAACGGACGTAATACTGGCGGCGGCTGCGCCCATATTGGCGGAGGTGGCTGCGTATACGGTGGAGGTAATGGAACAGCAGTACCCGTAGACGCTGAAGTCAGCGATGGTGCTTCAGGATTGTATCCTTCTGTCTGAAAGTTCGAATCGACTCCGGGAGGTGGAGGTGGAATGGGAACATATCCTGGTGGTGGAACGGAAAAATTCGGAGGCGGCGTTGGCAAAGATTTATTCGATCGACCTGTACCATCTTTCACTATGGAATATAACACGTCAATGGAAAAGATTTTTTTTAAAAAAAGCAACTTTCCACTTACTTGGAATCATACTAGAAAGAGCAACGTCTTCTACTACAACAGGATCGGGACCATGATCATATACACAGTTGTCACCCAACATACAATATCCCTTTTCTGAAGACACAACAAATTAAAACTTCAAATTACCACAAACAATAATGCAAATAATATAGAAAAAATACCATCGTAATCTCGACATCGCGCTTTTTTACGCTTTTCTTTCTCGGAACGAATACTCTGAACTGAATCATTTTCTGCATTTCCAACAGCTTCATTTGAATCTAAAAGTTGATCTCTGCTCTCAGTAAGCAATATTAATAAAATATTCAACATAAAAACTAATTTAAAAAATAATAATTATCAAAACAAAATACATTCAACGATCAACGATCAAAATACACTGCTCTATCATAATTTCCTTAAGAATAATAATAATAACTTTCATTATAAATAAATTTTGTAAAATTTTCATAACAATTTCAAATACTGCACAACTACTTCATTTTTCATAATGAACCATTAATATCACCTTTATGTGTGGATTTCCTCTGCTCTTTATTGTTCGATGGAGACCAATGAGCTTTGACCCGATCGCGCACTGTTGATGAAGATGCTTTATTTTGACTAATAGAAGTAGCGTCACCTTTTCCTTTGCTCCGTTCACTACTTTTCGATCGCGCTTTCGGACTAGAGCCATACCGACGAACAGGTCTTGATCCACTGTGTGAATCTACTCTTCTGAAGATTTAATAAAATACAAATTCAAAAACTGCTATATGCTATTTTGTAAACTTGCTTATCACGTCGAATTTTTAAATGATAACAACTCGCAATTGTGAAGTTAACCTTTACAAATTATTGAAACAAATGCCAAATGTAAATATAAACATGCAATGCAAATAACTACAGAATTTCAATGTTTAATGACAAAAGAACTAAAAGTCGATTATTTTACCGTGATTTCAAATGCTCATCGGCAGAGGGCTTCTCATTTCTGGAAGGTTCTAGACTTCGCTTTTTGGGAACTTCTTTGGTAGAAGTGGACTGACTTTCCTTGTCGGTCACAATATAAACTTTGCTTTTCAAGGCAAGAAAAAGTTCGTCAACAAATTTCTTTGTCTCTACAATTCAATACAACGCGTTTGAAATTTTCACCTTATCTCAATATTACTGTAATTGGAAAACATAATGCACTATTAAATTATACACAAAATATTTATTTACATAAAATTAGCAATATTTCGAAAAAAAATACTCATCAACAAAAAACAAGATAAGATCCAAACGACTTTTTCTATTACCTTTTTGCAAGAAAACATCTAGCTGATCTAAGCAAAAATGTTTTAAATCAGCTTCTGCTTTATCCTTTTTCAGTAGTGCCATGACATATTTCGCCAACGCCGCTGGATCTGCATCGCATCTAGAACATAAAAATTCAATTACTACCAAATGTTTGGTATATAATTTAAGATGCTGAAAAATAATTAACCAAATTAAAAAGTTAACTTTGCACAAGCAGTTTACGTTAAAATTTTTTCCTCATTACAGACTTTGGAATCTGAAAATTTTAAACATAATCGAATATTTCGAGCTTCTTCGAATAAAATTAACGATCAAAAAATTATTAAATGCTTTCCTCTTGCAGTTTGACAATGTTTGACACATAAATAAAAACAAAAATACATTTATCAAACAAAAGTCAAACTATGCCTAATGAACAATGGACATAAGGCAGTAAAAAACTCAAACCAATAAAAATTATAAAGCAACTTAAAATATATTTAACATTGTTTAAAAGGAACTTCTATCTCAGTTTATTCTTTAAATAAAAAGATTCCAACTAGTGATCTCTATCACTTTATGGAAAAGTAAAATTTTAATTACGAAATATACACAGAAAAAAGCAATTGAAATATATACATACAGTGGCGACAATGTATTGATGAGCCAGTTTTTAAGTTGCTCTGGCTGATCCACAAACATCTTCGCAATTCTAAAAACGGCAATAAGCAATATTTACCAAATTACATGCAATACTAAAACAAAAATAAAGTTGGAAAACATCAAAATTACAGTAATAAATACAGTATGGAACTTCAAGTATAATTAGAAACCAAAATTTGGTATTATTTTCCAAGAATTCTAATTAGATAAACCTTTATAATGTTATTTATTTAAAATTTATAAAAATATATAAATTAATATGTACTCAATTCATAGTTCTTAAACATAGTGTATATAGGTCACGCGGTTTAATTTAAATAAACAAGAAGTATTTTACTTATAATTGAAATTAAAATGTTAAATATAACAATGATATTTTAATAAGTAATAGAGCATTAATTTGAGAAAATAGAATTAAAAACGTAAGTATTTATTTAAATAATTCATTTACAACTTGAATTAGGTCATTTTTAATAATTTGAGTTGCAATGGTTTTTGTCTAATTTTCAGAACTTTATTGATAGAGCAATAAGATTATTTAAATATCGACCAATACATGAGTGTCATAAATTTAAATGCACTGTAGGATTTGTTTATTTTAAGTTTAGCCGTTAAGAATTTTATCAGTGAAAAGATAAATATTTTCTGCAGTGTAAACATAAAAAACAAGTGTTTTTTAAATCTGCTATAACATTTTAAACGATAAAGTTGCCTAAAAAATTACTTGCATGTTGACACTTAATTAATATTTGATGTTGAAGTACAAATTGAAACAAGCAAAATATGAAGTGAAGAACTTTATGGTAAAAACGAAAATTACGTTCATAAAATATTATTTAATTTTATTATTTATTCATTTGAATATTAAGATTTATTTTTATTCAATTACGATTTGCGTGACAACATGGAATACAAATAATGTAATATACAGTATACCCAGCTTCACGAAGCTTTGGGGAACTTTCAAAAAGGGGACTGCTTTAATATTTTGAAAACGTAAATTTTAATGGAATATTTTTACAAACAAAAGTTACGCCGTTTCTTGTCATTTGTAGTTTGCATAATTACTGATTAGATGAATGGAAATTTTTTTTAATGAATAAACATCAAACAAGGATACTCTTCTTTTTATTGTTCCTTTTGCTTGCAGCGTCACATTCGCTGTCCATCTTGCAGTTTGCAGTGTCTGGTAGCGCTGCATGATTCAGTTCCCTTTAATTTTTTGATTCAAAGTTTGTGAAATGTCTATTCGGAAAATTATTTATTCAAATTTTGCAAATGATGTAAAAACAGACCCACATCATTAAATTCCATTGAAACGATGTTCAAATATCATTACAGTAAATATTTGTAAAAAAAATACATCATCTTCGATTTGCTTAAAAATAGCTTTGTTCGAAGTAGGATAATTTAATCTTATTAATTTTTTCCACAAAGTCGGCAATCTTTATTTTGCTACACAAAACAACATTAGAGAATGCAGCGGAAAAGAAGCTGAATAATTTACGATCTTGATCTTCGGTGTCTAGATGAATAATATCTACGCGTAGAAGTGGTGGAACGTGATGATCGCGATCGAGACGTTCGTTTTCTTGATCTACTTCTTCTTCGTCTACGATCTTCTGTACTTCTTCTATGTCGACTGTGGGATGATGACTTCGATCGCCGCCGACGTCGACTTCGAGACCGTTCGTTCAGCTTCATGCATTTCGCGTACGAAAGCGGTAATTTGTCGAAATTCATCAGCCTCCCTTTGCTCTCCTCCTCCTTCTTCTTCTTCCTCTTCTTCTTCTTCTCACTTCCATAGCAAGCGTTAGATGATGGACCAATTAAAGTACTTTCTGAAGATTCCGAGTCGCACAGTTCACCCTCTGATATATGGCCGTGTTTTTTCACTTTTTCTTCATCAACGCAGCTTTTTTCCCTTTTGCGTATTTTCTTTGCAAACTCATCTACAAATTTTTTCGCTCGATATCGACGTGCCCGTTTTAAATTTAAATCTTCTTCAACATTCTTCTGCTCCTTTTTGCCGACTTCCGGAAAAGCCGTAATTTCTCTTCGCATGTATTCGTCAACGCTTTTCACTGTACTTTCTGTTCCATCGCCACTTCCATCAACGAACTTGCAATCAAATTTTTCAGCACAGTCACTCATCAATACATCCGAATCCGACTGCAATGACAGATTAATCGTTTCGTCTTGATGCGCATCCAAGTTCGCTTTATCCACCATCGAACAAGTCTCTTCCTGATTTTTCGCCTTGATTGTAAAACACACCGGTCCAACAGATCCCATTTCGGTTGGCTTCTTCTCACTGACCTGCAAGAATAAGCAACAACAACAAACTGAGATCTTGAAAAATATTTCCACAGAAATAAATATTTATTTACAGATGAACTTGCTGCTGCTGAAGTCAAGTGATCCGAAGAATAGACTGTCTTTGTCTTCTTCAAATTCAACGTTTCTTCTTGGTTTTCCACGGCAGGTGGGGGAGGAGTGGATCGCGGTGGAGGCGGAGGCTGCGGTACGAATCCATAATATGATAAGTAATTCAACGACATCGGTACACCTTCAACAAATTGGTTTTGGACGTTTTGCTGTAAGCGAGCAATGCAATTTTCACTTTCGTAATTTTGCAGCAACGCCATGTAATAAGGATTGTATTTGTTGCTTGGGTCGATGAATGAAAATCTTGGATCGTTGCGTTCGCGCAAAATTTGCTCAAACTGAGGTCCATTTCTGGCTACATAAGCGGCAACACGATCGACTACGGGATACAAATCCGGCGGCGGTGGCAAAAGGAGACCTTCAGCTGAGCCACCAGTTTCTTTCCCTTTTGCCGTCTAAAATTTAAATTCTATTTACTGAATTTTTCATTTTCATCGCTTCAATTTTCGAAACGTACAGAAACAGCAGCAGCCAACTGTGGGCAAACAGCAACCAAACCGTTAAACAACTCCGAATAAACGTCGTTCTCTTCACCAAGACGATACGATGTCTTCGGAAGAGAAAGTGGTTCAGTATCTTTTGCAACAGCAGTTTTTCCTGCGCCACCCATAAGACTTGGATGCAAGTAGTGCTCACTACTATCATCACTATCAGATTCACTTTCTAAAAACATTATCACTCAGTTGTACAATGATAAATATTCGAACAATTCATCATCGTCATTTTTTACCAGGAGCTGGATCCTTTTTCACAACAACTGGAGTGTATCGTTTCTCCTTGATCATTTTCAAAACATGCTTGTAATATTTATTCAATGGATGATTCCAATCAAGGAAACGAAATTGTGGATTGCTTTTCTGCTTTGCGTTCACAATTATTTCCATTTGACTTCCTTGCTCAGCAATGAAAGCAGCCGTTTTTTCAATTATAATCCCTTCTTTTACTGTTTTTGGCTGTAAAATATCCCTGTAACTAAAACAACAAAAAGAAAAAAATAAAGTAAAACTGCAAACCATCGTCACTCCAACCGGAACTTTCAATTCTGCGGGTGGAACAAACTGCTCTTTTTGCTCGTCTTCTGTTCCTTCTGCTTCTTCTTTAGGTTGACAGCCGTGCTGTGGCTTGGATTCCAAATCATCATAGTTGAAATAAATCTCAGTACCCATTCTTTTTTCATTTTCAACCTTTGGAGCTAAAATTCAAATGTGGTGTAAAGTACTTGGAATAGAATATTTAAAATTAGTATCTCATTATATCATATCATATTATCTGATATCATTGAATCTGAAAATAAATTATTTCAAGTTCAGAAGCAATCGTACTTTCACAAGTTAATTTAAAGTCGCGATATCGTTCAGCATCGAGAAGCGCTTCCAAACTTCTATCTGCAATAAGCAACGACTGTTCAACTTTTGAGGCGTCATATTTCTCCAAGTTGGATAACTGCAATCGACAATCAAACCTAAATTTAAAATAACTATAAATTTCCATGCAATTAGAAAATTAAAAATTAATAATGTCTTTAACACAAAAAATCATAACTTAAACGTTACACTTACGCATATACCAATGCTTATCTATGTTTGTAAACCAAGCGTATTAAAGCAACAACCAAAACAATTCTAAAAGTAAATATAGCAATATTATTTGATGATAAAATCAATGCAAAAAAACAATTATCCGCTCTAAAATAAAAATTGACAAAATATCATTTTCACATGCTTCCTTTAAAAAACGACATTTACAACAAATCAAAAAGTTGAAGGGAAAACTCAAAAAGAAACAAAACAACTCTCTTAATTACTGCTATTAAACAAAAAGCACATCTTTATGACTTAACTTTGAAAAACCGTTATTAAACTTATCTCAACAATTTTACACAAACTTCAAAACAAATCTGAAAAAATTAACTCCTGAAATCTTCACTGAAAAAAGCTGAACAGCTCAATCAACAAAATCGACAGCTAAAATTATCAGAAAACTAAAAGAAAAATAACAAAAAATACTTACTCTTTAATAAAATCCATCTGATAACCAAACAGAGACATGATTCTTAAATGAAAAATTAAATCTCTCGAGTTGATCAGTTGCACATTTACAACAGCTATGGATCATTGACAAAACAGTTAATAAACCAACCTGTCTACGAGTATTTTCCGATTGCAGTGCAGTGGAATCAGATCTGCAGATTCGTCAGCACAATCTCTGCCTCCTCGGGAATCAAATAATTTGCAAGGATAGCCAAATGCAAGAAATTCGTCCGACGATTCTTCCTGAAGCAAAGAATTCCGATGCATTTTCTAGCCCAACTTCTATCTTATAACAACTACTGTGAGCTACAGTAATTAAACAAACTTGAACATCGTCATTTCATGCTTTTGTATGCACCGCATAATGAAAATTTCAATTATTAAAAAAATTGATACATTCAGCTTATAAATTGAATGTAAAATCTGTAAATAAATCTTATGAATTTCAGTAAAATTTCAGATTTTACAAACTGCTGTATACCAATTCCATACTGTACTATTCAATAATACTTGCATATCATTATTACTGTACCTGTGACTTCTAATTTGTTATTGGGTAACGCACTTAACGTAACGTCGAGTTAGTGACTTCAGAACACAATACGAACAGTATTCATCATTTTAAATCAGTGGTTCTCAAACTTTCTCTGCTGTGACCTACTGTTTGAAACGGTAATTTTTCACGACCCACCGACTCGCAATGCATACTTTAAAAGGAAAGTGGGTTTAATAAAAAATATTAGTTTAATACCTTTAAATTGTTTAATGAATCAACTTCATTATAATGTATAAGTTTATTAGTTAAATGTATAATGAGATATGTGATCAATGGGCTTCTTTTCTGTTTTGACTGATGACTAAATTTGTCGTCCACAGTAAAACGTGTTAGTTTTACAAGCAAGATGTTTGATAATTGTAGCTTATTTATAAATTTGCTTATGATTGCAATCATTGCTGAAAATTCAATTTCGAACATATACGAAGTAGTAAAAAGAAGCAGCACTTTTAAAATTATTAAAGTTGAAGCGTCTTTAATGCAAATATGTAAAGCACACTTCATACTATTTGTTGAAACAAATTTCATCAAAATTGAACATATTTTAAAATTTTCACAGGATTTTTTTTTCTAATGCGGGATAGAATCATAGAATCTACCAGGAGAATCCAACAACGTCTATAATGCCAACAATTCATCAGAGGTATAATACACTTATCTGTATTAGAAACTGAATCAATTATCATTTATGTCAGAAGAAAAATTTCTATACTGATTATAAAAATGAAAAGTTAATGATTTCCATAAATACTGTTCAAAAGGATGTCAACCAGCAGTTGCTTCGCTCGTCAGATAAATTACATGCTTGCTCGCAATTTTAAGAATTATGTGCATTTAGTGCGTTCTCGTTTGTCATAATGGATGAATTGGTAGAGCCGATTTTAGTACAATTCGAAAACAAACAACCGACAAATTATCCTCAGCGCAGTTGTTAGCTAAAACTAGGAATGAGAACTACTCAATGTTATCATTTTTCAAATTTTAGCACAACTGTTTTTTTCTAATCTTTCTTCTTTGCAGTCAAAAAATTTGCTTTCATCTTCACAAAGTTTCTTTTGCCCTCCTTGATCTTTCTTGTTTTTATTTAAAGAAAAAAATATATCTGAAATTTTATTTGCGAATAAAATTACATACTTGTTCATACATGTTGTGCAAATTGTGTAAAATTTGTTTTTGAATATCCAGTATATAACTGGGTTGACCAACAATCAAGTTCCGATACTTGTATTTCAATGATAAAGAAATATTCAAAACCAAAATATACGCTTATAATTTTGCTGATCTAGTGCATTTTTAAAATCATTTTATCCAACACAAAGTCAAAGAAAGTTGGTCTTCTGTTCCCAGTTTTATCCATCACGGTTGTTTTTGATATCTTCCCATAGCACTGTATATGCTCTACCGAAATATGATCATTGCTAAGTATTCTCGTATTGGAACCTTCGCAACCTTTAATGTCATCTTGCTCCCACGGGTTTTAATTGAATATTTTGCTTTTTCGAATTGGTTACTAGCTTAAAGTGATATCAAAATAATCATTTTATTTGACTATGGATGCATAAATAATTTCTGTAATATATTTGATGAGAGAATTCTTCTGGCATTTTTTAATCTGTTACTGCTTATTCGTTATTATGTGTATGTATTTCTGGCTAAATAAACGATATTATTCCCTAGGCTGGGGCGACAATTGTACAAAGGAAATAGATCGTAGATTATTATATAAATGTTTTACTACACAGACTATAAAAACAGTTTTACAATCCAGATTCTAGAAGAACGAGTTCTATAATAGATCACACTTGGGGAATTGACAAGTTTAACCGTATTCTCTGGCATATCGCAACTTGCACATTAGCATTAAGCAACCCATACAGCAGTGGCGCAGTAGCAACTTTTCAAAGTTGCTGAACGCAAATAAATTTTAGCAACACTGTCAAGAAAATTCAGAATTTGTTTGAATAATTGGCAATTCGGCGCTAACAGTTTTAACTGATTTACAGATGGCGTCATCACCGATGTTGTTAAACCAATCAATAGATAGCGCGTTCAACGAACGACCAGTAAGAAAAGGCTGTGAAAACTTGGCCCAAAGTAGACCATCCCACATTCATCTTTATAGCAGCATCTTTCTGTCTTTGGACAATGCATTCCACTGCACTATACTGCAGTTGCATATTTATTGAACTAATAAATATATTCAGAATATTTTATTTGAAACGCATAAAATAAACTTTTTGAAACATAAATCTTTTAAAAACAAACGAAAATTGAAAAATAAACAAAAATCTCTTCCCAATGTTATGCTTCAGAGATTTGTGATATAAATAATTGTTTCATCTTTTGCCTTGCTCTTAAATGCATGAGTTTCAGCAACAACGAAGTTCGGTCGTTTTGCAGCTTCTTCCTGAAACTCGATTTATTTTATTACATTACTTTTGTCCAATGCATTTTCGTTGAATAGCGATCCAATAAATAAATAATTTGCAGATACATCTCATAAGCAACCAATTTTTTTATTTTTGCTCAAATAATGTTTTTTTAGCATACAAATTAAATCATATAATCGACTTTATCATAATTTTGAAATTAGAATCTGTTATAATGTTATTATTGCTAATTTTGGACATGTTGCCATATGACAAGAACGGCCGAGAAAGGGTTAAAGGAAATCAGAATTTTAAACGCAAATGGTTTTTCTCCCTTATAAATAAAAAATATACTTTTACCCTTTAAAAAACTAAAATCACAAACAATTTAAAAAACTGACATGCTTACATGATAATTTTCATCAGTAATGGTGACGGCAAGGCGTTCAACTCCTTATGTTTTTCAATTTCAGTCAACTTCTCTGCAGTCGTTTTTTGCAGCTGCTCTTTTTGTACAATAAGCGCTTTATCTGAAATCAGAAAAAACGTATTTCATACAAAAATGATTCCAACAAAATATCCTTAAAATGTCAGGGATAAAGATGGGAATTCAGTTCATATGGTGAAAATATACTTATAGTTGATGTTATGTCAATATTCACTATATAACGAAACTATCATTTAAAAACTTTCGTTTGAAACCCGAAAAAACTTAAATTCGTTTTACGATCCATTCGCTTTTTAATTTTTAAAGTCAAATTTTAAACTCATCTTCATATTTACTTACATTATTAACTAAAACAACTATCAATGTACATTACTGAAAACTACTTTGCATAGTACAATTAATTAAATCTGAAAACTTACATTCTTCTGTCCGTTGTTCTATTTCTTTATCCAAATTTTCACAGCCAGTTTTGCATTTGTTAACATCCTGAAATTATACAAAACAAGCTGTGAATAGTTGAATTTATTGTTAAAAAATTTTCTTACATAAAATTCATACAATTCATTAGCTCCATCAACAGCAGCAATCAACTTTTTGATTCCATTTTCTCTAAATACATTCTTTTAACAAAAAACAACTATGCCCTCAAATTATCGAAATTTACACATCTTCATCATCTTTCTCTCGCAAGTTATTTAATGTTTCTTCCACTTCTGATATATCATTCAATAAATTTGTATTAAACTCCCGAAGTCTAAAAATAATAGTTTAAACATAAAAACAGCAAAGCTACCTACCTATTTATATTACATACATTTTTTCTTCTTTACGCAATTCTGAAAGATACGAAGCTGATGAATCAATATCATCTAAAACATTAAATTTCATTTCCATGAACACTATGTTAAATATTGGATGCTTCAGAAAGTTTATTACTGTTTATCATGGAGAAAAAATTACTTCTGTTTTCTTTTATTATTCATCATTTTCATTCAAATAGGGTTTAAAATCTATTATATTACATCGAACATTAAAAAAAAATTTTCTGTCAAATACAGTATCCCCAAAATATGGAAGATTCAAACATTTTTCTGTTCGAAATGTAATATTTGAGAAATATTTACTGGCATGTAAAAGAAAACTGCAATTTTAAACCTTTCTTTGTCGGTATTATACATACTTTGCAATTCAAGTTGCCTTCGCTTCACAGCAGCAATTTCTCTCATAACTATAAGAAGAATTTGAAATTTATTAACAAATGAAAGTAAATAATAAAAGCTAATTTTAATAATTACCATTTTTTAAATGCAATGTTATTTTAATAAATTAGACTATTTCATAAAAAAAATAAACGAAAAATAGATAGTTGACGATCTACTCGCACAATATGCGCAACATAGTTGAAAGATAGTGTAAATTACAATCCCCGTTAATCACAAATTTAATTGATTAAAAATTAAAATAAATATGATTAAAAATTCACATCAAATTACAAAAAATTGCTTCAAAATCTCACCCTCTTCCTGCTGAGCATGTATTTCGTCGTTTTCCTTAATACATTTATTCAACTCTTCTTCTATAGCCAAATGTTCTAAAATTATCTCGAAATTAAATCAGTGAAAAAACATCACGTCACATTTCTCACCTTGTTGAAGAATGTCCAACGCTTCAGAAATTTCTAAAAAGTGTTTTCTGCTATATTAATTATTTATTATTACATTTGCATCTAAATTATTTTGAAAATCATATTACAGTTACATATGAAATTATCAACAAGGTCTTCGAATAATTTTTACAATGTTTACACAACTAGAAAAAACATTTTTTAGTCATTTCATCGAAAATTTAAAATTGCAACAACAACAACAAATTTTTAGTAGTATAATCAGTTAGAAAAAGTAAAACATAAATTAATATTTCAGTACCATTGCGCATTTCTGAATTCAATTCAGACAAACCGAAATCCATAATTGAATATTTCTGCCTGAACAAAAAAATTTAAATTTTAAACGAAACAATATAAGCATGCAGTCATCAAATGTAAAGCCTGTTGCAATGAAACTTAATAAATGGATTATCACAAAATACTTAGAAATAAATTACGCTATTTTAAATTTTCTTGCTGACATGCTAGAAAAACGAATATGCACATCTCCACAGACAATTCTTATTCATAAAAGTATGATATTAACTGCAAATCATATATATATATATATATATATATATATATATATATTTCGATCAGAAACATAAAAGCATAGAAATTAACATGGAATTTTACGAATAAAACTGTTTCAGTTTGCTTCATTTCACATTTGAAGTATATTTTACAGTTTCAATACACTCTTAGAAGCAATTATTATATTATTATTAATTCTTAAATTTTATAATTAAATTTTATTAAATAATTATGAAAACAATATCTGTATAATGTTTATAATTCATCATTCATATGTATTTAGTGCTTTTGTAAAAGAGAAAGTCAGGTATTATTTTTCAAAAATCCAAAAATTCAATTAAGAAATAAAAAAGAATAAATAATTTAAATTTTAAACACATTTTTTAAAGTTAATAAATAATGCTGACTAAATAAAAAATATAAACTTTTTTCCTACAATGGTTTGATGTTTTTTAAACGTTTTGTTTATATCTAAACAGCTAAACAAGTATAAAAAATTCATAAATTTTATTTTAAATGTAAAAATGTTAAACGTCAAATCTGATGAAAAGATTTTAAACAAAGTGTCTATTCATTTAAAGTGTGAAAAGGTATTTTGAACAATAGCAAACATTTCATTCAGTTTAATTTAATTCACTTTAATACAAATTACGAAATTATGAATTATAGTAGTACACAATAATAAATTGTATAATTTAATATAATTATCATGACTTTGTGAAGTAAGTTGGAACAACTAGAAACTGTTGATGCATACTGAAATGACAATTTTTATCATTAAGTTATATATTTGAATAATATTGAAATTCAAACTGATGCTCTTAAATTTTGTTGAATCTGATTTATGTAGAAAAAAAATTTCCAGATTTTCTTATTAGAAACAACAATTAAGTGCGATTTATTATTTAAAAAAGTTGGCGAACAACAAAGAAAAAGATTAATAATCAAAGAAAGAAAGTTATATCATGCAGTGTACATCATGTTGGAAAATTTTTGGTGTGATGTAGGAATTTGGGATGGATAAAATCCTGTTGACAATGGACTGTTGCCATTCCAATAATTTCTGGGTTGTGACATCAAATGAGGATGACCCATCGTTGGCACTGAACAGAATGTATTTGCCTGGCCGCCATTTGCAACGGGATGTTGGTTTCCGGTAGACGGTAAACAAAGAAATTTTGCTTGCATCGCTGCTGCATGACGATAATTTGAAAAAATATCCGAAGAATAAGACGGTATAGGAAGTTGTAATTCTGGCAACGATGCTTGACAAGCCTGAGCTAATCCATGAAATTCAAATTTATATGCGTAGCGTTTACCATGAACTTTGGTCATAATGTTTTTGTCATAATAATAACGCAACGCTCGACTCAGCTTATCATAATTCATATTTGGCTTGCTTTTCCGCTCGCCCCATCTTCTAGCTACTTCTTCAGGATCGATCAACTTAAATTCACCATTAATTCCTTCCCAAGTAATAAAAGCTGCATTGGAATTATCTGAAAGAAGTTCCAACAAAAACTGCCAAAGTTGTATTTGTCCAGTTCCTAAAATTGGAAAAATATACATATGTAAATATGTATTCTCTTTAAGTAAAAATTTATACTGTAAATTTTATTCAGTGCAATTGAATGCGTTCAGCAAATGTTTCCTGTTTAACAACAATGAATTTACTTTTTGCCTCTTTTATTCCATTATTATTTTTATAGTAGATTATTTGTCTTTGTTGTTCAACAAAAAATTAATAATACCAAATTTACTGACGTCCATCTCTTATTTTCCGAACAGCATGCAGCTTTGACTTGCATGGCATACATTTACTAAACTTACTTCAGTTTGTTGAATAATCAAACTGCAAATTCAACTATTCGATGGTAAAGTAACATTTGCCTGAATAACATGCTAATAAAAATTGCATTTATAGTCCATTTGTCACATGAAACAAATTGCAAGCCTAAATTGTTGATAAACCGAAACTTCAGTATATAAATGTAATTATAAATTTTACTTATTTATAGCGCATGTTATTGCTCACACTTTTACATTCATATTTGATTACTGTCTTGGAACATTTCCTTGCATAATGTTTGAATAAATGGTTTATTCATTTCAAAAATATTCCATTGTAAATATTTATCTTCTAAGATAATGAAAAAGTATTGAATATTTTATTAAATTTTTTTTTAAATCAAGTTTATCGGCATTAAATTGAATATAACATTTGAAACGACAGATAGGCTTTTTTTGATTATTGATTTTCCATTTTGTTTTTGCTTTTCTTTGCAATTTAACAGTAATGTTCAGAAAAGCTATAGGTGTAATTTTTGATTTTCTTGTTTCTATTAAAAATGCAAAAAAGCAATACTGTAAGTTTGCATCATTAATGCATGAGAAGCTGCTTGTCGTGACTGAAACATTTGGTCAGTTTTAAATGTAAAGGTGACCAATTTGATTCGTTTTTCATCAGTCGATTTGGCAATAATTTGCAAGCCGTACACTAGGTTTATTCAAAGTAAATGAAACGGTGCTCGCTTCACAGCGTGACTAAAATCCATTCGACATTTCATATTAAGCTTTTAAAGCTTTCGTGCAGGTTTGTTGAATGAAAGGAAATAATTAAGCCAAATATTAATCTTCAAGTGCAGCGGGTGGCATGGCAGATTTCATTCGGCAAGAGGGACCCACCCCGGCATGCTTGTTGATGAATGGCAACGGGAAATAAATGTTTGCGTCATTATGAAAGCTGAAGCTGTTTCCATTTTTCGAGCAACATGCCCAACTGAGAAGCTGTTAACTCGTTTTGCTGGAACATCCTGAATCTCTGCAGGCTTTCTTCTTTGCTTACTTTGACTTTCTCCTTCTGTTTATTTCCATTTTTAATTCTTACTTTATATTTGAACTGTTCTACTACTACTATTGAAAATTTAATCTTATCTTTTTGAAATTAATTTCATTTCATTTTTCTTTTAATTTTTCAGCAGAGGTAAAATTTCAATAGCTGCTTTTCAAGTACAAAATAAATTCAAAACGGCTAATAATCAATTCTTGGTAGACTGTATCGATTTAATTGTCAAGCTGAGCACAACCGGTTGTCAGGAAATAAGAAAATTTATCGTAATTGAACTCATTTACTTGCTCGAAATGGCAGATGTCATTGTGATTACAATAAACACATTATGAACTTACCTGAACCATGATGATTTGATGATGTCAGACCGCCAACTGTTGCTGATGTCGTACTGTAACGGATGTTGTATTGTACAAGGTGTCGATGATTGCCAGTTGAAGTCCAGCTAGCTCTTGGAGTTGCATCGTACGGTGTACAAGCTGCAAATGCAAAAATTTTTGTCACAACTATTTACATATATTTTTTCCAAAATTTCCACCATGAAATCTGCAGCATTTTATGTTTTTGTTTTCCTTTTAGCATTGCGTTAATTTACATCATACTGGCAATAATAACTTATAGTTTTAGAATATAAAAATATAGAATTCAAAATTTTTACTGAAATTGCATTTTAATAGTTAAATTATCGTCGATACGTCAAATAGAAAAAGATAATTACCAATAAACAAGAGCAAAACTAACGCTTTATGCACATGCATTATGTATACGATAAATTCCAATAACAACTTTGGCTATTATTAGTAAACAATTATTTCATAAAATGTTTTAAAATGTATAAAATGATATTTGAAAATGAAATTTTAATTAGCGCATTAATTGCAAAGCATTAGTAAGCAATATTTGTCTCCCATATATTTGTTGCTTGAAATCATCATCGGGTAAGCTGAAAGTGCAAAAGATTATCAGCGTTAAAAATATTTTAATTCGAATTTCAAAATTTTAATTAATGTTGCTGTTTTTATAAATTCTCTTTCACTGGTGAAGGAATATGTTGCTCAAACTGCCAATTAAATTTTTGTGAAAATTATATCAACTTGAAGTACAAGCATCATTTAATTACAAATTTTATTTTTTGAGTATATCCAATTTAAATAATTTTTCTTGAGTTTAAAACGAACGTTTATCCCTCCATTCATGAATTCAATAATTAATGCTGCACACTATAAGTACATGTACTATACACATGTACTTATAGTACTGGACATGTACTGGACAGTATAAAAATAAAAATTCCATTCGTGATTTTTAAACGAGCCTTTTTCTAAATTTATTCCTTAGCAACGCAGCTGAAATTACACTTTAATTATGTGTTAAAATTACAAAAAGCATTTCTATTTAAAAAGCTGCTCTTTCTTCTTAAAATTTTTTGAATTTCATATTTCAGATATTCCATAACAGTTAAATTATCATATAGCCGAGTACAAAGTAATTATACTTACTGGAAGATATTTTTTCAAATAATTCCTTCAAAATTTGCATATTTTTAAAGCTCAAAGTGCATTAAAAGCGATGTTTATCTTCAAATAGTAATTTGAATATTAAATATTGCAATAAAACTTACATTTTTGATGTTTTAACAATTGTCTATCTTTTTTACTGAGAATGTTGTATCATTCAGTTAACAAAATGCTGCGTGATTCTGGTAAAGTTAACAAATAACAATGCATGTAAAATCAGTATGCAAAGAATGCAAGCTAATATGTATATAATTAAATTTTGCTTAAAAATTAACAATTACTAGATAAATTTAGAAATTAATGTTTATGTTGCATCACAAGTGAAGTATAAGAATAGCAAAGGATTATAATTATTAAGCATAATTGGTTTAATTATAATTAGATTTGTAACTGAACCAACAGAAAAGTCAATTATTCATGAAACAAAAAAAGCTAGTATTTAAAATCATACCACAGTAGTACATTACAGATCATTTTATTTTCAACTCATTTAATAAATATACTTTTGATAAACTCATAATTACTAAAGAAAATTTGTATTAAAAACTGCATCAAAAATATTGAGCTGTTTGGAATCGTTGCTTTAAATTTTGTTATTATGAATAACAAGTTTGCTTGAAAATTTCAAATGTAATATTTTTGTCTCTATCTACGAAGTTGTAGCTACTGCTTTACTTTATTTGTTTTGAGGAAGGCTTTTATTTTACCATTATAAAACTGCAAACGCAACTTTGGTAAAGTTTTATTGTATTGCAATATAACAAATTGTGTGTTGACCGAAAATTTGTTATTACATAATTATAGTTACAAAATATTCCAACTGAAAATTGCACTATTTTTGATTACATAAATTTTAATTTTAAAATTTCCAATCAATGAAGTTTATTGCAGTTCAACATTTCATTTGGTTTATTGCAACTCAAAGAAAACAAGAATTTATTAGCCAAAAGAACTTGAAATTTCTTTGAAAGTGTTTAAAATTGAGTTTACTATGATTTAAAAAGCAACAAAAGTGAAATGTAACTGTGTTTTCTTTGATGTTTCAGCATTTCATAAAAAATTTTCATCTTTATAAACAGTAATTTCTTAAATATTCGCATAAATCTATAATATTAAAATATTGTGTTTTTTTACTGAAATGAAGTTTTGTTTTACACAATTTTTCAAATGGTTTTAAATAATAAATGCATTATAATTATATGTAAATTAAAGAGAAAGACGTGAGAATGATATATTTAAGTGGAAATCTTGAAATTTATTTATATAATAACTTTATCATATTTATTAATTTTGTAATAAATTACATGAAATTTATTTTGCATTGCATTTTTGAATAATAAGTTACACAGAAAATACAACTGGAGGAATGCTTAACACTTGATGTAACGCGAATTTTTATTTCTCGAAGAAAGGTTTGATTCATATATTATTTGCATTAACTTTTGACAAATGGTATTAATAATTTTTTTAAAAAAAGGTTTATTTTAATTTTTACTATTTATTAACCATTTTGGTTAGGTGATGAAAAACAAATAAGTTTCATTTAAAGAACAGCTTTATATATTCATTTTTACTTGTGAATGGGGAACCTATTGGAGAATTAAACAAAAGCTATAGGTCATCAAATTTACTATAATATTTAAAAAATTGAAAATAAATTATAATAAAACAATTAATTATTGCATATGTAAATGATCAAAGATGTTCATACTTGTGGATACATTTGATGCTACACCTTGCATTGGAATTGCGCTTCCGTCGTTATTTTCCAAAAATGGGAATGGTGTTTCCTGTTTGATTTGGCAGAAAACTCCTGATGGTGGTGTGAAATTGGGCAATATTTGAGCCATTGGATCAACTGACCAGTTGACACGCTCTTTTTAATATGGCAGAATTCTTTACCGCATATATGCTGTTTGTTTTCTCAAAGTGAAAAGTTGAAGTTTTCACCTTTGCAGATCAATTTTAAAGATTTCAAATAATAATAAATGGGCGGAGTTGTCAATGCAATTACGTGGCCACAGTACGGCAAGAAATCACCACTAAGATCAGCCGTTCCTAATCGATTTCAGGTGTTCAAGCCAATCCACTGCTTGTAAATATAGACAATAACATAAATGGTCAAATCCCGAAACAGTTGGACAGTGGTTAATATAATGGTAATTTATTATTTTCACCTTAAGCCTGAGCAATTTTCAAGTAAGCACTGGCACGACATCTGAATAAAGCTAAATGAAAAATTCTTTTTCAAATAGAAATAAAGTACTTTGGCAATTTTTAAAAACTATTCGATTTTATACTTCTTCTATTTGATAATTCACGCACAACTTGAAAATTTCACTTCTTTAATTTTTACTGTGAATTATATTAAACCCTATAACCAATGGTCTGTCTTTATTATAAAACAGGAAAAATCCTTCAACTTCTCCTCTGATTCTTTACATGAAACGTAAATAAATAAAATTGCAAATACAAAAAACGTTATACAAAGTAAAATCCTGAAGAAATACGGATTCGATTAGTAGCAATTGGAAAATTTAAAAGCGCATTTTTCATTTGAAGATTTTTTAGTTGTTGCTTGCATATTGCAAATTACATTTTCTCTGCACAGCAAAATCCATTTTAGCTTAACTAATTAATATTCTGTTGTTTTCATCCCTTATTTTTGTTTTTATAATAAAATTTATTATGAATTCAGAAAAGGCATTAAAAATTGACAGCAAACTTTGTTGAGATAAAAAAAAGAAGCTTTTCTTTGTTTGCATGCTTCTCTTGAACTTTAGATCAACACTGACTAATTTATTATTACGAAGTAATAAATTTTTATTTTTCATAACTTTAATAATAGTTCATATTTGGTGATCTTGGTTTTGCGAAGTTAAATACAGAGAAAAAGTGAGAAGCTCAATATGAGTTTTGAGAAAGATTCATTTTTTTCAAATATAAATAATTCTGATATTTAAATTTTTATCATGGCACAATTTTCATCAAAATCAACAAATGAATTTTTAATTCAAATAAACTAAATTTTGTTTAAGTTTATTGCATAAAAAATTTTAATTCTGAGTGCCACAACTTTTGCAAAATTTCATAATATTAGCCACTTTAGGAATATCATGAACAGAAATATTTGTCAAGTTTTTTTTTCATAAAAAATAAAATTATTAACATATATAATTTATATCTAGGCATAACAGACTCATTAATTATTCAATTATATGCAAAATTTATGAGAAATGATTAAGTAATAGGTCAATATATTCAATAAAAGCAAGCATTCTCCAAATATTCAACATGAGATTATAATGAATTTTCATTTTTCAATGGTAGTTATTACATTTTATAAGTAATAAAAACATAGTTTTCAATTAAATACTTTAGCATTTAATATTTATTAACTTTAATATGGTATTTCTAATGTGCAATGCTTTCAACATCATTTGTTTGCTGTACAAACAACAATAACTCAACAACAAACTGTTGGACTTTTTATTCTTTTTGCAATAAATAAATAGCACTTGTTTAAAGGTAAGTTTCACAAACTACTTGTACTAAAATCACAAAAAAGTTTTTTTAGCAGTTTGACTAAACTGTCCGTGATTGTATGTGAATTGTCTGATCAAAGCGACTGACTAGTGCTTCCTATTAATGCCTGAAAACAAAACAAGATTAATTCATCCTTAATGCTTCAAAACAAACGAAATTGATTAAAATGCAAAAAGCTGTTCTTGAGAAAATAAAATCAGGATAGTGAAATCCGTCTAAATACTTTTTTGTTTGTGCACTATAAAAAAATCTTGTTAACAATTAATCTAAATTCAATTACCACTTTATGCAAATGCTCACTACAATGCATTTTTGGGAAGCGTTTTCCATTAAATTTGTGATTCATATCTTGTAGTTACGATAATCGATAGCTGATAAACTTTTTAACATCAATATTTAAAAATGATGTAAAGTAGTTGACATAAACTACTGAATAGCTGCGTGTAAAAGCAAAATTAGCTGCCGTAAAATTAACAATAAGCTATTATGCTGTTTCTTTTGTTTACCATAAAAATTAAAAATTATTTTCAGAATGTACAAATACTTATCTTTATACTAATGTAGCAAATGAGTTACATCCGCCTTACAATGGGAAGAGTGTAACCAGATGTTTTTTGCTACAAATACGGCTTCATATAGCTGCAACAGACAATATAAAAAATTATTTAATAAAATTCAGTAAAATGGTGAATCCAGTGGGCGCCTTTCATCGTGATCTTTCTTACTAATAGTATGCACAACTTGAAAATTTGTTCACATATCATAATAAACATTAAGCTGGTTGGCGTGGAAAGAGGCAATTGGTTTTGCTGTGTGGTGTTTGGTTGTGGTTCGGCCGCATTGTGATTTAATAGAGCACGTTCTAATAAGCACTTTAATCGACTGCGTTGTAGTGGTTGCAGTTTATAATCCTGAATGCCTTTGTCAAAGGGAAAAAGAGGTCGAAAGGTCAACACACATTGCAATGACTAGGGGGATAGTCCCGAGGCGGACGCGTACCTGCCAGCCTCTACGTAAAACACGTTACATAGCGTTTCATTTTATCTGCTGTATTAACTTCTGAAACTGCTGCTTCTACTTTGCTGTGAACAGTAATAAAAATACATATCTTGAATATCCAAATTCCTACTGTAAGATTACTGTATGATAAAAATTGATTGATTGATTGATGAAATATAGGACGATAATAAAGATATGATTCCATCGGTTATTGTTGACTCAGTGCAGTCGTTACTGTCAGAACAGTTACCGTGTAAGAAAACGAAGGTACATTTGTACGTTCATATGAGATCACTGTTTTACGTAATAAACCGCGTAAACGAAGACGATCGTGTACTTCTTGCTTGAACCAAGGAGTTCATGTAGAGACGTAACTTGTCTGATTCCTGTATACAGTGTCGATACTGTGTGTGAAAACATGAACCACACGAAAGTCGAGAACACTGATTTGATGTGTATCAGCGGAAAAGAAAGACGCTGATACTTTATGCAGACTTTGAAGTATTGAGAAATGAAACAACTCGATTTACCGCCCAGGATGGTGAACGATTTCGAGCGCATCTGAATTCTGAATTGACGCTCTGATACTAGACAGTTAAGATAACCTGACAATCGAATATTTATCCCGAGTTTTTGGAACTTTCTTTAAAATTACAACTGAGAATATCCAACGCATTTTGGCAAAAAACAAAGTTGATAATAAAATCATCTACCTTTAAAATGTACAATGGAATGTTTTTTGAAATCATTGCTTAACAATGCATAACCTTAAAATGGAAAGAAAGCAAATGTGAAGTTTCATTTCATGCCATAATGTTCACATTTTAATATGTTTTCATAAATTAAAAAAAGCATTAAATGTCTTTCATGTTGTCCAACATTTTAAACCATATTTTAAAAAATCATTTAATCAGTAATAAAAGTAAAAAATTTTAATTAATGAATTTGAATGAAACCATTCAATGCAATTTCAACATTTGGCTCAAGTTATAAATCTTGATTTTTTTAAATACGGTAGACATACTATTTCATTTGATTATATTTGGTAAAGTGGAAAGTTCATACCGATGAATGAATTCATAAAATTTAGGGTTACTAAATAAATAGATATTTACATATGCTATCATGTAGAATCAGGTGTAGCATTTGTTTATATACTTAATTAACATGTCTGTAGGAAGAAAGTAACTGGTAGTTTTTTAATTTTTTGAGTTAAGTTTTGCTTTATAATTCATAATGTATTTCAAATACAAATTTCAGTTAATCAAACAAGAAAATTTTCAATATGTAATGTAATTCAAAATGTAATTATCAGTTGTTTTTAGCTCTGAAAAATAATGTTGTCAATTCAGCTAAAATAGCATTGCGAGTATAGCATGTTAAGTTTTTAATCTTACAATTTCTGTCATTTAACTGCTGATGTTTCTTATTTATCGTGGAAGACTTCTACATTGCTTAAGCTAATTGCCAAGACTGTCATAATATATTGATACTAAATATTTGAAGTGCACAAAATTCATAAATTATGTCAGTATAATCAAACATTTATTATATGAAATTATTTATTTATATTTATATTTATTTTGGTTACATTTATATATTTATATATTTTTCATACTGTATTCATTGTATAAATAGTGTTTATATTGTTCTTTTGGCCAAGATTAATATTGCACATGTGGTATATTATGCAAAATTATTAGCGCAGCATTTTATATAGATATAATAATAAAATACTTTGAAATCATTGTTATCTTTAATTTACTCTAATAAGTATAATTAATAAGGAGTTTCTTTTTTTTACATGACAAAAAACTGAACTTTAAATTGATGACAATCAGGTATTATGTGACCATCATAGTGTCTTTCCAACTGTAGGTTGTTTGCTATTTTTGGTTCGCGTCCGTTGTAGTGTGGTGTTTAAAAAAATTCATCATGATGATGAGTAAAAGACCTCGTTATGAAGTAAGCATTGTTATTTTTATGCATTTCTGATACATAATACACTTTTAAATACATAGATTCTTTTTTTATTTTGTTTTATAGAACTTTGATTTTGTTAAATGATGTTTTTTAATCTTCTTTCTTTCTTATCTTTATCATTTTTATTTTATTGAGCTTTTAACTGAATGAATAAATATGAGTGATTTCAATTTTTGCATGGAATGTTGTTTATTTTAGCTTTTTCATTTTTTCTTAAAAGATGACCTTAATTATAGCATTGATACTTAAGCTAATTTGGGTATAAAAGTTTTTGGTAGGAGAGCGTTAGATTGTTCTGAAATTTTTTCGATTTTGATATTAAATTTAACACATTTGATTTTGTATTGTTGACTGGAATGCTTAAATTTGACTGGCTTGTATGATTGTTTATTATTACATTTTTTTATATTTCGAACTGCATTTTTAGGGCATATTTTTATTTTTTTTATTGAAAGTACTTAATTCTTTTTATTTTTTAGATGTTGAATTCTTTATTCTTTCAGATTTTTTAAAAATTCAGTTCATTTTAAATTAACAGTTTTAATGCACTAAAGCTTTGAAAGCAGTTTATTCAAGATTATTGAGATATCTAATTGTTGTAATGCTATAATGAGGTAATGTATAATAATACAATTTATTCAGAAACTAGTTGCGGTTTAACTGATTTTATTGTTGATTTATAAATTTATGTTGTAATTTAAGTGAATAAAAATGTTTGTTCTTCGTGTAAGGTTATCTGCTATTATTATCTTTTCTTATCTTTATGAATCTTAAATTTGTAGCTGATGATTTTTTGCGAAATGTAGTTTTTAACATTTTTATAATATGTAAGCTTTTTTACCAATTTTTTTCATGGTCGCTCGACTGTTTTTGTCTTTAGTATTTTGATTCAAAAATCTTTATAATTGTAATGAAGCAATTCTTATCTTACTGATGATGTCATACTGTAAAGTATGGCCTTAAAATTGTTTTGTTTGTAAAAGATGAAAATGCTGAAAAGTTTTGGGCATTCAGTGTTGTTTGTTTTATCGTGTTGCCCATATTTCAGTTCCAGGGGAACACAAATTACTGAAATTAAGCTTATGTTTATGTGTCAGTAATTGTTTTTTTAAAGAATGATGGATACATGGCATCCATGCACGATCAATATGGGGCGCAGAATCCACCAAGCAGAGTACTGCTCGTCAGAAATTTAATGGATAATGTTGTTGAAGCAGATTTGGTTGATGCATTGTCTCCATTTGGGCTTGTCAGGTAATATAATTACATTCAATATTCTATTGCTGTTAATATTGTGCGTTTAGTTACGTGAGCCTTACCAGTCGTGGTTCCGCTTTGGTTGAATTTGAAGTAAGTATTTTGAATTTTTTGCGAAGCTCACACTATTTACTGTTTTATTTGTAATAGAGTATTACTGCGGCCGAACGTTGCGTTACATTTAATGCTGTAAGCGATCAGTTATTTTTTATTCGATAAAAGTTAGCTTGCTTTTCTTTAGTCAAATGACATTCTTGTATGCAGCAAACCTGTTTTTGTATGCTTCGCTAATATGCAAGCGATTCCACGCACTGGGTAACTTTGAAAATATCTTCAGATGAGACTATATTTTACAAAAAAAAAACAAAAGTTTAATTTATAGGCTTGAAACAGAAGCGCCTAGTAATGTGTTGATAATTTACGTTCAGAATGCGAAGTATCCAATTACTACAGTAAGAAAGAATTTGTTTTCTAATGTTTTGTTTTTAGTTTTTCTTTAAACTAACATGTTTTATAATTTATATTTTATTATTTCAGGAGGTAATACACCAAATTTGCAAACCGATTGGCTTTGTGAATCGTATAATTATTAATCGTCGGGATGGTATACAAGCATTGGTTGAATTTCGAGATATTGAAACGGCCAGGGTGGCCAAACAAAGATTGAATGGATGCGACATTTATTCGGGCTGTTGCACTGTGAAGATTGAATTTGCGAAAGTACAATTTCTTGATTCATATAAACAAACAACAAGAACTTGTAAGGCGTATACCCCAAACGTCCCCGTAACCAATGCCCAGAAAGTATTTCCACAGTCCACTATTTTACATACCACTTGTCGCACGAAAATAACCGTAAACTTGTAATTCAATCGTAAACATGAAATATTCGTCGCATGTAACATAAACACAAATTGCAATGCATGATTTCTGTTCCTTAAGTTTTATTTATTCGTTTATTTTAGTTAATATTAACATTTATCGTTTCTTGTTTATTCATAATTTTATTTTTTTAAACAAAACTTGCAAAATATCTGTACTTATTTGTATTGTAGTTACTGCACTGCATGCTTTAGAATAGCCAAGATTTCCTTTATTTAAGGTTTTACAAATGGTGAGATAGCAGTATAATTGTATTTTATATATTTTTGCATGTTAACATCTTTGAAAATAGAATAGAAAATAGTGTATGTACAAATGTCATATTTTTATGACATTCACAGTATAATGTTTGAAATGCATTGCGACAATTTGATCATTCAAACGAATTGAAAAATTCAATCATTCGGAAAATTCATTACATCAGTTTTGTAATTACAGATCACAGTTGCGTTACAGTTATGAGTATTTAAATTTAATGTGTGTTTCTTGTAAATTATCGAATAGACAGTGAAAATTGTTTTAATTAGTGTTAAGTGTATAAAAAATTAAATTGCATGAGTTCCAATGAAAGCGGGATGTTAATTAAACATAATTTAGTTTTGGTATTTCAGTGAAATTACTAATTTGAACTTTTAGCAATATTTTGATTTTTGCCTAAACTTTTAGACTAATCTTTTGTTTTTATTTAACTGGGGTCATTTTGAAGTGATCTCAGTGTGCAAGTTGCTTATATGCCCATATGTGGATCAATGAATTATTAAACTGCAGTGTTTACTGCTCACAGATAGAACAAATTACGCACAGCAGTCAACATATACAAAACTTTTTCATCGGCAAAACAACGATGGTTCAACGTTAAGTCAAATCAAATTAACAATTCACATCAAAGTGCAACAAGGATTCACACCCATCATATCAGTAAGATCGTGGAATCAAAAAGAAATTACAAGCTTGATAACAACATTTATCACCACAAGATCAAAAACTGGTAGTTCGAAGAATTACATTATACATCATTACAGTTGAAGCATTTGAATTCAGTTTTATGAAATTGATTACAAATATCCTGGAACAGTCAAAAGCAAATCAGCAACTGAAAATACACAACCAGTAGGATATCTATCACATTTCACTGCAGTACTCACATTCAGAATTGTCCAGTGATCCGTAGAATACTGGACATTATTTTCCAAAGAAAGAATACTCATCTGTCAGTATTTGTAATTTTTTATTGGAAAATTCAGTAAGAATTTCAAAAGTAAGCTGAATCTCATGTATTAGATGTAAGTTTGATTTAAAAGATGGAATTTAATGTTTGATGTAGTTTTTATGCATGTCAGTATAGAAGGTTAACTTTATAAAAGAATATAATAATTAAAACTTGAGGATTTCACTTTTGCACTGTGAGAGTGATCTGTTCAACGATGTGTACGCACCGTGGCTTTAGTATTGATTCAGATTTATGGAATCGATTTTCGAAGGTAGACTCAACAGTTTGCATTTTGCTCAGCAGCAGCAGGTGGAAAGTTTACAGTAAAAGAAACTTGACAATCAAATTGCAAATTACTAACAGTTAACAGTGCCAGATATGAAAGAGTGGAAATAATTTTTATTATAAGTAGAATATTAATATGGGCAAAATAGATTTAAAAAAAGATTTTTTGTATTTTTTGTGAATATCACGGCTATTATTTGCGTTGTGACATTACATTTATGACAAATATACTTCAGAATAAATAAGTCATTGGTCGAAATTACTGGATGAGAATATTTGTATAAAGCCCTATGCAGTGGATACGTGATGTAGAGCTTTTTTATACTGAATTTGAGATTAGACCGTTAGCTATTTTTGAACTGTGTTTTCTTCAAAAAGTGATATATTTGTGTGAACGATAATTTGATATTTGTGTTGTGCTTTTTCAGCAGTTTGAATGCGGTTGTTCCATATGTGTATGCAAATAATACTGAGCGTTTAATAAATTGGCAAATTTTGTTGCGTTTTACATAGATTTTAGTTGAAATCAGAATGAATATAATGTGTAATTTTTATAGCTGCACCACTTAACTGTAAAAAAGAATGAGCCTGATCAAGTGGATTACACCGGAGAGATGGGTAACAATTTTAACTCTGTTGATTACAAGAAATGCTGATTTTAACTTCTGTTATGTATTTAGAGGCTATGCCTCCACCAGCAGCTTACGGTCGTCCAATGTTTGATATGGAGAACGCATCTCCTTTTAAAGCGGGTATGTTTTTATTTTTCAGTGAATAAATGGTTTTTAATTGATATTTTGTATTTGTTTTTTTTCTCATTTGAATTGTAAATAATTAACAATTTAGATCAGTTAGCTTCAGCAGCCGCTTTCAACCGCCCCCCTTACGATCCTGAAGCGATGTTAGTTCTTAAAGGCGGTAAATATTGTTATTAAAATTGTTTTTTTCAGTCACAAGTTTGAGAAAAGTTATGGAAATTGATTTTTTCAGAGAAACTGCTGCCTGGTGCAGGGGCTTACAGTAGATCTCCATACGACAGCGATCCAACAATGCGACCGAATCCATTTGGCGATCGTCAGCCAGATTTTCGTGATGCTCCTTATCCGAAGCAAGCTTACTATCCAAATCGAAGAGGTGGTGATGGCTACTGCCTTCCTGAGGATATGAGCCCAAGACCAGGGCGAGGTTATTACGATGATTTCCGCGGCCCACCAGATCCGAAAATGGGCTCTTATCCAGGCTACGGCGACGTGGACGGTGCATACCGTGGAACTTACGACGATCGCATGAAGGACGACTTCGGTATGCACCAGGAGAGTACTGTTATCATGATCTATGGGTTGGATCCAACATCAGTTAATTGCGACAAGCTGTTCAATTTGTTATGCTTGTATGGAAATGTAATTCGAGTAAGTTACATAATATAAAGATGTTTTTGTTATTATTTTTCATTTGTAATATTTGTCATTGTGTAGATCAAATTCTTGAAGAGCAAAAATGATACCGTCATGGTGCAAATGGGAGAACCGATTGCTGCTGGTCGTGTCATAGAAAACTTACACAATGCATTGGTATTTGGCAAACGCATTCATGTGGCGTATGTTTTTTTTATTGTTTTTTTTGTTTGTTAAATTGCACTTTCTCACTGTGTACAATATAGAATGTCACGCCAACGCCAGCTGAATGAAGTTCGAGATCCGACCGAAATGCCAGACGGTAGTTCATCTTACAAGGATTTTACTGGCAGTCGGTTTCAACGATTTACATCGCCGGATATTGCGGCCAAGAATCGTATCACCAATCCGCAGAAGTATTTGTACTTTTTCAACGCGCCGCCAAATGTGACCGAAGAGCGATTGATTAGCCTTTTCAAAGATTCCAACGCTCCAGAGCCGACGAATGTGAAAATTTTTAATAAGAAAGGTAATTAACTATCTGATCAGTGCTAATGGCGGAAGTGGTAAATTGATAAAGTTTGAATGTGTTGATGCGGTGATATGTCAGTTTTAGAGCTTGTGAAAAATTCCGCGGGAATAATTGAATTTGAAAACGAAGCTGCCGCTACAGAAGCATTGATGTTATGCAATCATACGAATATAGAAAGTTATGGTAAATTATTATTGTTAATATTATTTAGTTTTTCGCTTTACGTTTTTTGTTGTTTTCTTTTTTAATCTTTGAAAAGAGATTAGTTGTAGAAGTTTCAGGGAGTAAAAGCCCGTTTGTGCTGAAAATGTGTTTCGCTGGACCCGCGCATACGTCGGTCAGCGTCGTAGGTGGCGGCGGCAGCTACAGAGGGCGTGGTGAAATAGGCCGTTTCAATGGACCTGCCAGTCCGCCGAATCCTCGGCCAAGGGGCCCTTCGAGCCGCTATGGTGGTCCTCCTCCACGTGGCTATGCACGTGAAAATTCTCGAGGAAGCTGGGGTTACGGAAACCGCGGTGCACGTGGAGTTTACAAAGCTTCGGCTCGTTGAATGGAAAAAGATGATCATGGCAACTATTTATTATTTTTCACATGATTTTTTGGTCGCTGATACTATTTATATTTACGTTATTCAGCAGATGCTTTTCTAGCTTTATTATTTAGCATAAAAAGACATGTGTTAATGATATTTTTTTCAAAATGAAAATTCAGAAAAATAAAAATGAAAATTTCAACCAGTGGTGCATTATTGTGTTTTATTTTTGTTTATAGATAGATCAAAGTGGAGAAAGAAAGGATCGCTTGATCAGAATTTGAATATTTAATAATTAAATAAGTAATATCAATAAGTCGGCATGTTTCGGGTATGTGTGCATGAAGATATTTCAAAAATGAAACCACCCGTTGACGAATGAATAGACAGTTCAAATTGTGGTTGTGGCATAACCTAATATGTCGAAAATTATTATCAGGGGCAGTGTTTTTTGTTACTGATTCAAAAAATGATAATTTTAATTTGTATTTTTTTCTATTATAAGCCAAAGTAGTATGTTTTTGCTTGTTGTATTTTCAATGATTATTTGAATGGTACATTGGTTCTGTTGACGATAAAATTGAAAGCTGTAAACAGCAGAAATTTTCAGACAGGGTGTTTTATTTTTAACAACTCTGTAAATATGAAGTACGCGTGTTGTTACAAAATTTGAAAAACAAATATCAATGCACAAACTGAATTAGTAAATATTTTTCCTCGTTATGAATGAACATTAGTAAACACGACTGAGTTTTCAGAATCAGTAATACTGATATTGTAAATACAAGATTAATGAACGGATTAATTATGACTTCCACTTTTTTTCATGTTTCTAGAATTATAGCTGCCGAATATTGTAGAATTTGAAATAACATCTGTCTGTGCGGAGGAATACTTTGATAAAATTTAATTCACGGAATGAAGCTAGTTATTCAAATTAAAAATCGCACAATAATATCTATCATATATTTCATAAAACAAATCTGTATATGTGTTGCGCTTAATGTTGAAAATTGCTTGTTATTGACAATAGGTAATAAGCATTTGCCTAATATTGAAATGATGCTTCACAATGACACGCTGTATGCTGAAATGCTTTTATTAATGATAATTGTATTTATTGTCAGTGACAAATGTATCGCTTGAAAATTTCAATGATGTTCATTTCATGCAACTAATAATAGATGATTAGGTTCAAATATGTACAAAATAATTTGCGCCTGAAAATGGCTTCATTATGAAAGTTGTATGAAAGCAAAAGGCAACCAACCACTTCCCAATTTATTAAAATTCTGATGGATAAAAAGGCTGTACATGAAAAAAAGCCCGGTGCTCTGATAAGGGAAAAAGGATAGAATACAACTACTTTTTCGACTTCACAACGAGATCAAATGATTACTGAGATTCTGTGAATCCAGTATGATGGCCCAAAATCTGTCCGTGATTATAATTTTAAAAAAATCAGTATGAAGTTTTAAAAATTGACAAAGAAAATAAACTAATCTGATTGGGCAAGTATGATGAAATAAGATGCATCCTCTCTACGGAAGAAATGTTCGATGCTATCAATACTCCCATCCATGGTGGAGATGAAAACATTTCGAGAAGTACAAAATAAATGGGTCAACGTCCCACAGGAAGCGTGTCATTTGTTTCTCACGTTATATGAAGAATGTTACAAGAAAAAAGCGAGAAAGCTTCCATAAAGCCTAATTGCTAAACCACTGACGAGTAGAAATGTAATGGTCACAAGCCCAGGTGACAATGTCTTTGATAAATTTTTAAACTATGCCTGATGGTGATTATAAATATATATCATGACTTATTTGAATCACTTTATGAAGTTTTCAATGTTGAGTCCGCTAAAATCAAAACTGGTAGAAAAAGTGGCATCGATGATTATTGCCAATAATAGGCAATTTTCAACATTAAGCGTAACATATATACTTGAAAATTGCGACATTTGAAATTTTGAATGTTGAATAGCATTTGCTTCAATGCAATTTACATGCAGCATGACATTCATAAAAATGAAACATGTTTTCACATCAGCTACTGATGTATAGCTTTTTTTTACGCATTAAGAATTTTGTGTTTATTCTCTTATTGAAATTATTCACTTTTGTATAAAAAATTCCATTGCATGCAAGTGTTTTCTATCAATAAATTAATAAAAGTTTTCATAATTGAAATGAATGTTTTATCAAATTGTCACAATTTCTAACAGATCAATTTGATTAAATTCTTCAGTTTTATATTTTCATCCAGAAAATTTGATCACGAATTATTTTACTGCATGAATGGTGTGATGATATAGTAAGCAGCTGTTGAAATCGATTATGTACAATTAAATGGTGTTCAATTAAATTTTCTGAGAAATGAATTTCATGCTTCTCTACATTTTTCATTTTAGAATTATTTGAATTTCAAAGCTTGAACTTTGAAAAACAATACTGATGTTTTTTTAAGATAAAATAAAAAAACATTTCTTGTAACTAATTATTTGTAAATATACTGCTTCACATTTTTTACAAATGTATTTGTAAAATTTTATTTATTTATTCAAATTTCACAAAATTGTTGTAGTGATTAAAAAATGAAAAATCTGAATCTAAAAGTGAAATTAAATGTATAAATTCCATTCTTAAAATTAAAACAAATATGTATTTTTATATGCGTTGCGCTGATTTCTTTTCATTTTCATTAAAATTGAACACTGTGCATTTCAATGAAATATTGGTGAAATCGTTGTATTTATATTCATAATTGAAGCGTAGAGATGAGTAATATTTTAATAGTGAACGCTTTTGCTGTTTTGTTCGCTGCTTTATTAACCACTTTCATAGATGAATTATGTTAATATACGTTGTTCATAATTGTAGAATGGGACAATGTAATAATCTTTCGAAATTCAATAAAAATACTACTTTTCATTATTGATTATACGTTATAATTCATTAAACAAATAAAATAATAATGATGATAAAGTATTTCAGTGTATTTTTTTGGAAAGCTTTTAGAAGTGCTAAAAAAAGTAATGCTTTTTTTCTTCTTTGTTATTATCTAGTGAGCAAAATTTCTAATTTGAAATTTCTTTTTGTATAAAAAATACTTTTTTGATTATAAATTTGTTTTTCAAAAAAAGAATTTCGTAATTTCATGATTTATCAAGTTGGAATTATCAGATTAATATGACAAAATAATGCAAAAGTCAAAAGAGTTTTGATTTTTAAGGTTGATTAAAAATTTTATTCATCAAAAATATTTCTCATGTGAATAATGAGCTTTTCATTAAAATAATACTGATAAAAGGAAAGTCTAAATGAAAATGATTTTACAAAATATAGTAGTATCTTTTTTTTAAAAAATATTTTAAATTCTTTACATTTTTAGTCGATATTGTGAAACAGTGAAATAGTGATTAAGCAAATGAAAAGTTGTGGTAGATTTTAATATCTGTGATTGTTTTATTGTAATTTCAAATAATAATAATGCCCGTCGCAGAAGGTGAGCAAATTTGACTGAGTGAAAAAAGCGAAGTTCACAAGATGCTGCTCACTGGATGCACAGAGGGTAGACAACGGATGCAGAGGTTCGAAGTTCTCCAAATGCGAAACAGACCATGGACAGTGAAGGCGACATTGTGGAGCAGCCAGACGATGAAATCCCAGAATTGCTGTTCTTCATTTTCGATCATGCTGGCCATTGCAGCGACAAATGGGATGCTGTGTATTGCCAAGGTGAAGAAGGTGATGATGAAGATTTTATTGACGGCTATTGAATTTCTGCGCAGCTGTATCACTTGAATATTATTTTCAGTGACTCGTTTTTGGAGTCTCAGACGAATCATTGCCACCAACAGCAGACCAGTGGCAGCGATGCTTATGGTCAGCGTGAGCACGATGTTCAAGATGATCATCTTGGGCGCCACCACATCAGTGAGAATGCACATTATGGAAATTTCAGTCGAATCGTAGACTGATATCAGCCAAGCCGACGTGATTACGGTCATCAGAAGTGCAATGAAGAGAATCAGACCGACAACGAAGGCAAATCTCCTTGTCAATTGCCAGTGGGTTTTAATGATGGAAATGGTGAGCAAAAAATCGATCGCCATGAACAACAGTATAGAAACGATGATCAAATCTGCGCTCAGATAAAGAGTTGGGTGGATGGCGAATACAAAGCAGTACAAAGCGCTCACTGTGCTGTCCGAGTTGAAGTAATAAATTATACGAGCATATTCCAGAGCAATAGTGAACGTTTTCATTGAACAAGCCAACGCATAAGCTGAAACAAGCAACAATGCATTTTATCATAATTAGTTTTTTTATATGAAACATATATATTATTTATTTGAATGTTTCATCTTAAATTTGTTCAACAAAAATGTACCTCAGTTTTGCATATTGACATCTTTTTCAACTGTTCGCATTGAATATTATTATTTTTGATGTTTAAATTTGAATGCATGAATTACACATTCTTTCTTAACTTTCTTTTATTATTAGCTGAACATTATTTGAACGTATTATTTTTTTAATTATAAAAATTCAAATTATTCTTTAAATAATTTCAAAAACTGTCAACGGAAAACTACAATTTATGATGTCGCGTGTGAAGAATATGAAAGATTAAAATTTGATTACATATTGTTGCTAATTTATATTTCCCGTCTTTCTCATTCAGTGTCAGTGCACTAAAATTAAGTATTCACTACTCGTTTTTCTATTTGTGCTTCAATTTTCTCATTATAATATATTTTAATTTTTATTCCTGCATTTGAATTCCATTTCATTCATTTGCAAACAATTTTTATTTGCAATTCTTTAAAAATAATTACAATACAATATTATTATTACAAGTAGCAGTAATCTTCGTTAGAAAACAATTCTACATGCTTATGTGTTTTAAATTAATTTTCACTCTCATCAATTCATCTGAAATTGTAATTTTATTACATTGAATTGAACGCAAAAGTCAGATGATAAATTAACAATGCTAAATTTATAGAAATAAATTAAATGATAAATTATTTACGAATCAATCTATGCAAACGATAGAAAATTGCTACAAAACTCAATGCAAACTTTACTGGATAACATGTAAAAATTAATAATTGCAATCATTCTACAGGAGCTGTCTATTATATTGTTTACAGCAAGCTAACAACTGTGTTTATTTAAAAAAAAACGAAATTCTCCACTAAATGTATTCATCTAATCAATTATAAGTTTAAATTATAAAAATTAATTTGAAATTTTCATGGAAACAATGATAACGATGATCAATTTTAATGCAAAAATCTTATAATCCTTCAATCTCGTCAAGCAGAAATATAAAAAGTATTTTGAATATATTTAAAAATATCTTCAAATAAACTGAAATCAATTTTTTGCCATAAAATGGTGTCATGAATAAAAAATAGTTATATTTATGTAATTTTCTAAAAAATTCATATGCTTTTTTCAACTTATCCAACATTAATAATGCAAAGAAAAACAAAAAACAATTCTTTTTTATAAAAATAAACGAATCAATTAAAAAATTACTTTGACTTATTGCGGAATATGCCTGGAGCTTTGATTCTCAAAATAAAATTTGCAAACATTTTCTTTTTAAATCTTGATCAAATTAATCGAAATGTAATAATTTTACACACACACACACACATATATATAAATCCATAATTCATAAATAATCACATATATATATATATGAATATTAACAAAATTTTAATAATGTAATTTGTTAAATAGGCCAAAATTAAAAAAATTTTTCTAATAAAACATTCGTATGAATTTTGAATGTTAGATAAGTGTATAAGTTCTTTTCCAACACGAACAAATGTGTTATTTTAAAATAAATTAAATATTGAAATGATCGAATTTGCATAAGATCACAATTGAAAATATTACCAGTGAAATATTTCTTGATGCGATGCTTTTCTTTGTTTAGTATTAACGTAATAGCCCAAGCACCATTAGTCAAAAATCCTGTACACCCGAATACAAGGTACATGTACACAACTGATTCCATATTGTAAAAGAATTTTATTTTGTCTTGGACAGTGGTCGACAGTGCTGTCGGTTCGCATGCCAAATCGACACTGGAATTACAGCTGTCTGTTGAATTATTATCATACATTGGACAAAAATTTTCTCAATTTTTGCACAGTTATTTCTGTTGAGCCAGAAATTGAAAGTAATTCATTTTCTTTTCAAATATCAATCCAACAAATGATCATTGACAAATTAAACTGCTCATGGCTACTGTTGCTGTTTATGCGAGATCAGGAGGAAATCAATTAAAATTTCATTTTGCACGATACATTTAATTAACATTTATCACTACCAAAAGTTTAACATCACTTTGCTCATTTTTGTCAACAAATAATACAATAATAATCATAATAATGTGAACAATAAATAAAAAGAAAAAAAAATTTTTTACAAATTATAAATCATCTGATACATTGCGCAAAACACACTCATCTATTTTATCTCTTATTCTCATTTCCATTTATCCATCCAATAGCACTACTATTTTAATTATATGCAACACAATCACGAAAAAAATGCTTTTATTTTTATAAGTATTATTGCATTTATTTTCATCATTTTATTTTAATGACATAAACTTAATCTTTCGATTAATAGCCGTCATCTGTAATTAGTCACGTAATATGAACTAGAAAAAAATAACCATATATATGCTATTTGATTTTTCCAAAAGTTTACTTAATAAATTTAATCCGGTAATTTTTACTTTATCGCTTTTTATCTTATCCAGTAATGTGATGAATTATTTACGGTAAAGCAAACTTTAAAAAATTTTTTAACAAAATTCATTATTCCGCAAAACATCAATTTATATCTTAAAAATACATTTTCAATAATTGTTTTAATGCATCAAAAGAATGATATTTACCTTGCTTCATATTGTTTGCTTAGCTTTATATTATCTCGCTAAAAGATTATAACTTAATAAAGTTGGCTAATCGATGCACTTCATTTTACTATGTAAAATTCTGATCACTTTTTAACAATAAATTGCTTTTCTGATTTAACTAAAAAACTTATAAAGATCTAATTTCAAATGCTGTATTATCAATTTTCTTCTTTCAACCTATCAAATTTTTTCTTCAAAATTCCTATTTTTTGAAATTCTAATCAGAAAACAATTTTAAAGAATAATAAATACAATAATGATCAGTACTGTCACTTTAAAAATTTATGAAGATAATTAAAATCAAACATATTATTTCACTACAGAACATTATTACCTTACTCAGTAAAAAGTTTTTCTTATTTCTGAACACCAATTAAATCAAAAATGTCAAAATGCATATTCATTTATATTAGTCTTTCCATCACTAACAAAAGATGATTAATTTGTTTAATACAATTTACTTAAACTCTTGACCGATTTTTTTCAACTTAAACTTAAACATGACATCATTGAATTGCCGCTCTAGCTATGCTTGTGCTTTCTATGCCTTATGTTTAAGAGTGGTGAAATTTTTTATAAAAGTCATTTTTGCAATTGTGATTTTATTGCAATTTCCTAAGACTGCTATGAATCAATAAAATTTATCCTGATTTGAATTCATATTGTCATGTCATTAATGAATACTGAAGCAAACATTAATGCTACTGAAATGTTAAATTATATCTACATGCAAAGATGTGTAGGAACATCTGAAAAAGTGAATGATAGGGCTATCACTGAAGAAATGATTAGTTACATTCAAACTTAAAAATACTGTAGATCAAATTATTCCCGCTAAGTATTATGCAATTCTTCAAAAATAGACCATTAAGTATTCAGTGAAATAATTTAAAAATTTAACAACAATTATTGAACTTTTCACATTCGATTAAACGGTATATTTAAAATGGCAATAGCTATTTCCGATGTTGCATATATCAGTGATTCCCAAAGTGGGCGATATCGCCCCCTTGGGGGCGGTGGAAGGCTGGAAGGGGGCGGTGGGAAGTAAGGGGGCACTTGGGAGAGCTGGAAAATAATGGAGCACATTGGAGGGGGCGCTTGAACGCAATGTTTTATGTTTTGTGTTTATATTGATATTTAAGAATATTGATTGATTATTTTGTGCTTAATGTGAAATGTGCCTTCTTCATCTTCTTCGCTCATATTTATATTTGCGGTGGTGGCTTGACTGTGCTCCTGATCGCCGTGGAGCGATTATGCATTAATTGTGGATGTGAAGCTAATTAATTTAACAGTTGTTGGTCCATGCGACCTTGTTGGTTGTTTTTATCTGAGTAGCCTGGAAATCAGTCACCGCACTGAAGTCACGTTCAACTAAGTAGGAAGATGGGAAGGCGAGTAGGAACCTACTAGGAAAGACTCAGTGCCGGATGTACTGGCGGTGCATTGCGCAATTTGCAGACAACATCTAGTTGCAAAGCACCTTACTGAACGTTTGCATTGCTCTTTGGGATACGTCATTGCGGCAATAAACAAAATCAGAAGCATTCTTTTAAATGACAGATTATTCAGCCAGTTTTGCGAAGAAAATGACGAAAAATTCAATCGCCTGCAGATGCGCACTGAAGTCCGGTGGTTATCGAAAGGTGCTTGTTTAAGTCGCTATTATGAGCTTTTTGAAACCATTTTGGAATTCTTTCAAAACAAAGACCCTTCAATGAGAGACAGCTTGAAGATATGCAAAAGTGACATAGCATATATGGCTGATTTATTTTTCAAGTTTAAGGAACTTAATCTGCAACTGCAAGGAAGCGAACTTAATCTAATAAAGACGAGATCTCTCATTTCATCATTCACATCAAAGCTGGCTTTGTTCAAACGCAAACTTGGGCGCAGAGAATTTTATCAATTTCCAAGCATTGCTGCACTCAGGAAAAATGGAGAAGTACATGATGATGACATTCAAATCTATTGTGAACAGTTAGATGTGCCACAAAAGGACATGCAAGAAAGATTTCAAGATATTCTCAAAATGAAGATTCTAAACCTATTTTCAAACACTGATGAAATCGAAATGGAATTAGAAGAGGAATTAATTGATTTACAAACCAATGAAGAGTTAAAGCCGAAGTTTAAGAATCATTCTTTCTGGTTGCAAAAACAAATATCTGACCTCTGTCCCAGTTTATGGAGAAGTTCCTGCTCGCCCTCCCATCTTCCTATTTAGTTGAGCGTGGCTTCAGTGTGGTTACTGATTTTCAAACAAAGAAAAGTAACCGACTGCAAATCGACAAACGTGGTAATTTACGACTGTTCCTTACCAACACTGAGCCCAATGTAGACAGATTAGTCGCAATGCACCAACCTCATCCATCACATTAATTATTTTCTCACTATATGATTATTTTTGAAAGAACACTCGATTTGAATAAATAGTCTGTTTAAAAATTCATTATTTTTTTGACAATAATTTAGGGGGGCGTTTGAAAAATATATGTCTCTCAAGTGGGCGATAGCCTGAAAACGTTTGGGAAACACTGGCATATATTATTTATGCATATCTAGCATGCTGCACGTTAATTTTACATTTTATACTAATGTGAAAAGCAATAAATTATATTAAAATGCAAACGCAGAATGTCTCAAAATAAGAAAAACACAGAAAGCTCAGCAACAGTGCCCTGACATTAAAATGCTTGCCATCCGTTAAAAAAGTAAAATTCAAAATTTACATTATGAAATATATTTTGTATGCTCTTAAAATATTTGAATTTGAATTAATTTGAATAGTTTCACTTATATTTTATTTCTAAATGATTCACTGATTAAAAAAATAGAAAGTATAAAAAATAAATAATAATTCTACTTCGGAAGAGATATTATACTTTTTAGGTTCATTTTCACCTGTTTTTTATTCACATTTATATAATACAGTACATATATTTATTTGAACTTGCATATTATTAATTGGATGCGTGCATTCTGTTGCGAACACCTGGAAATATTAACTGATTTTTTCAGCCGCTTTGAGTGAAGTAAGTTTTTATCAATATAAGTTGTTAAATCACGAAATGTAATCCTTAAATTGCGCAGTTTCAAAGTTCAGTCATTGTGATAATAATGATTTTTTGTCAATAATAACTTTAAAGCATTGAAAATTTCCTTTAAATATTACAGTTTCATCATAAATGCTTATGTGATTGTGTTGATTTCTGTTTCAGAATGCCGTTTAAAGCAATTTGTGTAATTCGTGGTGAAAATGTTACTGGTACTGTGACCTTCAAACAGGTAATTTTTTCTCAGTTTATAATTTGATATATCTTGGTTTTCTGAATGCAGAACACGGAAGATGATAAAACATTCATCACTGGAGAAATAAAAGGCTTGACTCCTGGAAAACATGGATTTCACGTTCATGAATGGGGTGATAATAGCATGGGTTGCATTTCTGCTGGTGCTCACTACAATCCATTTGGTAAAACTCACGGTGGACCCACCGTAAGTGTGGCATCATGATAGAAATATAACTTTTTTTTGAAATGTTGCATGAAATTTTTAAATAAATGTTAAAATTAATATTTACTTTGTATTATAGGATACTGTACGTCATGTGGGAGATTTGGGCAATATCTTGGCCGGTTCAGATGGTGTTGCAAAAATTGACATAGCAGACGATCAGATCAAACTGACAGGTGCACATTCAGTAATTGGTCGCACTATGGTAGTGCATATTCAAGAAGATGATTTGGGTCAGTATTCATTTAAGTTTGCGATTAATATTTTCATTGGAATTATTTTAAGGAAAAGGAGGTGATGACGAAAGCCTGAAAACTGGAAATGCTGGAGCACGTGTTGGATGTGGAGTAATCGGTATTGCAAATCCAGCTGCTTGATCACTTTCACTATGAACATATCTAGTATTTTTGGAGTGTCTCGAAATAATACTTCTTTTTTGAAATTTATTTAAAATTTATACTGTCAGTAGGACAATGAATAAATTTATGTTTAATTTCAACAATAACTATCCTGATTTGGTTTTTTCAAATAAAGTACATCAGACCAAAAAAACATTGTATTTATAATTGGAAATATGAATATGAAGTCTCATTTCTTGAAGAAATTGGCATCACAAAATGGGGAATGCTGCATTAAAGAGGTATCTACACCTAACAAATCTAAAGCTTGAAGAACATCATGTAGCCGTTGCAATTTAAAGTTCAGTTCGTCTTGACAATTTTCAACTTCTTTCTTGTATCGCTCCTAAAAACAAATGAGAAAAACAACAATACAAGTGATAAATTCAGTTGCAATGTTTCATCTAACTAATACTAACTTAAGAAGTCATTAGCTTCCTTGATACCATATAAAAGCATATATGTATGTATACATAATGAAATTTAAAACAGACATTTCTTGAACAAAATGAAAAATTATCAAATGCTAATACATGATATATATGCTGAATATAGAAAAGTTTCTTACAAAATGTATGTGGCGCCTTCTCTCGTCCAAAAGTGTTATTATTTTATTGTAATCAGGATGATCGTTCAGAAACATTGTCTCTGTATAACGCAGTACGGGTTCCTCTTTCTTTAGCAAGTCTTCTCTAAAATTTATTAATCCTGAAGAACAAATTAAAAACAAGTGATTTACTACACGCCAGATTCTTCTTCTTTCAAAATATCTACAAGAATCCTTTTACTGTCTTCAATTTCCTTTCGCAATCTAATATACATTGTACGCATTGTCATATTAACCAGAAAACTTCCAGCATGTATAAGGTTCAAAAAATTTACAATTCGCAATATGCTTCGTAAGACAGCACAGATTTTTCGTAATCAGGAATTTGATGAATTGTATCAATTATTTCCTGCAGTTCTTCACTATCTTCTAACAAATATATCACAAAAAATTAATTTTGCTATTAAATGCAAATCCAAATAGACAACCATTTTTTGGAACATGCCACAAAGATGTCCGTCTTCCACTTCGCGGTAAAGTCATACTTTCTGATGCAGAGCCTTCGGAACTTTTGACATTCTGAAAATAAATTAGATATCAGTGCAATTAAACAAATCCAGAAATAATTTATTAAACAACAACCACGGGAATATATATTCATTTTCGCATTCACTAAACATGTATAATACACATAATCAAAGCAGATTACAACTTACTATGAAAAAACAAAAAAAATATTTTTTATTCAATTCAAGCATAGTGACTATAAGATGATTAAACAAAACATAACATTTTATAAATAATAAACAATGAAAACGCTTTTGGCTCTTATTTTACATTAAATCCGCACATCTAACGCAATCACTTGAGAAAAATGCATATTTTATTCTTAGTGCATTACCTTTTCTTTTTCATGAGTGCTAGAATCAGCCATTTCTGATAGGGGAAAAGAAATTTGAACAGAAGATATACGGTACTACAGTAATACTACAACAAAAATGTACTTGCATTTCTTTTATAAGAGAAATAGGTCGAAAAAATAAAAATATTTTATGATTTTATTGTAGCTTATTCGCAAATTTAAGTTCTCTTACACATGTATATTTATTATAAATTTATGATTACTACTAAGCCCTAAAATATCGTTATACAAAGTGTAAATATTTGTGTTACGGTTATTTTGTCCTCATTTGTAGTTACTCATTTTTGTGTTTATAATGAAACGTAATATATATATATATATATATTGTTGTCGACAGGTTTACTCGACAAGGACAAGGAACACACGTTCAGCAACTTTTTATATCCACCGTATCCGGGATTACTGGTAAGTAGGTATCAATCTAGCATTAACTACAGTAAGAACAGTTCCGTTACAATATATAGAGTAAATTTTTATTTTCAGTATTTATTTCAAATGGAGATGTTTCCTGCGAACTGAAAAGTGACTATTTACTTTTGATTGAAGATGATGTTTCGAGCAAATTGCCGGCAGAAGCATTTTTTCCTTTTTCTCCAAAGCTAATGTACATTAAAGGTTCGATATGGTTAAGAGAAGCATGCAGTGTCTCCAATACAAACAAAAAAGCCGCAAAAGTAAGCACAAGAACAGCTAATTCACAACAATTTTTTTTCTATATGAAATATTTAACTTTTGTATCATTGCATACTTCAGAGCGGGCTAGTCTGAACTCATCCGCATTCCATTTTCCCTAAACTCCGCCCCCTTTTTGTGATTGGCTTTACGCTGATAGGTTGCACGCGATTGATTGGTAATTGGCTAATGATTCTACTATTTTATTAGCTAATAATTATGATAAGTGATTGGGTTAATAACTTTGCCATTTGATTAGCTATTAAGCTTTGATCAAGGATTGGGTGATTGTTATTTATCTACTCTTTACCTAATATGGGTGCATTACCATTAAAATACCTTATATGGACATAAAAAAGCATTTACTATTTTTTAAAGAAAAAGCTTTTTAAGATATGGTGTTAGCTATCTTTTATTGCGTTAAAGAAATTATAACAATAGCAAAGTTAATATGCTTCAAACTAATGTTTAACTTCTTTACATTTGCATATTCTTTGTGTATGTTGTTAAGAAGAGCATTTAACAAAATGTCTTGCAATATTCGAATATGGCTTTAAATAAGTGGTTATCTTAGTCAATAACATTAATGATTCTTCAGTTTTACATTTCATTGTTCACATAATAACTTGCTTTTGTAATTTTATTTCTTCACATCTGTGCTAATCAGCAGACTACTTTGCACATAAACATTTCTGCCTTTCGCTACAGGTATGTATGCATAGTATACATAGTATACTACTATGCAAATGTATAGTATGCAGCATCATGTTACAATAAGGATCAACAACAACTAACAAGCAATGAAAATCAACAATAACCAACAATAAATAAGATCAACAACAAACAAGCGTGAACTATAATACAAGATATACAATATATGACAAAGACAAACTATACAATCATGAGGAATAAAAAATATATACAACAATAATGAATGAAATATATACAACAATAATAAACAGTGCAAAAGTACTATAATCGTAGTGGTTCAGGAGTATGATACGATATTGCACTCAAAAATGCTCAACAGTAATTTCATTATGAACCAATTTACCCGTAAGCGCAGCTACCCGTCGCTGCTGGACTCCGTAAGCTGCGCTACGTCTTACGGAGCCCCTTCCATGCGCATAGCCATCATCTATTTGCCGCACCACCGTCTCAGTCTTACCCTGCTCATCAAGGATCAGTTGTAAAAACTGATAAAACCTCAGGTGGTGCTCTCGTGCTCTTTTGCTCATGCGGCTGTGCCAACCTTCCAGATGGTTGTTGGTCCGCACAGACACACCATGAACTTCCAAATCGGAANTTTTTGTTGCCGGNAAGNCCACTCTTGCTAAAAATATTGGAATAAGGCTTCCAGTTGACCCGACGTCCCAACTTTTNATGATTTTGAAACCCGNCGGGTACAANGGTGCAACGGAAAAAAATGCTAATGCCATCAGCANTTTTTACCTTTTTTTTGCTTACCTCCTGATTAATTCATATAATCAGTTAAGCCAAGCCGGCCGACCTGCCGAAGCACAGCTTGGCAAAAGTGGAAGAAACAACCCTGCACCCGGGTGTTGGGAAAGTTGCCTTGAATTGCCGGGATCAAGGCTGTTTCGAAATCGCACACAAATTTCGCCACTTCAAGGTGAACGCCAAGTTCTTTCGCTTTAGAATGGAACACTTAAATATTCAGCTATACGTGGGCAGATCTTTCTTAGCAGTCAAACAATATACGACGGGTAGCAGTTTACCCCTCAGGAACACATGAAGGGTAAACAACTGCTGGTACCAGCAGGGGACAATCTTAAACGTCCCATCCCCGCACCAGCAGTTACTCTGAGCCAGCATCTTCACACCATCCTCTGTGGCAAAAATTAATATATCATTGGTCGGCGAAGAGCCTAAATGCGCACCGGATTTCGTTGTCAACTGCTCGGCAGTA